>NW_023339873.1:19971446-19981374 GCF_004916995.1 Morone saxatilis
AATAATTTGGAACACAGTGTATTAACCATATTAACTGAGTTTAAATCAGTATCAGAAGTTTTGCCATCTGCTTTACCATTAAGACATATTATTCCATCACCATGTATAACTTCAATTAAATTAGCAACAAAATGGTACTAAAAGCCAAAATGCATGTATTGCACTGGTAACATGAAATTTACTGCATGCATTCTGCTGCAGAGAAACAGCTTACTTGACAGCTAGTGCTGTGTTCCGATCCTTAAGACCTTACAAGAAACAGAGTAGAAAAAAACATTCCCATCAGCCTCTGAGCTGTAATTATGTTTTTATCTGACAGGTATAATATCTCCCACTTGGCTTCAAGAGACTGCATCAAGATAAAATCCAATAGTGACACTAAAACAATTGATTCAGCTAATTTAAAAGGATATACCGTATTTATCTGCATTCACTTGTCAACTAACCACCACAAATACATAACAACAAAAGTAGATAATGTAGGTAATTTATTGGTGTAATTAACAGTGAGTGTTACTTGAAGTTTTCCTGTTTTTCCCATTGTGCCTGAATGCAGCATAAAGCAAATTATGTGAAAGCTAGCTGAGAGCCGCAGCAGTTTTTCCCATTTGTTGCTGTAGCTATTACTGCAAAATATACATTTTGATGAACTGATATCTTGATGATTCAGTATATTTTTTCAAATAATTAAATAAGGTAGTCGCTAAATTCTGTTATAATGGAGAAAAAAGAAATAGCTAGGTAACTAGTTTAGCAGAATATGATTAATTGCCATGTCAGCTTTTGGTGAAATTGATGTGAGTTGGTGTTGTTAAGCTACCTTTTTTTAATTTATTATATTAATTTGAATGTAAATATTTATTGTAGGCAGACAGATATATAGCAATATAGTGATATTTGAATCCTTTCCATAAATATATAAAATTACGTTTTTTTTCTTCAGTACAAGAATGCTAAAAGAACGCCCATTGTTCAAAGATGTGTTTTCCTCTTGTATCTTCTGAAGGCAGGGTGTACATTTAAGGTATTATGTCTACGCTTCTTATTTCTTATTATAAAATATCTCTTCAAAAAGGCATAAACCGAAGCTATTAATATTTCTTATTCGTCATTGAGTTTGGCAGCTAGTGTGAAAACTTTTCTCAACTTAATCTCCTCTGTAGTAACAGCCTGTGTAAGGGCAGAAGATGAGATTGCATGACAGAAAACTTGGTTTACTCCTCTAAAACCAAGATAGAGAGCACTGCAAGACAGTGAAAGACCTATAGTGTGTCACAGTGCTCTGTTTAACACCCCAACAGGGTGATGCATCTGAGAAATGAGTCGGTGTATTTATAGTCTCATTTGCATGCAAGATAGCCTATATGATGAAGCCGCATACAGTAATTGACTGTGTAAGTTGAGCCCTCCAGTGCCAAAGACGAGATGGAATATTTTAGCTCATGTACACAAGGGGGGATGCATTATGTATGCAAGCTTAATAACACATTTTAAATTCCCAAACTCTTTGTTGTTGTATATCTGTGAGAGTATTGGGATGAGGCTTACAATAAAGAGAGTCGTCCTGAAGCTCGTGTTTGTCTCCTGCCAGGTTGTAATGTACTTGCTTATGTATGCATGATGTAAACAGTAAGCTAGCTGGATTACATCCAAAGCAGAGTTAAAAAAGAAGCTTAATATGATATTTTATCTGACATCGTACAGCCATGCAAAGCTGCTGTGCATTATCTTCCCTGTTGACACACAGCGATATGCAAAAGATCAACCGACTGTGGATTAGTTTTACACCATTTCTCCTCACTCAAAAATGTTTGTGACACTGATTTAGCTGCACCATATCCGCCTTTTACTGGTAAAACCATTACTGAAGAAGTTCTTGGTAAATTTTCAAGTACATTCGCCTCAGCAGAAGGACAATTCATGTACGTGGGCGGTGTTGCAGTGGTGATACTGCTCTCCTGTAGCAGAGGGTCAGTCCTTGATGACAAAGGATGGCATTTTAAAAGGTCAGCCCATACAGTATGAGTGCATGGTAACCCCTCTTTCTTGTAATCTCTTCTTCGGGCACACAGTCTCTTTTCTTCTCTTTTCTTTTGGCAAATAACCACAGGGTCAAAACTGCACAAGTAAACATAATACGCAAATCCACAAACAAGCACATTAGTGTGATTTTGTTTTGACTGTTGCATTTTACAGTTTACAATTCAGATTTGGAAAACACCTCTTAAGTATTAAGAGATTTTTGATGAATCATGTGTCTGATTTTGGAACCTTTAAAAGCATCACTTGCCTAAAAAACAGGATTAAAACCATTAGGACTGTTTGAATGGCCTTCACATGGAAACCCAATTCATTTGTCATCAAAAAAGATTTGAATTAACGTCAAGACATTTTTATTAACATCAAAGGCTTATTAACTTGACGGCCATTTATTGTCCATTACCAAAAAAAATACAGGGTATAATTAAGGTTAAGTCCTGTCACATTTATTGATTAAGTGTAAGTCAATTGATGGATGGATTCGCTGTAAATTGGCCTGTAATAATGAATGGTGCTAACTTGTTAGTTAAGCTGCAAGCCTGTGGACAGATCTCAGTTGCTAAGTGCTTCAGTGTGACAGCCAGCCATCAGACTCTGCTCCCTGTCAGGGTTAATCACAGAGGATGAGAGAAGTTGTCACATTTTGATGCTAAAAACACTGAAAATGCCTCATTTAACACACTCCACATATAAAATCCTCCTATCTTCCACTCTCAACCTCTTTATATTTTGGTTTGTTTGTTTTGTGTTAGCAGTGGCTGTGAGTATTTGAAAACTGACTTAATATTAACTGTAAATCTTGTTTTTGCTGACCTTCAGGGGTAATAGTTTTCACCCTGCTGCAGTGATGCAGAAGTGTACTCGGGATGTGTTCAGGACACCTTGACATCACTGTTGGGCGTGGTTAAACTGGTAACCACACCCAACAGTCATTTCAAACCATTGATAGTATGTATAATGGACAGAGCTTCTAGGTCTGTAAAGTGAAGCTAACGCGGAAGTGTTTCAAACCTAAAGCCCTGTATTAGAGATTAAATGTTAAAAACTAACACTGTATCAGTGCTCTGAACTCGCAGTCCAGCCAGAGTCGCCTAATAGGATGGCTAAGTTAGCTGCAGGTAGGATGTTTGTTTTGAGTGAATCGTGAAAAGCTACTCTAGTGGAGTCTCACATTAAGAATATAGGGCTGGGAATAAGCATAATAGGTCCCCTTTAAATTCAGTGGCATTTAAATTGTTAAACAAATTCAGTTGCTTATAAGATTCAAATCTTTGCCTCCATCATTTCCCTTTCTGTTACCTTTAGTTGTTAAGTGATTTGTAACCACCCACAGGGTGAATGGTGCTGGCCTGCTGTATGTAAATGAACAACCTTTGTATGTCACAACTTTGCATTACTGTAGACGTTAAATATATGTTAAAGCTTAAAGCCCGAAAGCAAGTGCCTATTGACAGACACAGATTTATAGCCTTGCAACAAGATGTAGATAGTGCACTGGTCTTAAAACAGAAAATGGACGTGAGACCAGGGAATCCTTTGTGCTTTCTCTGCACTGAAACACATTTGTAGACTCCTGAACCGACCAGACTGCATACTACGGCAGATACAGAATTGAGATGGAACAATTAAAGGTTTCAGGCTGTTAGCTGTAATGGCTGTAGCACCTTGTAATTATGTTGTCTTTGCTGAGCTCTGTGTGTGATACACAAATCATTTTATTTTTTTCTCCAAACACTAGACAATATTCCTGGCTGTCATCTTGTATTGTCATGGACATAAATCAGCACATCACCAAGCTCACAATACTGTCTGAAAGCTTCCCATATACCTGTAGACTTGTAGAGGACGGACAATTCATGGAAGTTAAAATATAATGTATTTTATATAATTATCAAAGTGTTAACTGTATTTGAAGTGTAATTGAAGAACTCAATGGGAAAACAGATTCAGTAATTGTTGTGAATGTTTTTCTGCAGTTAGATAGTCCACACCCATACAACACATGTGACACAAGGACAGTAATGCTAGTTTTAGTGGTCCAAACATGTGCTTTGCATAACCAACTATCCACCTGTTCTTTGCGTTGTGACTTCAGTGCAGTGTGATTGATCATTCAGATCAAAAACAGCAGTAAAGGAAACTGTTTTTCATTGTGCAACAGAATGAATATCTTTTCATCCAGATGGTTACAGGAATCTCTGAGGATTCTGGAAATACCTCCAGAGCAGCAATAAGTGTTGTTAAATGACCTTTTGGGTTTTTCAAAGATGGGCGGTTATTTTTTTTTTCTCTTTTGAAAATTGGATGCTTAGCTCCGTGACTCGAATGTAATGGCAATACATGAGAGGCACAAACTAGAACTAGAGAGCATTAAAGAAATTCAAAGGGTGTTTTTGTGTGGGCGGGTTGCTTCAGGTACTCAATACATACATAATCCTGGAGGGCCAGGTTGATTTATACATTCATAATTTTGAAGGCTTATCAGATGCCAGAACACTGCAGAGAGGATTAGAATACTCTGAGAAAGGATTTTACAACTCTCTGATGGTGGTGATGAAGGATAAAATGATAAAGTAAAATTACCGCTTTCATGTCACAAGATAATGTACCGGGGACATACATGTGTTTGCTTTGCACTGAGGAAAACGTTTTTTTTTTTTTTAGCTAAAGCCCTCTGCATCAGCCCAGTGTCCTCACTGAAATAAATGAGGTGGACTCTGTTTTCTCATGCAGTGTTAATGTCTGTCTGAACACGGCCTAATAAAGTTACTTATGGAAATTGCCACTGAATGTGATCCAGGCAGCAATTGAGTAGTACATAAACATATTTATTCATTACAGTGGCTCCCAACATTTTATTTTGCTTGTGACCACATACATAGGAGTTTATTCTTGCAGCAACTCATTACAGGGTATGTGAGCTGTGAGCAGTTAAATGGAAGAAATTGTTACTTATTAGAGTCAATTTATTGGAAAGATTAGAAAAAGTCCTGAAAATACATTTTGCTACACATTTTTTTTTTCAATAGCTTACACCAGTAATCATGTTGACCCCTTAACCGTAATTATTAAAGGTTGTCATCAGAGGGAGTATGCGTAGGCTCTGTATGGACATCCATATATCTCCAATTTGTTGTGACAGTGAGGACTGCCCACACCACGCTTATAATAATTAACTAAAACTAAACTAAAAACTAAAACTAGGTGTGAAAAAATATTTTAATTAACTGAAAAACTAGACTTTAGAAAAAAACAAAAAACACAGCTTTTCTGACAAATATATAAATATAAAACTTTTAAAACATAAACTAAACTGAAACAAGCTACCCCTCTACTAACTAAAACTGAACTGAATTGAAAAATATTAATAATTGAAATGGAATAACAAAAATAAAAAACACATTATATTAACTCTGGCCTGCACAACCACTACGCTACAAGGGCACAGCTTCCTGTAGATGCCCATGTACTGCGCATGTGTGGAACATGTCCAGAAAGCAGTATAAACAGAACTACTACGAGACTGTGGTGTCTGCAGCTGTCCGTGTACGCATCTGTTTTGGAGTATATTCAGGCCTTTAGATGTACCTCATGACCCCCCTGTGCATGTCCTGACCCCCAGCTTCAGAACCACTGTTCTAGAAGATACGGTTACATCTAATAATAATAATAAATATTATATAAATGACAAATCAATAAAGAATTGCTTAACTGTTAAACAGATTTGCAAATCATCAGACACATAAATCAAACTTGACAAATTAATCAAGGGTCTGATAATAAATGTGCCTCAGAACATCTGTCAGTCATTTTCTACTTTGTCAAATCAGTTCCTCTATAGGCTGAATTGAATTTTGCTAAACTGAGTTCATTGAAATAAACCCCCAATCAGCATCTGTAACAAACTTGCCCACAAATGACATGCTGAGGGCTCTACTCTGCGTCACAATTGATTAACTTCTTGAACAACATCTAAAATATTCAATTAAACATTCACAGTGCTGTCAGTCAGTGACTGAACTGCTTTCATTACCTTTGATGAAACAATTATATATGTTAATCACATGCTCCATTCTGACTGCTGCAAACCAGCTGCTGATGGCAATAACAAGATGTCGAAGTACAAAAATACCAGAAACACCCCAGAGAGATGTGAACGAAGAAACAGGGCCGGGTTCTATATGGTGCCCGCTCAATGCATCAGCGGCTCTGATGTGGCAAATGAAAAGTTGCTCCACATTTGCATGATGTGGGACTCCTGTTGTCTGGCAGCACTATATATGTCATTGGTTAATTAGATGGAGAAAAGCACATTCGTCTATCAATAGCTCCTTTGATCAATAAAACATGAAAGCTTTGTCAGCACTCGCTCAGTAGCATTCTAAAAAAAGACCAGTGGGTTGTTGTTTTTTTTCTTTTCTGTTTGATTACTGGAAGTGGGGAGTGGAGTTCCAGTGGATTTTCTCCACATTTATGAGTAATTCTGTGCAGATCACTAATATTTTTAATTAAGTTTGAAGAATGGCTAAGTGCCTTGTTTTTTTAATGTCATTAACTGCTGCTGATCATTATTAGTTTTTTGATAAAGTGTTAGTATTTCACCAATCTTTGAAATACTGAAATTTCATCCCTCAATTCCTTCCTGAATATAAAATGTCAGTTTAGTATTTGTCTCGAAACAATGTGTGAATCCTCGTATCACATTGCACAACTTCAGATCTGACAGTGATACTGCTTGCGATGTAATTAAGAGCTTACAATCTAAATGGTCACCTGTTGTGTTGAACAGTGTTTATAAAATAATCTTTTGTTGTTGAGGATTCTGGTGCACCATTAAAACCCAGGCAGCGATTTCATCCAACAGTGTGCTGTATCAGTCTGTAATTCATTTGACGATAACATAATCTTTACATAAAGTGCAATTAACCCAACTGGGAGTCTGAAAGGGAAATTAAGGCAAAACAAAATAAGTTATGTTATTCTCATTACAGTAGTTAGCATAATACAGACTCCCATGAAGCTATTTTGCTGAACATTTTCCCAAGACAGCATGCAATGTCAGAGCACGCCCCCACACTTAAGACTGATTGCGCTTCTCTTTGCTGCGTCTTCAGAGAGCAGATAAAAATGTATTTAAACATTACAGATGCTGCAATCAAGAACCCTTAGATATAAAAAGCAGATGAACGCACCTAAATGTGTCCTTTCACAGATGCATGGGATCTTGCATGCTAACAGTATCTATATTTTGATCAAGTGCAGATTTTTTTGAAGCAATATCTTTTAATCAACTCCAAAGGGCACCTTTAAATGTATATCTAACATTTAAAAGGTGCCCTGTGGAGTTGCCTTGTAAACAAAATTTAATTCAATATTACAAACTGAAATGCATTTTGTGCTTCCTTGAGGTCTAACAACGTTTTGAATGCATTTCCTTCCTGTTAAAACATTTGCAAAGTCAATTTTAGGCTCAATTTGAATTCCTCATTGTTTCATGTTCATGCTGTCTTCTTCCTTCCTACCAATATTGATGCACTGCTGCATTTCTCAGTACATTACCTCTGCCCAAGGGCGCAGGTTTGGTTTCAGCATTGTGGAGGGGGCACACATTAAGCGTGTGCCTGGGGGTCCTCCCTTAGGATCGTCAAACACTTAATTTCCTGCATTCTAGTGAATTTATATGCACCAATTTGCACCTTTTCCGCATTCATTTATGGTGCAAATATCTTTATGTATGTAAAGGAAAAACAAATTCCAGGCACTAGGTGACAGTTCAAAAGATAATGGAGTATAATGCAGTAAGGCTGCCTGGCATTCGGTATTGCTTTCAAATATTACTTTTCATATTTAATGTGCTCCTTTTCCCTTCTGGCTCCCCCATGGTTAACCATGCATATTTGGCAGAGAAAATGAGAAAATTATGTCATTTTCTCAAAGAATCTATTTTTTTTCTCGACAAATTGACAGACCACAGCCAAAACTGAAACCTAATGATGGGCCACGAGCCAAAAACAAACACCTATGTATTGTTATGATGCAAAGTGGCACTAGGATCCCAAGTCCCTGTGCAAAGTATCTCTGCCCACTGTGCTTATGTTGAAAAGTAAAAAATATGCTTCCACATCAGCAAAACATTGCGCACATGTTGATGGCTCATTTTTTAATATGTACAGCATAAGTCACATCAGACTCATTTGTACAACTGGACCGGTTGTAGAGGAAAGATGATCGCACATGTCACTCCCAACCCATCAGAGATATAGATTGAACAGAAGCCTTGAGCCATGGCTCTGTGAGAACAAACAGCTCTTCAACCAACACTATCGACTCTATACTGTATACAGGAACTGTTACTAAACGCTCAGACAATACGTTCTGCAGCCTACACAGCCGTTTGAGTGTCCATTCCTATTGTACGCACCCATCCGCAGTATAGTGATTACTCATGTTGTTGTGGATTTATTTATTGTGATAAGATTAAAAAGTAGACATTTAGCAATCAAAGTGTACGAGATACAAATATTAGTGGTAAACATTCCATTCATGCACCTTCACAGTGACAATCTCAGCAAACAAGTCTGCTGCACAAGGCCTTTCAAAGGGTAAATGGAGGATGAGACTCTAGAAACTACAGGTCATAAAACCATAGAAAGCAGAGAGTTTGTGGAACAAGGCTGGGTTGTTTTTCTCCTTCACTTATAGAAAACAGTCCGACTGCCCTTCTATACCCAGTCAATACTTTTTAATCAATACTTTTTAATCAAGGTAGCCATTTTTTCAGGAGGTTGCTGTCTTTTTGATGGTGGCTGCACACTGCAAGACTTTTCTTTCAGATGTTTGACACTCTTGAATAGGGGTTAACGCTGAGATTTTCTCTCTAATTTCACATTCTGTTAGTCTTTGATAGGATGACGGCTCAGGTGTGAATGTGAGCTGTGGGATGAAATGCATTTATGAGTCAGTGATACCCATCTTGCTTTTTCTGTGCTTCAAGTTAACAATTACTAATATAAGTGACTGGTTTAGTTCCTTGTTTTACCTGGTGGTTACGTTCATTTTTAGAGCTAGAAATTGTATCAAAACTGCAATGACAAAACAGTGTCTGAAGTGTTTATAGGAGATCATTAACACCGAGCCATTTGTAATTATGGTGCCGCAAGGATATTTTCAGTACATCACTGTGAAATGACTTGGCTGTTCTCTAAAGTTTAAAATGCATCAGCACTAAACATTTTGGCAGCCTGCATCCTTGTCTGGCAAAGGTTGATGAGATGACAAAATGAATGTTTGATGATAATTGTTGTTCATAAGTTTGTGTAATCATGCAGTGTAATGGATTTGTCTTCTCTTTAATCTCGTCACTTTGCTGCTCTTCTCCTCTGACACTTTTTTTGATGCATGAAAATTAATATCAATATCCTGGGTGCTACTGATATTGTGACTGTTGGAAATACTGCCTATTAGAACAGAGGAAACATCTAACTTGATTGGGATTCCTACTTGATCAACAACCTGGCAAACCTGCCCTACTTCTTTGTAAATTTTTATTAAATTAATATTTGATGTAATGTATTATATTACATTACCTCTTTCTGCAGCACCACCTGGTGTGTGTTTGCAATTTCATTACATGTGAAACAAGTTGCTCATTACCACCCAACTGTGAACCCATTGTGACGTCACCCATGGGTTTGTGGAGTACCGTTTTGAAGCATTGAGTTATGCATTATAGTTGTCGCCATGACAGTTTGTCGGAGCTAGTGGATGTGATGTACTGCAAGTTGAGCTGCTGTGTTTCCACTCATCCATAGCAGGAAACAATGGAGGCTCACCTGGTCACACACAATCTCATATTACAGCTAAACAGTTCACTAAAATATGTTTCTGA
>NW_023339873.1:19981399-19984271 GCF_004916995.1 Morone saxatilis
AGCTAAACAGCTTCCTAATGAGTTTTATTCTCAATTGTCTTCAGCTTTTCACTACGCATCCGTCTTCATTTCAGTAACATTCAGGTCCATTTTGATAAACAACATAACGGGTATGCCCTTAAAGCTCGCACGCCTACTTCGTGATTGACGGTCCACTCCTCTCAGTGATCGCAGCTCAACACACACACTCAATCAAACTGCCTCAACTTAGGCAGCTGTGATTCAAATATTATCAGATCTCTACAAATCATTTCTAAAAATCACAATTTGGCCCTTGTCAAAGTCCCTCAAATCCTCACACTGCCCATTTTTCCTGCTTCTAACACATCAACTTGAGGACAAAATGTTCACTTGCTGCCTAATATAGCCCACCCACCGACAGGAGCCATGATAACCAGACAGTGAGTGTTATTCACTTCACCTGTCAGTGCTCATAATGTTATGGCTGATCAGTGTACATACAATAAGGTAAAGCATTACTGCTGTTTTGAAATAAACAAAAATGTCTGACATGTCAAACAGAAATGGAATATAATCCTCCAAGGTGTGTTTTCATTAGCATACAATTGTTTTTATCTACAAAGGGAGCGGGTCTTCTACATTGAACTGTCATGTTTCAACTGTAGCCCAGAACAGACAAACCAAACACTGGCTGTAGATAGGGGCTTTCATGATCTTCGAGAGTTCCTCAACCTCCGTAGTTTCTCCCTCACACTTAGAAGGCAAGAGGTGTTCAGCTGGATGCAACATGCAACTTCACCACTTGATGCCATTTAATCCTACACACTGGTCCTTTAATGGTACACGTCTTTCTTTAATTATGACATTAACCATTGTTCTGTGATGTTAACATGAGGAGTTATTAAGCATTAAATAAAGGTCTAGTTTCCTACCATTGATTAAATGTGTGTAATTACTGGCAACACGATTTCTACCAGATAATCATTAGCAGAATCAGTGTTTCCTGAGTGCCAGCTAACTAGTTTTAGACCTGTTTAGTTTGTCTGGTATTTCTTCAAATTGATTAGCTGCAGGGTGTTCATTCACATATGAGAAGCATTATCTGTGTGAATCCTGGACACTTCAAAGACATAGTGGATACAGCTCATTGTACTGCATAATCATCGCCTGCTGGACTGTCTAGGCGGAAATACAAGATAATTGCTGGCAGAAAAGTGGTCAAATGATTTTTATGAGCAGAAAAGTTATGTATTGTCTTGAAGTAATTGATAATAGATCTCAAAAGCATGCACCGTATTATAACATCATAAGCGAACCACAACAATGAGATTGTAAGCATTTGAAGCCACTGATTTATTCATTACAAGTTCTCGCTCCCAGGTATCTAGTTGGGTAACTGTCTCACGTGTACACAGTCAGTAACAATAAGGGCTTCGGTTCACCTGAGACATCCTCCGCATCTCAGTCTTTGTATCCCTATCCTTCCTGTGTATCTGTATCAATCAAAAAAAAAATCCCATTTGGCACTTCATTAAATCACCGCCTACTGTAACACAAATAAAAGGGTAGCAGCACATGGTGAAACCCCAGGCACTGTCTAACCACCCGGCACTTCATTGTCTCAGCTGTAATGAGGCAAGCATGAGAAACAACACCCCTGACTACAGGCTGAATTACAGTTTCATCCACACATGAGAGGCAGGTGAGCAGGACGCACAAATCAGGCAGCTCCAGGGGGTGAACAGCTAAGGAGCGCTTGGGCCATTGAAAGGTTTCTGAGGAAGGGGGCTGATGTGATCCCGCTCTCACAACTTCATCCCCAGGGCTCGTGTTACCGTTCATCAACCATGGTGACAGTTTTGGGACAAGTTCATAAACAGCTGCTGTAGGAAGCTGAGCTATTCAGGGATCTCACCATCCGACATTTCCTGATCAAAGCTCAGTCAGAGGAGGCAAAAAAAAAAACATTTTGCAGCACAGAAGATTCTCTGCTACAGTTTCATCAGCCAGTGTTTATATAATCTGCACAACTGTGGGATGTAGCAGATTTTGTTTGACTGTCAAGTTTGATTTCGTTCTTTGCACTCAATTTGTTTGGGTAATGTTTAAAGCATATATATTTCTCCACATTCTTTTCACAGATCTCTTAGGAAAGGCTTCCAAGCACACCCACTCTCAAAAGATATCTGCAGAGGAAACAATGCATCTCTGAGTTATTCAAAAAAACTGATGGCACATCACTTTCATTGCAGTGGGTCATGTGCCCAGCAGTTTTACTTTATTTCTGTCACGGAAAGTATGCCTTTTGCCTCTTGACAATATATTCAGTGTTCAACAGTGCATCCAAGCAGGATTCCACTCTACATGTCCCACCAGCTGATTTATGTTCCAGATACTGAGCTAGTCAGTTGACACAGACAGAGAAGTGACATTAAAGTGAAACTAAACCCCTAAATCTTGCTTGCTCCCTCCCTCTCAGCAAATTAAACAAAATGCAACACAGATAATAATTCAAGGGGCGTGGCCTTGTGGCTATGGAGTGTGTGACCAGAGTGACAGACTGACTACTGCTCAGCTAACTATGGGTTGGTTGGTGCCACCACATACACTGATCAGCCATAACATTCTGAGCACCTGGGCACCCTGGTGGTCATAATGTTCTGCAGCCCCATACCCACAAAATGTGATGCACTGTGTGTTCTGACTCCTTTCTATCACAAACAGCATTAACTGTTGTCGTCTGTTGGATCAGACCACACAGGCCAGCATTCACTCCCCACGTGCATCAATGAGGCTTGGCCACCTATGATCCTGTCTCTGGTTCACCGCTTTTCCTCCCTTGGACCACATTTGATAGGTACTGACCACTGCAGACCGGGGGGTCGCTCGAATCCTCACGCTGCCCATTTTT
>NW_023339873.1:19984352-19986602 GCF_004916995.1 Morone saxatilis
TTCACTTCACCTGTCAGTGCTAATAATAATGTTATGGCTGATCGTGGTATGTCGCCTGCCTCAACAGCGAAATTTAATTGCAAAAGCCAGGTTTCAACCAGTAGAGGGCGGTTGATATGTATATTTATAGCACTGTAGGTAGAATTAAAATAATTTGCGCTAAAATTTATATGGATGTGAATAAAAGGTTATTTCTGATTTAAATGCAGGAGACTGTCCATGTCCACGGCTAATGCTTTTAACCATTACTAGAATCTTTCCCTAACCTTAACCATACCTTAACAATAGTTCAATCAGCCAGCTCTTGTGAAGTATTATGTAAATGTAATTCCATGACCACGTCACTCCCCGCAAGGAAACACCAAGCTTAGCGCATATCAGGGAGTGACGATAAAATCTTTCTTCCTAGGAGAACATACCCTCTACATGTGGATGCTTGGGCAGATACTGGGCTCATGAAATACTGTATGAACAGCACATGTTGTGGTGGCAGCAGTAGAAGCAACTAAACATAGCTTTAAAGTGATCAGTGTTGCAGCAGGCGTGGCAGGAAGGGAGCGAGTGGATAACTGACTGCTTGAGTACGCCACTGTAATCAAAGGGGTATGTTGGATATATGTGGCCATTAAGCGCAGCAGCAGCCTGAAGTTGACTGCCAAAACTGGCATGTAGGCTATGCTTCACTTCATTTCCCATAACTTTGACCCTTCCCTAACCTTAATTATACAATATTTTCATGCAAAGATATTGTAGAAAGAAATTATTCAAAAATATTTTGGTATTCTAAAAAGTTATTGAATGTAATCCATGAGTTACGGTTCCATTTTGTTGAATGGATTGCCAACCCCCTGAAATGGGCCTCTATAAAAGTCCTTGTATTACACAAAGTGAAAATGAATGATATGCCACCATGCAAATAATGTAAGTACCAAAACAAATATAAGGCTGTGCCACCGGAATACTAAACCACCATCAAACAGGCACCCATACCCCACGGTCTAACTAATCAAGCTCACTGTAAAACCCACCATGGTCCATCAAAACATCAACAATGTAAGCCTCTCAATAGCAATCAAATCTTTTGTGCTCTCTGAAAAAGATTTACTTAGCTGAATGATGGTCTACTTTATTTGATTAGGAATCAACAAAAGTAATACTGGTTTAATAGTGTCATTCCAAACAACAGTAACAGTTGTGAAAATGACTTCTTTGGCATCCTGTGTGTTCAACAAAGGTATGACTTCAATAGTGGAAACTGAAATTGAAAGATGCAAAAAACAATGCTAAAACAGCCCTCTAATCAAATAGCCCCAGCTCATTACAATGTAATGCAATCAGCCCATAGAGAGTCAGACTTCACTTACTCAATATGTTGAGGAGTGACATATTGAGATCACATCAATATTCCATTGGCTATTATTAAAATTCATATTATGGAAGATGGAGTGTGTATGTGGGGGGTGCACTGTAGGAAGATCTTTATTTGGCAAATCAATTAGTCTGTGTTTGATGTGATGGACCGAATATTGTCCCGCTCCAGGCAAGGGGCCGGTCACTGGAAAGACAAAAAGCAGCAGCAGAAGCAGACATTTCCTTGAAGATGAAATTATTAATGTGTTAATATTATTGATATTCACTGATTATTCACAAATGATACAGTGATTAGGGTTTTGTCTTTATATAGATTAAGTGATTATTCACAAATGATGCCGTGATTAGGGTTTTGTTCGAATTAATCTCCTTGTTTTTTGGAGAACCTCTGAGGACACACACACATTGAGTGGGCAGACTCAATAAAAGCCAGAGAGATGTTATTCCATTGTACAATCCAAAAAGTTCCCACAATGTTATACTAAATATCATAAACTAACTATAGCTACAACACAACGTATGTAACTTACCATGATCACTATCTTAGTCATGTGGGTTAGCATGTTAACATTCGCTAACTGGCACTAAACACACAGTACAGCTGAGGCTGACGGGAAGGTGATTAGCTTTTTTATATAGTTGATCACAGACTGTAAAATTCAAAATGGATGTAGTCTCTGTATTACCCATAGGTTTCTAAAGCCATTGTGAAACTTAGTGTGGTTGGCTCTGGCCATTGCCATCTTGGCAATCCTGACTGCCCTTTTTAGATTAGCAGGGACCGGGCGCAAAGGCGTGGCGCTGAGGCAGGCTGAATGAATCCTGGTTGCTGAAAACAGCCACCTGTGACAGCACCTACCTGTCACTCAAAGTGACCAT
>NW_023339873.1:19986702-19990200 GCF_004916995.1 Morone saxatilis
CCCTTAATTATGCATAACTGTAGTCCTTGACATCATTTAAAATGGGTGAGTTACATTGAAATTCACCCTCCTGTGAAGTGTACAGTGAATGGGGAATTTAACTAAAGAGACCAAAACTGATTTTTGTACCAGCCTGTTAAAATTATTATTTCTGCTGTAAAGTTGTTTTAATATGGGGCCTTGCAGAATGATTCACTACTGGAACCAGTCTCAAGTGGCCATTCGAGGACCTGCATTTTTTGTTGCCAGCAATGGAGGTTACCAAAGATCACCAAAGTTAATCCTCTAAGATACATGAATTTCTGTACAAAACATCCTGGCAATCCATGAAATAGTTATTGATTCCAGTGTGGGTAAAAGTAGTGGACTGACTGACCGACAAACCAACTTTGCCATAAAAAAGTAAAGAAAACTGGATAAAGTCAATGTATAAAAATAAAATACAGAGTGAGTGGGCGTGTTGAGTTGGCATTTGGACTTTCTTAGACCTTGTAGGAATCAAACAAAGCCTGTAATTATAAACTAAGTAAACCCTTTTTTTTAATGCTAGCATCTAATCATCCATCTGAACATACTGACCAAGAGGCTATTTATTTATTTTCATATTTATGGCCTCTACTGTGTGTAGCCTGCATTCATGTACAAACTGCAGGAGAGATGCTATAAATATTATGGGTTATCAACTGTTAAGTATACTTTTCACTGAAGGTCAGGAAATTCCTGCTGTGTCATAGAACACAACTCAGTAATACAAATATGTAATGCATTCCGCATGGGTTCTTATTTATAATGCATATAATGAATTGGTTAAATAAGTCACTTTAGAAAACAAACATGCACTGTAAATGAGGCAATTTGAATGTGTAGAGATGTTTCCCGACCCCCATACTGCCCAGGAGACGTATGGTTAGGTGATTTGTTTCATGTAGAGGCGGATGCATGTTAAACGGAAATATTACTCATGTGAAACTTTGGTTTGCTGTTAAGGCTCACATTAGCCATGTATATGGCTCCATACCACACAGCTCATTACATTTAATTAACTCTACCTTATTTTGTCCACTTACCAATACTGCTGCTCTGTGTCAACAACTGTCTGCCAATAACATTTAACACTACTGCCGTCAAACAGAGGCCACACTTAATAGCAGTTTGTAAAGGGCACTTGACTCGCAGATGTCCAATTCTTGCTACTACTACTTATACCTTATTTCATGTGTTTATTATTTCTATTTTCCAACCTGATTAACTCCCATTGTGACGGTCATGGTCACTGTGAGGATTTGAATAGCAAGAATCCGTTCTAAATGAAAGATATGTATCTTTATATTTTTGGACTATTCAGCTGCATGCATACAACCAAATCAAAACCCAGTCCAACATCATGTCATTTCTCATTTATTGATATGAATGAATACCATCCTTTCCCTGACAATGAAATACAATTTACAGTCTGTCTGTGTTTTCAGCTGACCCTGCTTGTCCTTCACAGTGCCCTGGGATTCTCAACCTATAAAACAGGTATTATTATCCTCAGCTCGTGACGTAATTTGGTAGAATATTCTACAAGGACTCTGTGCCAGGCATCGGTCCTGAGGGGAATGTCATGGCCCTAACCTCATCTCCAGCTATCATTGGCTCTGTGTGAGCTGTTCGCATTCACCAGGAAGCTAGGCAGAAATGAGGGAAATCATCAGAAGGCGGATAGACAGAGCAAGGGAGGAAAGGACGCAGGATCACACAAAAGACAGACGAGAGGAAGGAAAGACGGACAGAGAAACAGGAAGGAGGAAGGTAGGAAAAAAGACACGAGGGAAGTAGAAAGAAAGGAAGCACAGAAGGAAAGAGGAGGGGAAAAAAAAGGAAGGAAGGAAGGAAGGAAGGAAGAAAGGAAGGGATGAAATTAACAAATAACATACAGAAGGAAAAAAGTAAGGAACAAAGAAAGCAGGGAGAAAAGAAGAAAAAGAAGGGAAGCAAGAAAGAAGGATGGGACCAAAGATGGGCAGAAGGAAGGAAGGAGAAAGAGACAGGAGGGGCAAAAGAAGAAGGAAAACTAAGGGAGAAGGGCGTAAGAAAAAAGAAAGGTACAAAAAAGACAGGAGGGAGGGAGGAACAATACATATGAAGAAAGTAATAAAGGTCCAAATGGAAGAAGGAAAGGGGAGGAAAAGAGAGGAGGGAAAGAATGAACAAAAGACACAGAAGGAAAAAGTAAGGGAAAGAAGACAAGAAACAGTAGGGAGAAAAGAAGAAACCAAAGAAGGAAAGGAGGAAAGAAGGATAGAACCAAAGATTGGCAGAATGAAGGAAGGAAGGAAAATGGAAAGAGGAGGTAGGAATGAGGAGAAAAAGACAGGGAGAAAGAAAACTTAGTAAGAAGGGGAGTAAGAAAGGAAAGAAGGTACAAAAAAGACATGAAGAATAAAGGACAGAACCAAAGACAGGAAGACCTAGGAAGAAGGAAGGAAGGAAAGAAAGACGGTAGGAAGCAAATACAGGTGGACTGAAGAAAATAATGAAGGAAGGCTGGAGAGAGTTGAGGGGCTCAGTTCATGCAGGTCTGATTGATTCCTGCCAGAGCTGTCTGTGCTGAATGAAAAAACAGTAAAAAGCGAAGCAGGCAAAGAAATATTCAGGCACTTATGATCTTGCACCTGGACATTTTAGTCTACACTTCACCTTAAAGCAACCTCAGAGTGCAATCACAACTCTGAACTACTCCATACGTCTGAAGCCCTGACGCTGACACATGTAGGCTGAGGAATTACACAGCGAACATGTAGCTGTCAGGAAAACTTTACAGGACTGACACTTAAAAAGCTTTTTGAAACTGTTGTCAACATTCATACAAAAACAGGCAGACATCCAGGCTATCACTTGGTGTTGTTTCACTGATAACCTGTAAACGCAGCACTGCAGTATGCGTGCTGTGGTAACTGTAGTTGGCGGCATTCACTGAAGGTCACAAGTGGCTCTCTCTTCTTATGCAATTAACCTAGTTTCTCAGTGATGCAGCAATCTATGGGGAAGCAATTAAAATCAAAATTCTTCCCAGTGTGTGGACTTCACAGGGAAAAAAACCTTGGACAGCCCAACATTTGTTTGGAAGTGTTGATTAGTGGTTACTATTATTATTATTTACATTTTTTTAAAAGATATATGAAACTTTAAAGAAAAGGGATGGATGCAAGGAAAGAACTAAAATATGAGGGGAGGAAGAGTGAATTAAACTAAACGAGAGCGAAAGAGGAGAGGAACCCATTTCTTTCACCTGAACCAGGATTTTGTTAAAAATCTATTACTCTGTGTTAGATATTGAAGAGATTCTTAATTTATTCCCTGATATTTTGTTCATGAAGGAGGTGCAGCTCATGCGTAAAATCTTATCAATTCACATGACTCCTCTTAACACAAACACACAGCCAGGCGAACAGAAGATTCTCCCTCTCTCTGTTTATTTGTTCTCAAACCTGACTCTGTATGTGTGTGTGTGTG
>NW_023339873.1:19990234-19990800 GCF_004916995.1 Morone saxatilis
TTCCTGTGGGCAACAAACGATCCAAAGTCTTTCCCCTCCTCCCACGGATGAACGTTGCGAGGTGTCGTCTGTGTGTGTGCTGAGGAAGAAGTCCTCCACCTCATCCGTTCACTCTTTCACCTGCAGGAAAACAAAGAGAGCAGAGGAGAATGAGAAATGGCACCGGTCCTTGACATTTGTTAGGCGTCTATTCCTTTTATTTTCGAGTACTGGGGTCTGCATAAACCCTGGCTGGGGTTTAATTCTCTTAGGGTAGCATTATCTAGAAGGACTTGTTTAGATGCAAAAAAAATTCGGCATAACAGCATTAACAAAGACTTTATTTTTTTGTGATTATTGTGGCTATGGATTCCTGAATTTGCTGTGGCTTTTCTGAAGAAGAAAAATGTATCATGGCTTACGATAATGGCATGCAAGGGGGAATTTAATTCAGTGGGGCCCAGAAGAGCTCTTCTGGGTAAATGATTTAAATTGACCATTTGTTTGCTAAATATTACAAATGTTGTTAATTAGAACAAAAAATTAGAAGCTCTTGCATATAATTAAGTAGCAGAGTTATTTCTAGT
>NW_023339873.1:19990819-20012605 GCF_004916995.1 Morone saxatilis
AGTTATTCTTAATGCCTGCCACTGGGTCATATTCCTTCAGATTCTCACAAATGAGATGAAATGAGGCAGTAGAAACACTACCACATTTGTCCACAGGGGCTGCCAGAATCAATACAACATTAAAGTTCTTTATAGCTGCTTTAAATGCAAATGTCAAACAACAAGCTGTGGTTTTAATCTGCATTAGGCTACTTTCTGTAACGTTCCTCTGCGTGTATGAAATTAACAACAAGAGTTGATTAGTGAGCTTTAGAGGTGCTTGTGAGCAGAGGTGCTCTTGATGTTTGAATTTAAGATTGAACCAGGCAAGCTGATTCTCTGTTTCCAGTATTTATGCTAAGCTAAATCCATCCCAGCTTCACACTTAGTTTACACACAAGCATGTTATTGATCTTATCACCTTACTTTTAGCAAGTTTTTCCCAAAATGTTGAACTATTCCTTAAATTTTTTGTCTTTGTTTAGATTTGTTGTTGAAACTATAAACATTCACAGCGGTTGGTGTCTCATGGTGTGAAAATACCAGGCAATCAGTACGGCTTTTCAAGTGGTAAATCCGAGTCTGACCACTCAAAGGGCTTTACACTACATGAAACCTTCACCCATTCACACACAATCAGACAGTGATGACAGAGGCTGCCATGCAAGGTGCCAACTGCTCATCACCAATCCCACTCAGCCACTTCTGTCAAGAGTTTAAAAGTGTTGATTTTAAACTATGTTGACTAGGACAACTAAAACATTGTTGCAGAAAAACGACATAATCTGAAATGGATTCAATTTATTATGTGTATATTAAGAGTGATGAGCCTGTTTATAGTGTTGCACCAACAGCTTTTTTTATTAATAAAAACAGTATTTTTAGAGTGCACCTTCAATCATCAAGAAGGCCACTCTAACCTTGTACCCACTATGGCTCCCCACCATGCTGCCCTACAGGTCCTGAGATGAGGTTGCTACATCACAGAGCCTAAGGTCAACATGATAATTGGGGGCGCCTCTTGTGTGACGCTGACTTTGCAAATCGCTTCAACGTGTTTTCGGGGTAGGTGCCTGCGGTGTACATCGCTCAGACACCAGCCAGCTTCACTTGGAGCTAAGTGCTGTGCCAATTATTGCATGCCACTGCCATCCATATCTGTTCTCATGGAAATTCATAATTTATGACACATCCTCGTTTCTGCCTCTGGGGACCTGAATGCTATTATCCTGCTAAAGTGAGATCTGATTGGGCAGCTGCTATCTCAGTTGCTTCTTTGAAGTAATTTCTTCAAGTGTCCTCATATAGTGGCTATAATGTGTCATCGTCAACAGGACAGAACCATCCCAATGAGCCAGAGCAACACCAGCGAACCTTCTCTCAAACTGTACAGTAAAGCTCTGGCTGAGAATAACAGCTTTAGAGTGTTAGTGCTGAGATATTTGAAAGCATATATCTGTTTGTGGGCTCAAAGTCAGCCCATCCATCATCCTCTGTATTTTGTCTTTCTTCTTGTACAGAATGTCCCTCCAAAATAAAGAAGAGAGAGTATATAAGCTGCTCCTGTGCTTTTGACTTAACTTAGTTCAAAGATATGTGTGCAAGTGCCGTATATACATTTCACATATACTTGATGAAAGCATCATCCAATAACAGTAAATTAACATTAAAAAACACATACAAAGTTATACACACCATTAGCATTGAATCATACCATTGATTTAGCTTTTAAGGGTTACCTAAAACCTTTATTATTAGCTTGAATTTTCGACTTCAATCTTAACACTAGCTTCACATTTCAATGAGACCTATACCTTAGCATTAGCCTAACTTTTTAACCAAAAACCAATCATTAGCTTGATTTTGTAACCTACAATGTGTTAAAATTAGCCTTCTCTTATAAACAGAGAGTGCTTAAATCCATCCAATGCTAATTTGAAAAAAGCTACAGTGTGTGCTGCTGCTACCTACAGCTTTGTCAGCTAGCACAGGATGAAAGGTTAACAAGGAGAAACATGTGAGTCAGCAATTATCTGTAATGTAATGAGTCATCTTGGCAAGCTTTAAAGAGTGGCCCATTTCTAAATATGCTATTCATTAGCTCTGTCTTTTAGCTTTTATAGAGTGGTAGTTTTTATGTTACAGTGTCTTTTCTCTAGCTGAGTAACAGTTTGTCACTAAGCATCCGTCCTTTCTTTGAATAGAGCAGTGAAAATGATGACGTTGTGTGATTGTTTCACTGCTGAATAAAGACTTGATTGTGTTGTATGATTCACACAAGACTGGGACATCAAGATGTTATGAATGGATATTGTGGTACACAGTTTTGGTGGACTCTGTGGATTTGGTACCTGCGGAATCAAACTGACAATCCAAAGTTTTTGTGTTGACACCTGTTAAAGAATTTACCTTTGTGCTTTGCCTCACCTGCCTTTAGTTATTACCTCAGTCAATAACACTAAATAACGCTTTCACAATCATCTTACCTGTCAAACCCAATCCATTTATTTCACAATAACACTTCAATTGTAAATGAAAATTGTATATCTGTCAAAATGTGATCTGAACTATAAGTGATGGATCCAGCTTTGTACTTACGGCTAAGAATGTCAGTTTTTACAGACGGCTATTAAATATACACGATTGCCTCAAAAGTAGGACAAAACCAGTTAGCCACTTCGTGACTGAAAAGGATTTCAACTCTGAACCTTCCTCTTAAGCCCTGTAAGACCTAAAGTCACGACCTAACAAGGGTGTGTATTTGATCTCTCAAGATTTTTATGGTAGGAGACAGGCAGTGTCTACTTTTTTATGCATTGGGGACTTAAAATGCATTTGCCCACCAAGATTTCTACTGGGCACCCGCAGCGGAAAATAAACACATCAGCTTGAGTCCATCCCCCTCCCTCTTTCTCATATTTTCCAGTCTATTGCCTGTCATTCCACTGCCTCATTTAAGCTTCTCTCCCCTCTTTGCAGGAGATAGAACTCCATTAGCAAAAAAGGTTGGCTGAGAAAAGTTGCAGGATTGCACCAACTCTATCACTTGCTACTTACTTGTTACTCCCAAAGGTGATGCCATAATTCTTTTCTCCCCTCCCCTGTGAGATGGTAAACTTTAGGTAGAAAACTTTGCTGTCAAGTTTTATTTATGTAGACCAACATTTCAATTTGCCTCAGGGAGTTTTACAATATGTACAATATTCAACACCCTCTGTCCGCAGACCCTCAATTTCGTGTAAGAAAAAACTAACCCTAAACCTCACCCTCAGGAAGAACCACACAGAAGGCATCTGTCTCCCAGGATGGACAGACATGCAAATACATTCAGTTATACCTGTCTATTTTGCTTCAAAACAAAGTTGAAATTCTAAATGGAGGTAGTAAAGAGTTTTTTTTACATTTATATCATTACATTTACATTCACACTGTCTCTAAAGTGTCTTATTTTGTCACTTCTGAGATCATGCTGGTACTATAAAGTCCGGTTGGCTCCAAATTAACTAGGTTGTATGGTGTGTCAACTTTGTCTAAAGGCAAAAATGTTTGAATGAATGAATGGCCACACTGGAAGGTGGGTCAAAAAGTCTGTCATTGTGGCCTTCCTCTAGCAGCACTGCACTACACTCTGATCATCCTTCAAGAACTCTTTATAATCTTGACAAACGAATCGTACGCATCAGGATAACGGCACTTTTTCGCATAGTCTCTCCTTGAAAGCATTCTTGATGTGGTGCACACACAAGAAGTCCGTAAAGTGGTTGTGAAAAGAATAAAAAAGAAAGCTTGAGAGAGACATTCAAATGTCTGTTGGGACTAAACTAACAACTCATAGACCTCACAAGTCAGGAAGGTGGTATAAAGGTCGGGAAACCACTGATTTAACCTTAAAAAATAAATGTGTTTTATAAGATTTTCATGTGTTTTATGTAAAATCTTAATCTGTCACATACATAAACGTAGTGGAGTAGCAGTATAAACATGCAGGAAATGAAAATACTTAAGTAGAGCACACAAAGTATGGATATACTTTTAGAGGCAAACAGATAATTTAGGCATTGTATTAGGTAATATGTGGACACTCAGGCAATGTTGGTTAGCAAGTACAACATTATTCTCAACTAAATGACCCACATTCATATCCATACTAATGGGCGGGGCTTAAACCAGACATGGGTGGTACCTAAGCTGGAAGTGGGCATGGCTAGCTGGCAGTTGTTTATTTAAGCCTGAAATTTAAATGGGTTGATCAGAAGTTGCTATATTTATTTGAAAACTACTTACAGAACCGCCTCAGAATTGAGGCTCAGGGTAATGTTTTTGATCACATGAGCTATTTAAATGCTATATTACAGATACAGTACAGATACTGATACATTTTACTCTAATGATACTCATACTCATAAAAAGTACATTATCTGCACCGGATACTTCAGTTTCAGACGAGTACTCACTCAACCCTAATTGGTAGTCTGTATAGTCGACTTTGAATTTTGTATTCTGAGAGTCCTATGGTGCCTATACTGTACATATACCACTGTGCATGGTACACAAAGTTCTCAACGACAAACTCTCTCGCCCACTCACACTTTGTCAATGAGCATGTTTACCTGGCTGTTGAGCTCCTTATCATATTACTTCTTGTTGCCTGACAAATGTGCAAACAAAATAGACATTTTATTCACTGTTACAATAATATGGCTAATTTTGAGCAGCTGGGAAGCACGGGAAACATTTTTGTATTGGCCTAGGGGCAGCTATCCACATTTAGTAATTATAACGCCACCAAATGATATATTATTACACTGATTGTAATGCAGAAACAAGTTATTAGGTGAAAGAAACACTTGTTCCTTGTGGTATCGGGGTCTTTAAAGACATTTTCACATGCCATATTGTCTGATTCTCCACAGTGGTATTAGCGTCAGAATCTAACAGACCACTCTGAAACTGTTATGTACTGACGCAACAGGCCTCAGGTCTAAAGGAACTTATCTCAGTAACACTCTGCATTGTTGTTTGTCAAAATACAACTGTGAATGGACTGAAGCAAACTAGGCTGCTACAGTGAGCCACAGCAACAGAGAACATTGCCACAGCCATTGCCAATCCTGGAACTGCATGCAACATTTGAAAAGTTGTGAATGGGTTGCTATCTTACTTTAAGAATGAAATAGAAAGTAAGTCTACAGGCCCTTCAGACTATTCAATATGAATCATACACATTTGTTCCACCTGAAAGCTTCCATGGCTTCATACTGCAAGTATACTCCTTCAGTCTCCTGGATTTTTGGCAGAAACGGATACACCTGCCTATGGATTTACCGTGTTCTTGGACATTTTTTGATCAAACGTACATCTTCCAGACTGCTGCCATAGAGGCTTTAATACACACAGCCAGCCATGCACATTGACAATGATGCATGCAGGGTTTAATGTGATTTCCATGTTCTGCTTGTCAGTGTTACCTGACAAAAACCCTGCGGATTCATTTAGATCATGCACACCACAGTTCTGTGGAAAGTGTGTGTGAATGTACAGACAGATCACAGGGCTCCAAGCACTTCCTAATGGGTTAATGGAGATTTTTTCCCCCACAAACTGAGAAGTTTTGGCAAGACATGTCACAAGTGCAAAGCTTTAAAAGGCCAAAGTGTACTCCATTTAAAACTCTTGATTTATGAGCCAACAGCCAAGACTTTGCTATGTGTGAAGCACGCTGTGTATTAAGCCAGAGGTTGTGTTAGGAAGTACTTGAGAACTACTACATCCACTGACCCAACATATGCCCTCTTGGGTCACAGCTCAAACTCTTCTCACAGACAAGGACCTTGCCTCAGCTTGCCTATCTCTCACTCTTAACTCAGTATAAAGTAGGAACATCTTGTGACGGTTGAACACAATCCAACCAGCTTGTTTCTTTCCTCTTCTGTGATCGCTGGAATGCCACTCAGCTCATGCCACGAAATGACATTTCTGTCAGCAGGATGAAAAAACACAGGGTGACAAAAAAATATATGGTGTTGTGTGCTCTGGCAGTTACTCACAACCTACAATGAACTGTCAAGCCACAGGGAACTCTAACCTCTCTGTCCCAGTGTCCCAGTGTACGGGCAGACAATGCACAGAGGAAACAGCAGGAGAATAATGAGGAGGGAAGGAGCAGAAAACAAGTTTTTCTGTTTGATCAAGAGCTGAGGTCAAAGAATTCATTTAAATGGCTTCGCTGAACAGCACACCCAATAACAGACACTGCTGCAGTCGCACCAACACACAAATACAAACACACACCTCACTGCTGCTGCTGCTGACTGCTCATCATTAGCAGTCTGTGCCTGACAGTTGTTGGAGACTGCTAGAGCAAAACACATTTAATCCATTCCTTTTTCTTTTTTTAATTGTCATCCATAGATAAATGACAATGCAACACGTCTCTTCAGTCAATCCAATTAGCATTCTGTACACAGCACAATCAAGGAACATGCCACTTAAAAATGTAAACGACATGCTAATATACATGTGTGATTATGACGCTCTCCTAATGTGCACACATAAAGCCCATATTTACCGAGCAGAGAAGAACGCCTTGTAGAGTTTAAATAGAATCTTACCAACCCATGTGACAACCCATGTGAGTTTGATACTGTTTATCTTCAATAATAATAAAACATAGGCTGCCCCTGATTTATTGCCCATTTTGTTTCATTTTATTGAATGGAGACATGATTACAAATACTGGTTAAGTGGGAAACGCCATTTTTACATTAATAATTTTATGATTATCAATTGTGCTGAAGGGAAAAACCTTTTTGTCTACAAGAATAAACACTGTATTTGCTCCATTTTAGTGGAGTGTTTTTTTAAGAGAAAATATATGTTTATGATTAATGAAGAGTAATTGCTAAGATCTGGAAAAGAAAGGCAAGGTCATACAGGTTGTAAACAAGCTAGTTTAGTCAGATAATCCACCACTTTATTTGGATGAAAACCAAAGTGTGCCCACTTATATTGCCTGTAATAATCCTTTGTTTCGTAGGAAAACCTCAAGTTTCATGTCTATAAACTTCGATGGATCTTTACAATGGACTATATGTATCATTTTACAGCTGCTTTTACTTTCTCTTTCAAGTAAGTTTGACTAACTTGGAAGTTTGTCACTGTCACCATATTTTAACATCTCATGTAGAAACGTTTCAACATGATGGACTCATGGAAGGCGACTGCGGTGT
Source organism: Morone saxatilis (assembly GCF_004916995.1). Lineage (NCBI taxonomy): Eukaryota > Metazoa > Chordata > Actinopteri > Moronidae > Morone > Morone saxatilis. The sequence goes on from NW_023339873.1 coordinate 19,998,028, forward strand.
CTGTAGGTAAAAACGTCTCATTCTAAGGTAACAAACGATTCCTATATTCATGTCATTATACACTAATGAAAAAATACCATGGATGTTATATTCAATTTCTGTCAAAGACCTGTCTGACCTTTAAATCGCATTCATTTTGTTAATTTTGGCGGCCCCTAGTGTTCCTACCGCAGAGTTTTGATTTCAAGGGAACTCTGACTAGGGCTGTGCAATTAATCGAAATATTATTGAAATCGCAAGAAGCTGCAAAAGCTTGACAAAAGTAAAATTTGTGACAAAACAGCAATATCACTTAGTACTATAGTGCTGAAGAGATGCCTTGCCTTTTTTTTTTTACCATATTGTGAAGCTTTAACTCTGACCAAATCCGACCCGGTGCCGGGCATTCTTCTCACTAATGGTCTTGTTTTGTTTATGTAGGTCATATAGAGGCATCAGTTTTAAACTGAGACTGTTTTATAACCAGTTAAAAACTTGTAGTATGCAACCTAGATAAACTAGATAAGTAGGTTATCTGTTGTAAAAACAAAATACAATGCAAATCCACCACTAGTTCAAAGTATTTGCTAGTGAAAAAAAAAAGAAGTGATAAGGCTCTTGTTAGCTTTACAAATCCAGGTACTTTTTGGGTAAAATGTGGCCAGTTTTAGTCATTGAAAGAAAGTGTTCCATAATTTTCCTGTGATGGTCTCGTATGTCGGACCAGACTCTTTCCAATGCGACATTCTACAACAACGCTTCAGCTTACACCCACTGGAAAAAGTAAAGCCAACAATGTACAATTGAGACATCCATTTTATGGTTGTGTGCCTTTCTCTGCCCTCATTACTGAGACACCAAGAATCCATATGCCTGAATCCCATTTATAGTCTATCTATAGTTTATTAGCACACGAATGCACATCCATCCAGCAGACACAGAAAGGGACACATGCATGCAAACATGGACATAATTCACTCTCTTGCATGTAAGTCACCACTCTTTTAACCACTCACAAACCAAAACCCATACATGTCTGTGAATGCAGCACGCAGACACAATAATCATATTGGCTCTAAGTGCCTGCTGTGACTTTCTCTCCACGTGAGGTTAAAGTCATGTGCCTGGCTCTTCTCATTAAGCTAATTCAAGGCTTTACTGTGTGGCCAGCGTTAAATCCCAAGCTTAAGAACACTACGTAGCACAAAGAGGTAATGAGGGGTGAATCTACTTTGTGATGCCACGAATATGCTTCCATGGGCCCTGCTACCATCTTAATAAGGCCAGCCTTTACTCAGCTGGCATTGCCAGTAAAAGGTGACAGTACCCAGCAGCCACCTGTTTATGCCCATAGGTGGCTGTGGATAAGAAGAAATGTGCCTTCTGCTCTCTCTGGTCGCAAGTCAACAGCCTCCCATTGCCCTTAATCTGTCCTGTGGAAAGTTCTCATAAATCCACATGTATACTTTCTAGTGAAGGCTTAGTCGTCCTATGACAGCCTCATCTTCTACACTTCTATTGTTTTTCTGCCAATATTGTATCCAACCTCTGAACGCTGCAGGACCATAACGGTTCTTTCTTCCCTTTTCTTTTCTCATGTTTTCACTCTGCTCTTCCTTCAGGCAACCCAAATTGAGCCAAGCTTGGCAGTCAGAAAAGCAATTTGTTAAAGGACTGTGGAGTGCTCTCGTCTAATGTTTCATTAAATTATCCCTATTCACCCGCCTCTAGTCTGTAGTAAAGCCTCTTATGGCGGCACTGGGATTTCGAGCAGCGGGGCCGAGGTCAGTTGCAATCTGATATTTCTTTTCCGTGGATGGAGAATGTTACGGAGCCACTCCAGCTGGTGTTGTAGGGGTCAAGGCTTTGTTTTTGTCATCATATGTGACACCATGTTCTTCCAGCTGCCCGAGAAAGGCTAACACAGACAATTAGGGAGCTGATGGCAACATGAACTACAAAGCATGCTTTACTCTGTTACTTCAGACATCAGTGTTTTGCTGCACATAATTATTCTCAGGATCATTGTTACTGTAGGTTCCTTGCATAAAGCAGCTCATTATTTTTTTAATGTACATCACACACACATAATGTGAGGAACTTTATCTATTTATCTCCCCCAGATCTGAAACACATCAAGTCAGCCCATTCCTATTAACGTGACAGTGTATTATTGAAGCTAACATTGCTAACCGCCCTGCACTTAACTGCCTCTAACATGCAAGTGTGCATTTTTTTTCAAAGGCAACATGTCACACAACATACTGCTGAAGCTTAAGACAGAGCTGTTAGCATCTGTAAAGCTGCTGTTGCTACCGTAGGTGCAGTGTGTCCTCTGGCAGCTGTTTCCTGCGGTTTGCTTATCAGAAACAGAAATATGCTTCCAGAGGGCCTGAGGCAAACTGGTATCTCGGAGGGCACATCACATACTGCACCATGTACCTACAACATTACTCATGGACCACATTTAATCTATAATGGATTTGTGCTGCTAACCACCTGCATGTAAGTTTCATGTCGTTTATGTTAAGTCCTGTAACTCAAATGTGCTCTGAGAAAACTGATCAATTAGTGTTACGTTATACTTTTATAGCTGATTTACCGACAAAATGTTCTTTTCACGCACATTTTCTTGTAGTGTAAGCCAAATGGCACTCCCTTTACTGTACGCATTCAACACTGTCAGCCTGACTCAATGCATTTGCAATGACACATGCAGCCGTAATGGATTTTCTCATTTGAAATTAATGAACCTCCATTGGAGAGTAATGCACTCCATGTATGATCCTACATTAGTGTCTGGCCTGTATCGTGTGTCTTCCCTACTGTGGAAGCTATATTTTACATTCTTCCAACTTCTGGTGGTAAAACCTAAACCAAGTCCCACGCTCTCTTGCGTTTTTTGTATGCACACAATGCATGTTGGCCTCTTCTTTTGGCATGCATGAAGCTAATCAGCTAATTCACTACCACACACACTAAGCAGCTCAAGCACATTTCACTACCACACTAATCAGAGTAAGAAGGGTAGGCGTGGTGGCATGTTTCCTAAGATAGTGGCCTCTTTTTCTCTAGCTGTAAACCCACAACAACAATGATTTCTCTTCCAGTTCGTACATGTGTGGTGTGCTAAGAACAGATTTAACACATGACGCTTAATTGAAGGACAACAGCAGGCACTTAATGCCTGCAACACAATCCTCTATTCACTTTACAATTACTCAGTGCTCTTTAAACCTCCTTCTCATGCAAACAAGTTGAGAGAGAATGACATACACCAGAGTCTGACACGAATACAAAATAGTGAGAACATATGAAACCTTGGAAAATTCTAGAATTACAATCTGTCATGTGCAGGAAACCCTGCTGATCTTCTGTATATTTGAACAAGGTTTTATCTCACCAATTAAACATACGTATAGCTACCATATGTGCCCTTCTTTCACCCCCGGTAAATAAAACAAAGGTCCTGGGTGGAGTATAAAGAAGAAAGGCATTCATTAACCATCATGTTTTTCTATTTCCATTTATTGTTGGAAAAATAGTTTAATTTGGTCCGAGAATGGTAAAAAGAATGCCTGCAAACATCAGTGAAAACATTCATGAACAAGTAATGACTTCACCCTCTCTGCCCAGTTACCGTTTGCCTCCAGCTATATTGTCTGTTTTTTCCTTTGACAGTTTTCTTTGAAAGGCAGCCAAAGCCAAGTAAGGCCCAGCAGTGAGTGCCCTTTAAATCAGACTCCTTCTGCAGACTGCTTCCTTGTATCTTCTGACCTTTTGTCAGTACAGAAGTCATTGCTTATGTATGTGCTTGGCAGGCCGGACAACGGCAGTTGCTTTGCTCCGGGGAAATGAGTGACAGTATGGAGCAGTCAAGGAAATTGATGCACATCTGCTGGGTGGGCTTCTGAATTTTCTTAGCTTTGACGTTTTTTTTCCTTAAGAAATGACTCTCAAGCGGAGAATACAAATGCTTGCCTCCAAGAAAATAGTCTCAAAGAAAAAAAATCTCCCCAAACAGTCAAATTATGAGCAGAGTAGTCAAGATTCATCAACATCCAACATTTCCTAAAGCCCTAAACACACTCAGAAATACTCATAAGCACCAATTTTATACACTAGATCTTTTCTTTAAACAGAAATTCCTGGCTTGCAGTTACTTTCAAAAGCCACTCGACACAATGCTTTCTCTCACTTCTCACCCTGTGAAGTGTAAGATTATTTGGCAAACCATATTTTACACCACCCCCGTGAGCAGCATCTGTTGCTACATTTCCCACAGTCACACTGTTTAGCCTCACCAGACATCCTGGGACTAGGGTAATTTAATTTAATCTATATCGTTCTTGGATTCACTTAAAGTAAATGGTTGATCAATGACTAAACCTTTTTAGAGCGCTTTCCAGAGGAAGAAAAAAGTCAAATATCAATTTGAAGCAGATGGAGTTAATGTCAGGATTGGTAGAACTATTTCATACCAGTTAACTGGAAACTATAAACATCATTTGATGGACTAATGTGAAATCATTTTTATAGAAATCAACCGACCCATTTTGTCTTTCAGGTATTAATCTGTGATATTGTCCTGAAACCCACATGGGATGTCTGAACAGTCGTATAGGAGGTATCTAAGACATGTCCAGACTCTCCATAACTTCAATTGAATCTATTAGCCCATAATCTCTGTAATATCTCAAAGAAGATTTTAAAGAAAGAGGATTACAAATTTCACATTGTGAAGCAGTTTTAACTTTACATTTACATTACATTACATTTTCATTTTAAGCTGCACTAATTGGTATTTTTTATGTTAACAATTGGTCAAATGACAGTATAATGTGAAAGATGTTGCCCTTTATGAAGAACCTGCAGAAAATCATCACCCAACTCTGCAGTTCCACCTCAGCTCTATGGAACATTTTAGCAGCTTTCAGCTATTGGTTTTGCTTTTACTGCCCACAACTGCACTGTTTTGGTTCATCGTCAACCTTGTTTCTTGCTGTGGCAGGCGGCTCAAAGAGAAACCTCTAATACTTTCCCAGCACCAAACAACATATGTAATTGTTTTTAGGTAGTCAACATATTGATGCATTTAGCAGCTAAAGAGCCTGGTATTTCCATAAAAGAGTTGGTGGAGACCAAAAACAGAGCTAAAAGTTGAACTTTAATTCATCCAGTCGAATTAAACACCACATGGCGGGTTTCAATTAAGCACCACATGATGGAAAAAAGTATATAACCCCATGTATCATTCAAACTCCAGTATGTTGGAAATGCAGAGATATTTTTATATTCTGTTCCTGGATATTTTCCAGCCCTGCTGGCTCATAGCTATGGCCTTGACATTTGTGTGGTTCTGGGATTAAATTTGAGGAAAGTTGGCCTTTACTCTTACGTGCCCTTATAAATCTGAAAGTGTATTAAATCTAATGTGCTTGAATTTTAAATGCATTATAAGACATCATGGTGTATAATGGCTGCAGCATATCCCCCAGTGGCAGCAGCCTGAGCTGCTACCTACAGAATGCAGCTGTGAAGTATAATGACCCATGTGGGTTTTATGGGAGGGAGTATGATGGTAAATATGATATACCACATAATACTGTTGCTGTGAGCATTTAGACCACACTTATAAATCTTTATATAGATTGAGACACAGGCTTTAATTTGCTATGATTCTCCTGATTGTATTCTCTTGTTCTGTGTATGTTTCAACCAACGTTTTTAGAAACTGAAATATAGACTATATACAAAAAGCAATTTTGACAAATTGTAGTTTGGTTTTAGAACCTTCAGAGCACTACAAGTCTTTAATAATCTACTGTACCACTCCTGGGAGTCATTCTTAACCTTAGTACTTAGACCTTTCACTCGATTACCTTGGAAAATGGCACTGCAGTTACAGAGAGTGTTTTAGTTCATACATTATGGACTGCAATTGTTATGTGTGTATATATGTACGGTATATACACACACACAACAATTGCACCCATAAAAGCAAGAAAACACTCTAACCATGATCAAACTAAGTATTGCCTTAGTGATATTAAGTGTAAGATGGTCCAACTTCTGGCTAACTTAAAAGCAAAATGTGCAGTTGTTTTATTTGGCTTTGCAATGTTTAGCTCCTCTGTGGGTTAGAATTGATTTAACTGATCTGTCAACCGCAAGGCTTTTGCTGGACTATCATCAAGCTATATCTCTGACCTTTATGAGCCTAATTACAGGCTGAGATCCTCAGGCAGGGCGCAGTTTGCAAATTCAGCCTGACAATGAAGATTGATTAGGCTTCAGTGTATCAGTAGAGGAAGATGCCCGAGGAGATCAGGCCTGCTTCTACACTCGTATCTTTTAAATTACTCCTGAAAGCATCCATCCATTATGTAAGCCCGGTTATCCAGTGCAGGGTCGCAGGGGGCTCAAGCCTATCCCTCGTCGTGTTGGGTGGGAGGCGAGGGACGCCACTATGGAGAGGTCAACATACTATCACAGAGCACAAATTTACACTTAAATTCCACTGATTTAGAGTGTCCAATTAGCCATAACTGCATCTTTGGACTGTGGAAAGAAACCAGATTACCTGGAGGAAAGCCTTACAGACACACAGTGAACACAGTAACCCCTCACAGAGAGGCCCCAGGTCACCATACCACTCCATTGAAAACTTATTTGTATTCACTGTTTTTACTTATGTTTTCAATTATGTTTTAATGCTAATATTACTTTGCATAATGCAGTATTATCTTACTGTTACTACTACCTACTACCTTACTTGTTTTTTATTTATTTCCCAATCTCATTTGGTGTGGACACAAGGACATAACATAAGGGAAGTTTAAAGGCACAAAAAAATGCTCCCTCCATATTTACATATCAACATACAATCTCATCAAAACAAAAGAAAGGAAACAAACGTGCCATCTGTGCCATAGATCTTTACAATATGGAACTCTAAACTCTTAAATACAGACTCAATGTTAAAACCCTCCTGCCCGCTATGCCCTTTACATATAAAATAAATATAAACCATGACATTGGGAATAGCATCAAACTATTTTCATATTCCCCCCTCTCATATTTTAAACATGAAGAAGGTCTTACAGTGTCCTTTGAGTAAAGAGGGGTTTTCAGGACCTTGGACAGCGACCTTTACAGCGTGCGTGAAGCTGCTGTATGAGAGGTCATTAGTGTCCAGCAGTATCATCTGTCAGCTGCTTCAGCTTTCAACCTCTCGTTTCCCGTTCAGCTACATCCCTACATATAAAGACCCATCTTCTTAGCACAACTTTGCTCTGTAGAAGTAAGTGAACTCACTGATTCATCTGTGAGGGTAACTGACTGTTGAGTTGCTGGTTGGATGAACAGACCTTAAGTTATACTCGTGTGTCTTAAAGGGGAGCTCCATTTGATTTAGTCCATGAATTTGGACAACTTTCAAGGGACACAAATAAAAAGAATAGTCAAAATCCAAATAGCAGAGGCAGACCTATCTTGACTTTTAGTCCGTAACAATGGAAACACTGAATCTTACACTTCCCATAATGCAGCTTGATATTGTATTTCCTTAGACATAATAATACCATAATAGCTTTTCACTTATTTGTTTAAAACCTTAGTTTCATTTTGATTCCCACTCTAATGAACTTCATTCTGTTCTTTTTTCTTGTAATCCATCCATTATAAAATGTCAGATTGTATCTCATTAGCTGAGTTTCCACAACACAAAGCGGTTAGCTGTCTGACACGGAGGGTGCGTAAAGGGCAGACAGCTTACTGTCACAATGTGGCTATTAAAACATCAGTCTCAGCTTGTCTTTTAGGCATCTTGGTTGCGTGTGTTGTTGTTGTGCAAAAAACAACTTAAAAACTACACATGTCCAACTATTTAACAGTAAGCCTATCCTCTGAATTGGCATGTTTGCTTGAAGTTGAACTGTAATTAGAATAATGCTATAGTATGATATGAAATCAGTATGTATGTATGAGTAGTAGTAGTGTTTGCTTTGACTTATTTTGTCAAAATTGCAATTACCAAAATTAATAAATTTGTTTTTGTTTATTTTTCTGCAGTGATAGTGCCACAAATTTTGGATTTTTAGTGACCAGAAATTTGTGTACCGGCTTACATTGTTGATACTGGTTATTTGATGGAATAGCTATGTGAGGGGACACTAAAAAGGAGTTTGTTACTATGTATTGCTACAGTTTCAATGCACAGACAAAATGTTAGCAAAGAAAACTAGACTAACTAGCTTCCACTCAGAATCTATTAAGCTGAGCTTGCTAGCTTCCTCTTTCTAGAATGGAATACAAACTTAACTATGGGTCTTTCCAAATCCATGTTTGAAAATATTGAAGCCACTATACTTTATTTTTTTTTTGTTTTTGAGTTTTTGAATACTAGTGTACTGAAAAGCAATGTTTTGATGGCAGGGTGCCCATATAGTTCCCATGTTCCACAGAAGCACAGATAAAAGGAAGCACATGCACTCCAGGAGCACAGGGACGATACATATTTTTGCTGACTGCAAAAGCTGGTTATTCATATCAGATGTTTCGTGTAGTAAGAAATGTTCGCAAGGATACAGAGAAATTATTTTGGCGAAAAAACACTGAATGTAAACAAAGAAACACTCAACGGGGTACATTTAATTTGTTAGCAAGTCTGACTCACATGTTACACAATCACTCAATAACACTGTTAGCTTACGAGCTCATTCCTTTGTTGCAAAAGCAAACACATTTCTAATCCTGCACAGCCTACTGAGGGACTCTGAATCCTTGGCTTGACCTCCACAGTGAAATAAACTGGTAGAAAAAGCTTTTCTTTTCACTCCTCACTTGCATTCCACAAGCACATGTGATCACTCTTGAATTAAACATACATCAGTGAGCTCTTGCAGGGATCCAACAGGCTACGCCTAGCAGACAAATCCCAGTCCAGAGATGTATGTTCTCCCTCAAGGCTTAGTTTATTCATCCATAATTCCTTTAACCTCAATTAGACATCTGCTGACTATAAGAGAGCACATAAACGACTCTAAACGAGCCAGATTGTCTGCAATAGTTGAATAAAATGCAAACTGTATCTACCCTGAAGGTCTTCCATTCACTTTGGAACAATGAAAAACAAAAGGCTGCATGATACCGGTGCTCTTAACTGCCTGAAGAGGCTATGTGGCTACATGGAGCCTTTTCAAGAACAGTCCAAACAGACTATTTCTACTTTCCATTGTACACGAGTAATACAAGAGGAAGCCCTTTTATCCCTTTCCCTGTTACTAGGCATACAATAACCAAACCAAACTTTGCTTAAAATTGCAGCTACCTCTGAGTTTTGCAGCTGTTAAGACTCCGCCTGGGCTAGAATTCAATCCCTTTGTCCCAGCTCCTCCTTCTTAACCTCAATGCTAAACACCCACAGTGCCTCGAACAGATTTGGACTTAGGCTCTTTTGTACCATTATCTCTGAATGTTATACTGAACAGAGAGGGAAAAATGTACCAAATATTCATCCTCTGTGCAAAAAAGTAAAGTGAACATATGAGCACACTTTCAGTGCTTCTTGCTTTTGATTTAATGTGAACACCAATGTACAAAACGGTTATTTCTACACCACGAGCAGTTAATAACATATACAGTTTAAATTTTATTTTCATATCCAGTGTACCCAAACATACCCATGGAAGAAGTGATATCAAAACAACACTAACAGTCTACAGTAATGCTAGCAACTCTGCAAGACTGTACTTAGCCACAGTGGTGCTTTGAGGTAATGCTAGGCATACTTACAATTACAATGCTAAACAAACAAAAACAAAAACATGTTTAGCAGGTATAATGTTTTCCATGGCCACCATCTAAGTTTAGCATGTTAGCATGCTAAAATTTGCCAATTAGCACTACCTACAGCTGAAGCTGCTGGGAATGTCATTAGTTTAGCTTATAGACCAGAATATTAGATACATTCAATTTTGTTCCAGTGATGGTGCTAAATGGAAAACCAGATGATTGTTAAAGGTTGTCCCTAAGGGAAACATAAATATCTATTCTTGGCATTTTATCTAATATTTGTGGTGGACTGACAAAGGAGATCCAAACTGTCCATCTATGGAGTCACGCCAATAGCTTGGGTAAAGTGTTATGGCAAAGGTTTAATGTTTGGTTGATTGGTCTCAGGTGTCCTCAGGCAGAGAAAAGATCTTAATGTCTTTTCATAACCCTGACACTTTCAAAAAGAAAACTTGTGAGGTACAGACACAAATGCATGTCAAAAGGAACACTCTTTAACTCTTTAATTGCCTATGGGACAGTAGGTTGGTAAGAGGTACAGTACATCACATAATGTAACAGCTGGTTTCATTACACCTTCCCTTGGAACCTACAAAACTCCTTACACATTTATACCCTTGGGTTCCGAACATTAAACAGATCCAATTAAGCATTTAATGTGTGATGTGTATTTTACAAGCAAAGAGGCTGATAGCTCATAAGTAGAAAAAAAGAAATAAACCACCTTGTTGGTCGGTGAATCAAGGTGATGGCATCTGGTAGTAGAAAACAATATTATATAGATTATATAGATTGAATGTTTTCCTGTTTTTAAGTAGCTATTATAATAGTGATTCCATAGAAATGATCAACTAAACTGACCAATATGATACTATGATATTATTGTGAAACCTTGGTCTAATAGCCACAGACCATTTACACACCCATTTATCATCACAAATGATGAACCAAAATGAAATGCATGCAAATCTTACACAGGAAGATATGAGATGTATGGAGCTAATAATAGACCCAGTCATTAATGGCAACTCCCAAGAGCTTCTACAAGATGAGAATAATGAACACATTCTGAGTCCTTCTGCTGCAAATTTCTTTCATACTTCAACCTTCATACATTGCTGGAATATTTTCTGACATCTGAGTGAACAGAAATGATTGAGGCTTTGTCACAGAGCACAAATGACCACAGCATTCAGAAAAACGGAACATGTATAAAAAGGAAATGGAATAACTTCATTTGTTTGTATGTCAAGATGAGCACAGAGCAAACACCTGGGGTCCATGTCTAGTGAAAGGCCAACACATGGTACCTTTCTGGCTGCTGATGTAATGTCTGGGCTCTGTTGACCATGATACACTGCAAGCAGTCTGACAGAGCCAGGGGAGACGCAGCAAGTCAAATTCTGAGGCCTGATTCATACAGAGACGATTGTGGCTTCAATGTGTGGGTAACAACCGGAATCTTAGACAGACTTTGTGGTTGTGATTTATACCAATGCACTGTTAAAGGAGTTTGGACTCAATCTGAGCAAGGTTTGTCAATGTTGTGAAGCCTGCTTCCATGTTTACAGAGGCACCAAACTCTAAAGAGTTTGATCTGATTTTAGAGGAGGCTAAACACAATGACATAGGGCAGTCACACTAATTTAATCTATTGAGTCAAGAAAATTTAATACTGGGACAAAACCACCAAACCCACGAGGAAGATAAAAGCCTTTTCATTGTGACGATTTAAAATAAATTGATGGGGACTGTTGATCTGGTTGATTTATTTGCAGTGACGTCAAGAAACAGAATGAAATCCCATCATTAGTCATAGGTCTGTATATTGTGTGGCACAGATAATGTCTGTGCGACACGACTGTAAAGCTCTGGGAGAAAATAAACTAAATGCAGAACAATGGGTATCCTCTCTTATTCTCTACATTTTTCATCTTATATTCAAAAGATGTCCGCTGGCATTCTATCACTTTGTCACTCCTCCTGGGACACAATTTCCCCAACTCTCAAATGAAAATAAAGAAAACAACAACAACAGATCACTCTTTCTTTACCAGAGTTGCCACCTTATATTGTTTAACGTCACACTTTTGCATCTTCCTTAATAAAACCAAGCAGGCAGCTGGTTGAGTTAAGGTAAAAGGAGGTTGCAGGAGCAGTAGAATGCATGCTGTCACCTGTCAATCAGTGCGAGCTCAGCCGGGATTTCAGAGATGGTTAAAAACATTCAACACAGGAAAGCTGGTTATAGTTGAAGGAGGCTGTTCCTAACTGTCATCTAGCTACACTGATGATTCTTATTTGTCTCCTTGTAGCCATCATTATATGATACAAATCACATTTTACATTAAAACTGAACTCCTTTTTGCGTCCTTTCTTTCGTCATATAGAATTTAGGGTAAGTGAGGGTAATGGTTTTTCTGTCCCACTACTTTAATGAATTGTTATGAAGATTATTTTTCACAGATAGTTCTGATTTGTAATATTTTTCTGTTTTTATGAAAAAACAAATCATCCATTCATCAAGCCAACCCTGACTGATTTCCAGGGACAGATCTCACAATCATGTATATCAATATTTGCTTGGAAAATAAAGATATTTAAACTCAAAAACAGTACATTATTGAAGGACATTAGTTAAGCTTCGAATAGAAATATCTAAATCTGTTTTTGGTCTTTTTTTATTAAACTTAAGCCTATTATTTGATCTAAAATGAATCCATAACAATTCATTAAATTAATTTATATTTTCTAAACACACCCTTCTAAATCTGACCCTGATGACTACCATCACAGTTCATTTTCAGTAATGGTCAAATACTGTATGAAATAAAATACAAATATATAAAGGGTGTATGAAGGTTGAGACCACTAGTCTTCCCATAAGTGTTGTGAAATGAGGATTTCTGTCCATATTCTGCCATTTCAAAAACCCTATTAAGAAACAAAATAGCAGCACACTGAGATTCTCTTTTCTCCAAATGGCCACCCATAATCACTGCTGATGAAGAGTGTGCGATGTGGTGGGAAGCTCAGAAAGGAAAAAAAGCTAGTAATTGAACCTTGCAGAACAGTTTTTTTTTTCTTTTTCTTTTCGTCAAACTATCATGTTCCAAGTTCAGGAATTTGCTTTCTGTAGAAAAGCGCCGTTCATCTCATCTGTGGTTTCCTCCCCTCAAATCTGGCGCCCAATAAGGATGTCATTTTCATTACTTTAGCCACACCATTTTGCAGTTAGATAGGCTGGGCACCTTTACACATGTAGGAGCAAAACAAGGCCTGTATTAGAGCCAAAGACACACCACCCCGTGCTCGGACAAAGTTAGGCGCCTTCATACATGAGTGTGTAATGATGGTCAAAGCAAGCCGGTGCGCTAATTTATCGATCGCATCAATGTGTTTAATCCATATGTTTCAACAACGTTAAAACCTTATATACAGCGAAACAGCCCAGGCCTTTAGGTGCAGCAAGAGTGCTAACATTTTCCACAACATTGAACCAGTATATTTAAGAGGAAACCAGAGCCTTCGCGGGTCTCGTGAAGTGAAGCTACGCTCCCATGCCATCATTAAAGAGTCTTAAACCTGCCATTCCTATTTAAGGCCAACAGGCCGCAGCTTCATGGCCTGGCAATAAAAAAGCAATACCATCAGCACTCTAATCGAGAAATTACCCTACTTCTGCCACGCGTTGGAAAAAAAATTATATTAGGCTTAGTAAAACAGTTTCCTTAATGCGTCTTAATCTCTACGTTTCATACAGCATGATGTTCATTTAGCTGAAATTGATGTCCCCGCATCTACAGTGCAATAGAGATAAAGCAGGGGGGGTTGGCTTTAAGGGCGTGGGCTACCTTATGAACTGACAGGTGCACATTCTCCCCAGTGAGTCGTCCCAGCTCCAGCGCACCAAACTCCAGATCAAACTGTCAACTGGCAGTGCTGATCCAAATTTCCAATCAACGATTGCTGTTACGCTCGTGTTGACTATTTCTCCCAGCCTAAAAATCATCGTTCAGAACATGATTTTAGTTGAACTTGTTTAGAACTGTAACCATATAGATTGTGTGTGAGCCGGCAGATACAGCTCCCCATCTGTTTCTGCAGCGGATGAGCGTCGAAAAACCTGGCGGGCAGGAGTACCCAAGCTGTTCAGCGGTTCCATCGTTCATCGGCGGCAGCACCAGAGAAGCCAAAAGTACAACCCGAAATTTCAAGAAGCAAAGAAGAAGAAGAAGAAGATGATGATGTAGCTCTTATTAATCAGCAAGAGGGCAAATTGTTGTTTTGCACCTCTTCCCCTTTTACCACACGCCACCAATACCAATGACATACACCACCCTTTCAAGCTCCTTCGTGGCCCATGCAAACAGCTACGCCACTCGACTCTAATATTCTTGTAGCCCTCTGGGAGCCGGCCAACGCCTGGTGGTTTCTAAAGCCAGTCTCATCCTCCATTGAGGCCTAACCTCTGGCCCTACTTACCTTGAGCTGTTTAATTCTGCTTGAAGCAAAACTAAAAAGAAAGAGCAGCACAGTTGGAGCCAGTACAGTAACAGTAACTGAAACACTGAGCTCCAGCAGTATGGTGTCAGATTGGTATTTTTACAGATTGGTATTGGACAGTAATCACAACCAGGGCTAAGTAAAAGGTCATATTCTGTCTGAACTTGAAGTGCACTAAACTGTATATTTCTATTCAGACATAGCCTTCAGCCATAAAAGTTGCATGATTGTAAGCTGAGCCTTTTATTGTGATATCAAGCAATTTCTGGCTCCCAGTAGATGCTGAATCCCCCCCCCC
>NW_023339873.1:20012620-20021493 GCF_004916995.1 Morone saxatilis
AAAAAAAAAAAAAAAAACTCCTCACAGACAGCCGATGTCAAAAACTCTGGCCAGTGCTCATGAAAGAATAAAAGAGCTTTCAAAGAATAAGAGCAGGTTACGAGCCCTGCCCTTCATTAATGTCTAATGACGTGATGTTAACTTGGCACAACCAAAACAGTGTGGCTCCTCCATTGTTTTTGGTACATGTATTTCCAATCTATTTCTATTATTTATAGCAGCCCACATCCAGGCTTCAGAAACTGGCAGTGGATATGAGTGCTGGGCATGCTGGGAAAAAGACAGATGACACCACTCTGCTGTTGTTGTCAAGCAATGCACTGTACGGTATACTGTTGACATGCTTGGTCTCTCTACTGGGAGAGAATGAGTGCTGAGAGACAGCCAGCAGTCTGGCTACCACTATTTATTTATTTATTTATACAAAATATATATACACATACATCTTTGACGTGTTTGAAATCTCTGACATTATAATACACAATACAATCTCAAGTATCTTCCCACTTGATACAGAAAGTGTAGATAAAGAAACACACAGGCAGCCCTTTTTATTTTAAATATAAGCTACAAAAACAAATCAATTTCCTATGCCTGCATATAATATTCTCTCCCATTCCATGTTCCAGGTTTGTATAGCATGAAAGCCACCATGATCGCACTATTGTTTTTATCCACTGAATTTCTCACACTGAGACAGACACAAAACAAGGACCGGCTGCTGGAAAATAATGCACAGCCAAATACATTTGCATGAATACATTCAATGTGGTTATTTGCACATTCCCCATAGGCCTCTCACCAAACATTGACCTCATGCTCTGAGATCCATGTACCTTCTGTTTATTGGACTTTTCCTAAATTCAAAACACATTTGAGGACCTGAAAAGTATTTCAATCAAGGAGGGATATATATTCCTCAGCTGATTCATACATGCCCCCCCCCCATTTTTCTTTAGGAGAATGCTAAATTGAATTGGGGCCCTGGTATGTAGAAATGTGGCTGAGCTTTTGTATTTTCTGTATTTTGTGATTTCATGACATCACATTGTTGTTATTACCTTAGAAATAGAGCTAACAGACATCGCACACACACAAAATATTGGAAAATGATTTCATCAACACAATTTATTCCGCAATTACCCACAATTCTTCACTTTGCTGTGATGAAGATTGGTTATGTTGTGTTTGATTGGCTATGCAAAAATACTTAGAGGGGTACTCATATATATAATTTAATATTGCAGTTCCATAAACTGGGAGGCTAGCGAGAGTAAACAAGAGTAATCAAAAATGAGTCACACCTCCAAAACCCTGGATCCTACATTTCCCATAATGCAAACCAATATAGTCTTTAACAGAATCTCCTTGCCTGATTGGTCCTCAATTCCACGCCCGGTTTATGACACAGGCTTTCTGTAATACATTTCAAGTCTCGTGCCAATGAAATTGAAAAATGAAATCATCTGGTTATTTTTTGGAATTTTGTGAATCTCCCTACATTACAC
Organism: Morone saxatilis; assembly: GCF_004916995.1. NCBI lineage: Eukaryota > Metazoa > Chordata > Actinopteri > Moronidae > Morone > Morone saxatilis. The sequence goes on from NW_023339873.1 coordinate 20,014,129, forward strand.
AGCACTCCTCACCGGCTGATGAGTATATCAACCTATATGTTAAATTGGTGGAGTTATTACAAAAATTTGTTATTACAAAATATAATTTAAGAGGCCCAGTTTTTTCATTTTCCCAGTAGAAAATCCAATGTATAGAATACCAGACCCTTTAGCAGTATGTCTGAATGTCATACAACATTGAAATTCCTCTCTTGAGATGTGGTAATGAAGTAAGTACCAGCTGCTACTGTCACTGCCTTCCTAAATGTGGAACTGTCAAAAACTTCCAAAACACAGTTTAGTTATAAAAGGGCTGCGTTTAATCAATCAAAGCTCCTGCTGATTGCGGCTGAGATTTGTCTCCCAATTTTTACCCCCGTGTCCAGTCTCCCTGATTGAACACCAGACTCTTTGTTATTAATCAACCTGTATAACAACTTGTACTGGATGGCATCAGTCAAAAGCTGTTTGGTCGCCTCTCTCTAGAGACATCCACAGCTGCGTGAAGACATTTAGAATTTTGAGGCGTCTGAGATCTGTACAGACAACCAGCAGAGAGAGGAAGCAATCGAACTCAGGCAAGCACCCAAGTCGGTCAAGCCTTGTTATCCAAGGGAAAAAATCAATGTTCTCCCTTCTGAGTGGGCATGCTGCTCTGCACAGCGCTCACACGCGGCAGTAGTCTCAGAAGTAGCGGGTCCAAGCTGACTGACATTTAACGAGTCAGGTTAGGAGGGCTGTGTTAAGTCTAACTGCTAATCAAAAGTGCTAGAGATGGCTTTGAATGCAAGCAGTTAAGCTATTTCTTTTAACCTTTTTTCATGCCATTATATATTATTACTACTGCAGTTATACTGCAGTATTCAACATATTTAGTTAGGCTTTTGTGGCTGTAGCAATTTCCAATATACAGTTAAATTAAGATGTTAATGATATTACTATGGAGGCAAATCAGGTGCAAATCAGACTCAGTAATTTTTTCTTTTCTTTTCTTTTCTTTACCACATAGCATTCATTTGAATAACTACTACTTAGGGACTGTATGGAAATGACTGGGCTAGGGAGGGAAGTTAAATCTTATATCTTGATTTTTAGAATTGTAAGACCGTCCTCAGCATTATTAATCATTTTTGGACCCTGTCCTTAAAAAGGTAGAGTATGTAACATTTAGGAGGATCTATTTTGATCTAGAAATGTAATATAATATTCATACGTATGTTTTCATCAGTGTGTAATCGCCTGAATTCGAGAATCATTGTGTTTTTGTTACCTTACAATGCTGCAGGTCACCCTTCTCTGGTCTCCTAAAAAGTCAAAACAACCCTTTAAAAAAAAAAGAAAAAGCATAACCTGTCCTGTTTTCTGACCTCCCCTTCCCCCCTAGTAATTTGTGTACAGTCCCTTAATTCAACAGTAGTAATATGCATAAATTAAATCCAACAGTCATACTTCCCTGCTCTTGCATGGAGCAGTCCAATAGCAATGGGCTGATTACATACAGTAAATGCTTGTAGTGAACAGGCAGTTGTCCATCATGACTCTTGAGATTACAACTGTTGTCCTTGTGGTGTATAGTGAGCATAAGACATAGAGTTCTATTGTACCAGATGCACAGTGCACCTATAGCACTAGGAAATCTTTGGAGACTTGTTACTGAAATTGCTGCTGTAGGTAGAAATAATAGCATTAGGAGAGTTAAAGCTGAGTCGATGCAGCTAATCAAAGATTTTTATGGCTAAGAAATGCTGGTAAAATGTACAAAACAGAAATAAAAAATTGCTAATATTGTCAAGCATAGCCCTATAATTAGGCTGAATAATGAAATCTATTTTGCAGAAAAAAAACAACAACTGCTTTTGCTTAGGGTCTTCATTCTCCTTTTACCAGGCATCCCATGGTGAACTGAAGACAAACCTTCACAAACACTGATCTGGTCAATGTCATAAATAATAAAACAAACCCTTATTCAGTTCAATACACTCCGGGGTTTGCTGCTACAGCATTACTTGTTCTGGTATAGCCATACCACTTGTTTATGGTGGCTTACAGTAGCTAACATTAGAAAACGTTAGAGCTATAGTTGTGTAACTGACATCACTGAGTCAGTAGGTTTGAGAGAGTAGGCCGACCCAGCTGAAACGAGTAGGCGCTACAGATAATGTACTTTTGATGAGAACGAGTGTCATCAGGGTAAAATGTGTCAATATCTGTAAACACAGTAAAAAAGTATAACTTAAAAAGAAAAACCTTTCAGTATATTCTAAATAGCAAATCTTTTATTTTTGTGATCAAAAACATTGCTCCGTAGCTCAATTCGGAGCCTGTTCTGTTAATAGTTTTCTAATAAATATAGCAACTTCTGATAAACCCATATCAATTTTAGACTTCAATTAACAATGTCCATTTAGCAACACCGACATATAGTTTAAGCCTCATCTAATCAAAGTACAGGTAAGGATACATATATTGGGGTACTCACTTATCTCTATGAATTAGCTGCTGATTTTATGACTTTGCTCTACTTCTACTACTTTTACTTTCGTGTTTACCACTATCCAGCAATTGCAGGTTGCCACTGTTTAGTTACATAGATTGCTTTAATCAGTACATCTTATTGAAATGAGCATAACAGGATGCTAAATGGGACAGTATTTCTTCTATTATTAATCATTTTTTCTTATACTGCATGTGTAATGTAAGGTTTTGTGGTGAGTCAGTTAATCTAATCCACCTTGTTTCTAGCTTTACACAGAAACTGCCACAGGCATGACCATAGAGGCCCACAAATTAAACTGTCAGAAAAGAACTGCTGAAATTCTGATTATACTGCACAACACTTTTACTACAATTCATTTAATAATTTAAATCCCTTTAGCTTTTGAACCAAATGAATTTGTCCTTGCACTGTTGCAATCTTCGTTTTTTCCTACCACTCAGCCCATAGAAAGCAGTCAAAGACATACATTCCTTGGATGAAAGCAGAAGTGAACAATGTGGCACTCACAAACTTAGGTGGGTTTTAGTTGAATATGGCAGTAATTTACAGTTTAAATTAACACCCACATATGTATGTTCTAAAGGATTCCTTTCCTAGAAAGTCTCAAAGAGTGTTTAACTTCTAACAATATGAGTGACAGGAAAGTTTTAAATGAGGTATAAGCTGAGCTTCAGGGGTGTGCCTATAAACTCCAGTCCCCCCTGATAGCATCTTAACAACAGCTCTGATAAAATAAATTCCTACAACCACTGGCATCCACCTCTTAGCTCCATGAATCCTTCTGGGTTTGCTGAGAACTGCTAATGCAGAGGAATAGTCAAAATTACAGCAGTGTGATCCTTAAAGTTACAAGGGTTTTGGTAGGTTATCATCAAACTGCTTTATATCAGGTTCCTAGTATTGTACATGCTAACATTACCAAATGGAGCATTTGCACACCTGCACTATTCCCACTGTGACAAGTCAAAATGTGTGCTGTGAATGAATATAAACAGCCCAAACAGATTCATTATTGTCATTCATGTGGGGCTGAATGATTTCTATTAAATATAGGCTATAGATTGTGATTAAAATAGCAGACGACATAGTTTTAAACAAGATACCTTTTACCAATCAATCGTGTTTCTAGTTGAACAGAATCAGATAAAACAACATAACTGTTTCTTGTCAAACTGGGTCATCCTTAACTCACTTTATCCTATTATTAGGGTAATTATATTAGTGGTATACTATTACATTAGTGCAGTATATGAAAATTATTTTACGACAAAAAAGGTTTACTATGTCATGTCTGACAATGTTTGATATCAGACCGACCCCTTAATGATAGATTTGACAGCTCTGGACTTTAGCTGCTTAAGCTAACGTCAATGTTAGCTTCATAGACCGGCAGGATAGCCGCCTGCAGAGCTTAGACTATCAGAGGCTGGATTTAGAGCTTTTAGTAATTAACTGAAAACAACAATATGATGAGCTTTTTCAAATTTAATGGAACATTCTGATAAGAATATAAACCAGCTATTTAGACCTGCATTTAACTATGTCATGCTAACTTCCTGTCTGGAGTTGACATTAGGCAAATACTGAGATCGTCTTTAGGAAGACACACTATTCTATTGGTGTTTTTGAACAGCAGAGAGACACAGCTCTTTTTGGGCAAGTGTAAATAGTACGCAACAAAACAGTAGACAACAAAATACAGATAGCTACCGTATTAACCAGACAACAGTCGAGAGTTTCTTATTGTTTGTCCAACTCACAGAATTTATATTATTTAGCTACTCCCAGTATTGAGAAAGCTAATTTGAATCTTAAAGCAGCTATAATTTTTATTTAAAAAATAGCAACGTATCAAATGACAATGTGTCAATATGACAGGGGTCACTTGTAGTGATGAACCTACAGTAAATTCTTATCATATCCCCTCAGATTTATGGAGCTTTAGCGAGTTGCAGCTAATTGTTGAGCTGTTTCGGTCCACAACTTCACTGTTTTGGTTCACTGTTCACCGCTCTCATAGTGTTTGCAGCTGCAGCAGGCAGCTGTTTTCAGTAAAGAAAAAAAAAGCTCTAAAACCCCACTGTAAACTGCCTGCTCAGCACCAAACAGCAGGTAGACGCAGTTAGCAACTAGCTGCTGAACATAGTGGAACATTTAGCAGCTAAAGATCCAGTTATATCCCTCAGGAGTTGGTAGAGGCCAGAAACACGACTCCAAACGAATGCTAATGTTGCTCCATAGCTGCTGGATGAGTAAATAAGCAATTGTTTGCTTAAACGTTTGCTCTCAGCTTAAAAAGGTGATATGTCAATGTCATGTTGACAACTTGTTTCTGCTAACTGAAAATCTGTTGTTGCAGGTTTTAAGCTAATCTTTATTGTAAGACAAGAAAACGACAATAACACTTAACACACTCAACACACTTTTGTAAAAGCAGCAAGCTACAAAACAAGCTACTCAGAAAAAGTAGCTTAACACTGCAATTTTAATACCAAAAACAATGAAACAATGAGCTAGCCAGATAGCTTAGGCTACTGCACCAAACTGCTTATGTTCTGCTCTGCTTATTGAAATTAAATCCACTCACTGAACTCATGTCTGCATAACTTAAGTGTCTTTATGTGACTTCAGATATACTCTTTTAAGTGTATGAATGTGGTTGAGGTTCATAGCCCAGACCTTTTTCACAGCAGCCATTTTGACATTAAATAGCCGGGTAAACACAGGTGTTACCAATGATGCTAATTAAGGTTCTGTTCCATTCAGGTCAAACAGAGTCAGGAGAATTTAGAATCAGAATCAGAATTTGGTTTATTGCCACGTAGGTTTTTACACATACAAGGAATTTGTCTTGGTGCATTGGTGCATAATATATACAAATCACACAAAATGGAGGAGGCTGCTATTGTTGGCTCACTGATAAGGCTCCGCTACACTAAATGAAACGGAGTTACTTAGTTAGTATCATTCATAACACCGTGTTTACCCTATTTAATCTGGCTGCTGTGAAAAAGACAATCTAACTCCATAATGTGCTTATAGGCTACATACAGAGATGACACTATGCAGAGATACATACACTTAAGTGCACCCACCCACATATTTGCATTAATCTCACACACAAGCAACTCTTGCATACTCACTGTCCTAAATGCTAATTTCTCATTTATCCAAACAGGACAAAGTGATCCAGGCTTTGGGCGCTACCCTTGAAAGAGATAATTTGCTGCGCACCTGCCAAAGGCCACGTTTAATCCATCTCCATTCTATTCCCACCGTCACCAGTAAGTTCCATTAATGCTGGTAATTGAGCTCATTCTGCCCCTGTGAAAACTCATTTGACTTCTAATCATAATCTGACTCCTCATTTGATGCAGCAGGAGATCCCTAGTTTCTCCTTGTTTCACTACTGCTCCTAAACTTGTTCACTTAAATGTGAGAAAAACTAGTTTCTTTTTTTAACAGCAGCCATTATCACAGCCATTATAAAAAACACGCCAGGCTTGTTTCGCCTATCTTTAAATCATCACCCGGAGACGATGTTTACACCAACACCTCGGACTAATTGAGAGGAAATATACTTTGGGATGTAACAGCTGTCTGCTGATGCTATGGTGTTCAGTTATGTAAAGCAATAAGGCTAATATGACAATAAAATCTCACATCCAACACTAGGGTAGTAATTTTTTATTTAAGGTATAATGTGTTTCTTGCCCCTTCCAGAGCTATAAAAAAAACAAACACCTCCAGAGTGTGAACTGCAGCTCATAGTAGACTTTTTGATTATAACTGTAACCTTTAGATTCCCTTTCATTTTTCTTTTCTCCCCCAACAAACATTTTTCTGCTACTGAATAAACATAATGAAACACTTGCTTTCCAATCTAAAAGGTCATTCTAACCATTCATAAATGCCAGGGGTATTAAGCATGTTAAAGGGTGTCAGAGCAGCCGCTGGGGGTGAGTCAGTGAAAGAAGGGGGCCATTGAGATAGCTGAACATCAGCCTTCTCAGAAGCCAAACTACCACAGCTATCAATTCAGGCCTGGGCACAAAGCTGCTGTGTGTTTTTGTGGCCCTGCCTGGGCAGAGCTTGGCGCTCTGTGATGTTTATTAGTCAGTAACAGCTCTTTTTGCAATCTTGTCAGGGGCGAGAGACACGGAGGATGAAGCTGCGGTAGCTGGCTAAGGCTGTCAGTGCCACGGCCATGAAAGTACGTCCACGGTTTTATTGCTAGCAATCTTCAACCATGTCACTGTCATCCATGATACTGTGTGAGTCTGCTCACCACTTTGAGCAACATTTGGCCTTATGGGTGGCTTCAGGAAAAACACCACTCTTTGAGAGAGGCTCTTCCAATAGCTTTATCACCCCACTGAACGGTTCCATAAAAGTGATGAGGCCGTAATTTGCAGCAGCTGTGAAACCGCTGCTGGACAGTACTTTACTTGTGTATAATCTTTTTATTATCAGAAAACTCTATACTTACTGTAAGAGGTACTTTTACTTTTAAAACTGAAGTTGTGTTTTGTTGTCACAGAGGAAATAAATTACAAATGAGTTCAAACTAGTGGAATTACCTCCTGGTATCTCTACTGCAGAACTGGGGACCAAATCATCTACAAACCAGCCAAGCACTACCACAGCTACTGAAGGCCTGTCAAACTGAAAAATTATAAAACCCGGAGAAAAAAAAAGGAGGAAAAAGGAAAGAAGATTAAAAAAAACATTACATATGTATTACACTCAGAAACTTCATTAGGACTGTATGGCTGTGGTTTGATCCAACCAAGCCAGCAGCTGTCACCAGGTTCTGACACAAAAATGGCTAAAGTCTGATGTGTGCACACACTGCACATATGTGATTTTCCTGTTTTTCCTGTTTCTTG
>NW_023339873.1:20021501-20024282 GCF_004916995.1 Morone saxatilis
CACGGGGATTATTAAAGTATTTCTGATTCTGATTCTGATTCTGATATGAGCCTTTTCCTACGTCAAACCAGTGAGGACAGCTCAGAAAAAACTGAACAGAGAAATGTAGTGCTGCACTTCCATAAAGTTAAAAAAGTTAAAAAAGAATGGTGGCCATGGAGCTGTGGAGGTTAAGATATTCTGATATTTGGTCTGCAGCATGGGTCAATATCAAAGATCCTGCAGCCTGTTGCACCAGCTGTGTGTAAGATTAAAATTAGCCTAGTTAAATTAGTAAATTATTAAGTTGTGATTTATGAATTACTGAAATAAAAGCAGTTGCACCACTGAGATAATTCCCAACTTAACTCTAAGTAACAACTAAATAGTTACATGTGCCCTAAAGGTAGTGAAAATCATATCACTGCTGGTAAAAATTGCAGCCATTTTGTCATACAGTAATTAAGTAGAGACCTATTTACTGATATGATATTTCAACAATCAATCTTTCTACGATGTGCTACAAAGCCAAGTGACTCAACAATATTTTTGATTGCTGATTGGCCACTTGCCTTGGTCACGACTTAACGTCCAATCTAGTTAAGTTGTGCCCAAAGTTATCGTGGGCCAACCGATTTTAGTAGCTGTTTTAGTTACAAACTAGTAGTTACTAAGCCTCTAATGTTTACTTTACACCATAACTTAGGAGAGAACTTACACATAACTGGATCCTACACTTCTCATAATGCAACCAATTAGTATCTTATATTTTATGCTTCCTTGCTGCAAACACATATGTCTTTCAAACTCCACACTTCCAGTTTGTATCATAAACCTTCTCTTAAAGAGTGACTTAACAGCAGCTGGAGGTCTTGTATTTGATGATGTCCAGCAGTTTTACTTCTCTCCTTGCTTTAGTGATGTAGAAGTGTATTGCAGAGGTGTGTCAGTACAGAGTGACATCATGGAGCACAACAGAGCACACTTCTCAACACAAGAGGATGGTAAGAACCATTATTTCAGATTGGTAGTAAAATTTTGAAGTCTCCGAACACAAGCGGAGATAAATAACCCTGATGACATCATTAAACATTATAACTATCTCACAAGGCTGAATAGTAACCATGACTAGTAAACAGTAGTCAGTAAATTCATTGACGTTCTTTTTATGTTCTGAGTGCTTCTATTAATCTGGTGCATAGGAAGTACAGCTGTGCTTACTTCAGGTGACAAGGGGACATTTTGTTACTTTCACTTTGCTCTTATTTTCTTGTATTGTCTATTTGAGAATGCAAAAGAAATGCTGCTGGCATCACTGGAGAAAAACTTTAATTGAGCACCCGGTATCCCTTTTTTTGCTTTTTCTCCCCCATCAGTGGCTCCTGCGTCTGAGACAACTCTGCACACTGTGATGACTGATGCATGGGGGCTCTTCAGCATCACTGGTAGATGTAAGACTGACTACAAAGGCTGGGATTGGCGCTTGACTAGGATCAGCAGGTGCCTTGTTTGCGAGGAGTAGCTGACGCCACAGGCCCACGCCACATGCAGCGCCATGCAGAAAAGAGCACGCAGGCGAGAAATCATATGCCTAAAATGAGCTGAATGAAAGATGGGAGAGGAACATTGAGTGACACATTTTTTTGTTTTGCCAGGATGCTGATTCTCTGTCTGTGAGACAGCTATTGTTACTAACCAGAAGAGAAGCAATTTACTCAAGCAGAAGAACGGAGCAACAGTTTCTGGGATAATTTGCCTTTCAGTGAGACTGAATCATGCGGACAAAGTGGAGCTCAGCTCGGGTCCGGCAGGGCATTGTTCACTGATTATCTACTGGTATGTTCACAGGGTTATTACATAAAAAAAGAGCTCCATACTTTACAGTACCCAAGCCTATTTAAAAAACCATAGGATGGATCACGGGCAGTATGATGACACAGTTATTCCAAACGAGCAGTATGATGGATACCCCACCAACAGAAACCACATACATACCTGTACAATTGTTTTCACACAATGACTAGCTCATATGAGTCTCAAGAATCTCATAGTTTCCCCTCAGTATTACTACTGTTCCCAACTCAAATCCTCAGGAGCCAGCCAGCAAAGCAAAGAAGTGGTCCATTTCAGACAGCATATTTTTCCAAGCAGCTTTTCAACAATAATAGTACTGTAAACATAAAAACTGACATTTAACGTGGGAACTACAATCAGAAAAAAAGGAAATCCTTGGAAATGACTCCAAACGTCTTTCCACATATTCCTGGGGGGGGGGGGATTAGAGAGGGAGAAAGCAATAGGAGAGGCAAAGGGAAGAAGACAAGAAGGGGACCCAACATTTTTTGCTTGATAACAGTAATAACTGACAACTCAGATACGCATATCAACATTATTATCAACTCCTCCCTTCTCTTATCTGGATTTTGGCAGCTGGACAGTATGAGGACAATGGTGTGAGAGATTTTAGTTCAACTGAACCAAAAGCTATATATTAGGGGGAGAACAAAAACAAGGTAGGAAATGACACATTTTAAAGCTGCAAAAAGTTAGGCATTGGGATTACGATGATGTGCATGTAGGAGACCATGATTTAATATACCTTTAGAGAATCTGTCATTTACAACATTTTATTATAAATAAGTTTTTGCAGCAATTTTACACAACAAAGTGTTTACAGATGTTAGGACATACTACTGCATATGTAATAATAATAATAATAATACATTTTATTTAAAAAGCGCTTTTCTGAATACTCAAAGACACTGTACAATATAATATAAGAAGAATACAAGCACATCAATC
>NW_023339873.1:20024382-20034942 GCF_004916995.1 Morone saxatilis
GGGCCCAAAATTCCTGGTGGCGCCCCTGAGAACAACCATTTGATTTTCTACAGAAAGATTCACATCATTTAATGTAATAAATGTATATTTATTGCTGATGTACGGTGTATACTTTTTTTTGTGTGTCACATTACTGCTTACTACAACAACACAGCCATTTTACTGTACTCATTGATATCATATTGTGACCTAATTTATTCTAATAACTGCATTACCTGCCTTCAAAACTGTTAAATCATCAGAAAACAATGTACTCAGGAATAAAAAGCATTTACACATTCTTTAAATGTCTTGGTGCTTAATTCAAACCTTTATGTTGTCTGATCATTGTATATAAAAGAAATGTTGCATACTGAGATAAATTTGTTTTGTTTTTTATAAATGAGATAAAGGTCTTTTGTTTTTCTCTCTTTTTCTTTTAAATAAACAAAAGAAAAAGAAAGGTTTTTACTGTGTCTGTTCATTCTACACTGTTGAACTATTGTGATTATAATAATACATTTTATTTAAAAAGCGCTTTTCTGAATACTGTACAATATAATATAAGAAGAATACAAGAACATCAATCAGTAAAACAATATAAAACAGTACATTACATACGTTAAAAACACGTTAGACTAAGCTAGATTTTAAAAGCCATTTTAAAATGTGAACAAAATTGTATGGCTAGCAGTTTGTGGCTACTTTAGCCGCTACAAGTATAACACCAAATTTCTGTCAAGTCGAGCCAGTCGAGTTGCATTGTGGGTAATGTAGGCATCAGGTAAAATAGACAATATCTGGTGCTTCTGCTGCACTTTTAATTTTCACTGTCCATCGTGAGTCCGACAATGTTATAAGAGTGCAATGCTAAATAAGTGGAGTACTATTTTACAGCAGCACACATCTACACAGCAAACAACAGTACCTAATGCATTGCATTAGCCTGTCAAACTAGACTAATTAATAACTAATGAATTAAACAAAGAAAAAGTCTTGGGTCCGGGTCCTCAGTATTAGCAGCTATAAAACAAACAGTCATGGTCACTTGTCAGTCCACTCCAGTTGAGAAGTGACCTTTAAGAAGTGCTTTAAAACACTACACTGATGAGCACTTAGCACCAGAGATGTTGCAAAAACATTACAAGGATCTCAGATAGCAGATATTAACTCTGTGGCCACAACATGTCAGTAGTTTAAACACTGGTGAGAACTCTGACCATTGTTAAATATTGATACTATTATATAAAACAATTTGTTTACATTATCTTTCTCATCAGTGTGTGAGAGACCCTGTCTGTCTCTCTGTGCCTCTATTCAGTACCCACTTCATACAAGCAACAAATTGAGGCTTTGTTGCCACTGTTGACATCTAAAGGATAGCCTGCTGTGGGATTATATGGGCTGGACGCCCGAGGCTATGTGGCTCTTTTTCTGAGTTCGCTTCACCAGCAAAAGGAAAAAGAGAATACTAAGATATTGTTTTTTCTCTGGCACAGATTGTCTGTTGGGAGCAAAACTAAACATCTCAATTCACAATAACAATTCATAGCCATCACTGCATAGTGTGCATACTGGCTGAGACAGATCACAACCATCGGTTCAACAAATGGGATTAGCAGGGATACAGTGGCCATTCACTATCACACATTCAGCTGCAAATTATTTTTGCTATGGGTTGATTTTTTTTCTTTAGAGTGTCAGTGAAACCTGCTGTTTTGTGTTGGAATTTGCAGTTGCACAAAATGATCATCAGAGGCACACAGCACTCTTTTTTTAGCTCTCACCTATTTTTTTCTATTTTTGGCGGTTTTCCCTGCATCCCAGGATATGCTTGCCAGAAGCTTATTATAACTAATTACAGCACAATTACACCACTTCATGTAATCATGTGGAACACAAGCCATGCAGTGCAAGACATCTTAGTTACAGTTAAAAGGAAGGATGCCAACTAAATGAATGTATTCAAGTCGTAGGAACAATATGGACTAATATCTGACTAGGATCTGTATAATCAAAGACTTTTGTCAACAAATCTCTGTTTTATAACTGATTATGCATACTTTACTATGGCAAAACAATAATTCACATAATGCACAAACCAAAGGTTCGGCACAGCGAGGATTTTTTGCTTTTTAATTGTGATCACTTGATTGATGTGTGCACATATACTGGATGGAAGATGCTATGGTAATTTCTTGGGCAGGTTATCAGTAAGGAACCATTATGCTAACTGGGTTGTTTTATGAGGAGGAAAGGCAACACTCATGTCTATCCAAAATAAGCAAACCAAAATCTTTCTTTCTCTACTTTTTTGCATTTTTGTGATGACACAATCCCATCGAATTATGTAAGTGGTAGATTTTGGCATCTCCAAGCTCACCTGGGACCTGTCTCACCAAACCTGCAACATGGTAATTTCCTCTCCCAATAATTTTGACATGTTTAACTAATTTATAGAATACGTGTGAGCCATGCACGAGAATGCAAAAGAACTGTAAAACTCTCAATGTATCTGCAAATTGCAAGTGACAGTCATTTGTGAAATGGGAGGCTGGTTCCGTATGCATCTGAGAGCTATTTTGGTTCACATATGTGCAGCAGCACAAAGAGCAAAACGGCTTTCTAAAGGTGGAATAGATGCGGATGTGGCGCTCTGAAACAGCTTAGCCAATCACAGTGACGCATGACAATAACAATAGCTCAACAAAAGAAGAGAGCTTCATTAAATTGTATTGTCAGCAGCCAAAGACAGATGGTGTTTTTCAGTTAATTATTACAATATAAATAAATAATAAAACAGTCAAAGTTTGTTGAATACATTTATATGACAGCAGCAACACTACTGCAAGTCACATCATACATGGTTTCACCATAGAATAGAGGATAATTGATAGATGAACAAATTCCCAGTGCAGTGACTGAGTCAGAAACAGACCTGGTTCGACTGCTAATTAAACTTCACAAAGACACATTCAGATGATTTTCCTTAGATTATCATACTTTTCCAAGATGTTTCAGAGCTGATTTGCCACCAGCCCGAATTTCTCTTTTTTTCACTTGTGAGCAGCTCCTTAATTTCCTTTGTGCGTTGCATTGTGGGAGAACTCTTAAAAAAAAAACAAGAAAAAAAAAAAAAAACCCTATCAACTCAATGCTTTGATTATATGTTTTCTCCTTTTTGGTGTGAATGCACAATAGTACTTCCTAAAAACTGCTTAAAATCAGCATGGAGTTTTTGGACACAGCGACAGTCTAATTTTAATGAAACTCAGACAGCTGCCTATTGTGCTGGGCACAGAATTACCAGACAGACATTGACAGTGAAATTCAAGGTCAGGTATCAACAGGGTCTATCAAGTTGTGAGCACAAGTGCTAAGAGATGTAATTGGTAGTATTACATAGTTTATTTTTGTGTGAGGAAGGCTCAGTCAGACAGCTCAATATGTTAACAGGACCAGTGTGTAGGATTTAGTGTCATCTAGCGGTGTAGTTGCAGATTGTGAGTCTAGAACCAGTGTTTGCCTTGTCCGTTCAAAAAACAACAAATTGTTGAAATGGATTACATTAAAAAATTGAGGTAATACAAACTAAATTTTACAATTTAAGTTTAAGTTAAACAATATTCTTTAATCAGTAGCTTTTTATTGTTATTTTAAGTGAAAAATTCCTGATTAAGTACTTTTAAGTATTTTGTTTTCAAAGTACAAATAAAAACTCAAAAATTGAGTCAGTGTCACTTAAAGCTACTTGATCCAGATTTTATTTATTTTTTAACTTACAGAATTAAGTTTGGTTAACTTAAAATGTTCTATGTCATAGGTTTCAACAAATTAAATAAACATATCTGGTTTTACAGTGTTTAGCTAAAGATCTTCCAACCATCTTTGAAAAATGTTGGGATTTAGACAGAGTTACAGACATGTACCCAACTGATGCAACAATGAAACCTCATCAAGGGCAGAAGTCTATCTTTAAACTCAACCTCCAACCACAATCAATCAAACTCCATTGTTGTGTGTTTGAGTCTGTGCTTTAACAACTACAGAGTTTTACAGTGAAAAAACATTTCAGTCTAATCTTCTGCAGTCTCTTTTAACTGAATGCCAAATAAACAAGCAAAAGAAAAAGGTTGACGTTCAAAAGCAGCGCAGAGGGAACACTGTACATACTGCAGCCGCGTGCTGACTAAGAGACGTACACTCGCTGCTGTGAGACAAGGACAGCGCTTTGCAAAGAACCCATCAACAGAGCAATCATCGGGGAGGACCCCAAAGGAGCACAGTGAGATTAAAAGACCTGCTATCAATTTATCAAAGACGCTGCTGAGAGGGAACTTCAACTTTAAAGCAGAATTAGGACATTTTATGCCTAATGACTGCAATTTATAACAGAGCATGGATGATTCTGAAACTGAAATCTTGAGAGCCAATTATAATGAGCACTTGAAGTTACACCCATGTGATTTTTACTTGTTGATGGTGCTGGTAATTCTGCACCAAAATATGTCAGTATCTCCGGAGAATTCCAGTCACAAGAACCACATATCTTAGTGCTCAAGTTAATGGCGTAGTGTATGTCAAATTGGGTTTAGGGGGGATTTGAAAAGGAGAAAATCAAACCAGAAGGCTAACATGAAAAAAATAAAAAATCTTGCTTTTCCAACACAGTCAGGGTTTTCAGCACCCAGTGAGCCCAACAGCTTTGTCATAGCAAGACAAGCGGAGTATCTCATTTCTTGTCTACCTTTTTCATTTCCTGCTGCGACATTCCTTGCAGCAGAATACCCGTGTGTAGTGGCAATTGACCTTTTAAACCCAGTTAGGGTGACTCTCATTGTCTTAACATAAAAAAAACCTTTGATAATAAGTAGGACTGCTCATCCCCAGCAGAGCCTGAATGTTATGACTCCACATCGGCACGTGGAGCTCTCCACTTTAGATCTCTAAACAGTTTTTGTTGCTTACCTGGGGCCCCGCCGCACACCAGCCAGTAAGAAGAGCCGGCCTAACAGCTGCTGTCATACTCTCAGTGATAACTTCAGCAACATCTGTTTGTTCACAATACAGTATTTATATCTGCTGTCATTCAGATGACAGCAGTGGATATAAACAAGATTTCCAATTATCCATATGGCAGCAGTGGGTACATACATTATTTCCAGTTGTGTTGATTAAAATAAAAGGACAGAAGGTTGACATAGTAAGTAGTAGTAATAGTAAGTATTAATTTGGTGATTTGCAGATTAAAATATTCAGACCTCAAGGTTTTATAACGAAACTTAAGATACTTAAAAACAAATATTTACAAATACCATCGATTGATAAAAGAATTGATTAAGAAAAGATTTAAAAGTTAGATACTGAGTTAGCCTGCCACTGAAGCATCAAAAGACGACTGAATCAAATATAACACCAAGGTTATGGGCCTCTTTTTGAACATGATTAGATAAGGCACCAAGACTAGAGAAGAGATTATTAACGCTGTTAGTGCTGGGGCTCGAGGATGTAGTTATAATTATATCTGATTTGGAGTCAGTAAATTTCAGGAAATGATTGGACATCCAATTTTTTATTTCAGCGAGACAGGACATGATACAGGATGTATCTGTGGTACTGTGGCTTAATCAGGAGATACAATTAGATGTCATCTGCGTAGCATTTGAAATCAATGTCATGTCCATGCATCATTTGCCCCAAGGGTAGTATGTATATGCTAAACACAAGGGCTCCCAAAATAGATTCTTGGGAACACAAAATAAAAAGGAGCATGAGAGGAGAAGGCATGTCCAGGTATTCAAGAGAAGGACCTGGATTAAACAATCCAGCGCCCCATCGCTGATGCCAACATACAGTAGTTCTTCAGAGGGCTGATTGAGACATTATGGTCCACTGTGTCAAAGGCTAAGCTGAGGTCAAGGAGAATTCAAATGTACAGGCCAGAGTCAGCTGCATGCAGTATATCATTGGTGACCTTGACCAGAGAAGTCTCAGTGTAGGAAGCGGAAGCCAGATTGACATTTTTTGATGATTTGATCGTTATTCATGAAAGAAATCAAGGAGAGGAGACAACTTTTCCTCAAGTCTTTGATAGAAATGGCAGATTGTAGATTGGTTGAGAGAGGGCTTCTGTTAAAGGGGGTAAACAGTGGCAGGTTTAAAATTGGAGAGGAAAATGTCAGACACAGCAGTGAATACTAGCTAAAATATATGGACCAACCGTCTGACATACAGCTTTTAAAAAAACCAAGCACAAATGCAGTCATTGCAATTTATTTGTCTGAAAATGCTGTTGCAGTGATGTAAGGTATACTTCAGGGTGTGTCTGTACACCATAATATGACTGTTGGATGTGTTTACCACTGCAAAAGAGCACACTTCCAATATCGGGTGTGGTCAGAGGCAGTGAAACACTGCCTTTCAGCCTGGAATTAAACTACTCTTTACCTTTCACGCCAACATAGATGAAGGATCCTAAAAGTGTAGCCACTGACATGATGACATGTCACTTTTCTCCTCAGAGGCTGTGAACCATGGAGCTTGTGAGCTGTAAATTACTGTAACAGATGAGGTTACATGACACTACAAGTTTGTTGACAGAAAGCCATGTCACAGTCAAGTAGGGTGTGTGCAGTGCACTGTGGGACAAATTACCATCTTTTGCATGTATTTAACATTAACATTTTTATCAGTTTCAGGAAAATAAAAACTAAATTCACATATTTTGTACCCTCTTTGTAAATAAAATAGTCTTGGTTACTGAACATTTGTTATATCAGTCAGTACATGTCATATCCTCCCATAGATATATATTTTTGTCATGTGTGAGACACTGGACATCACATGACTGCCCTCCACTTTCAGCTGCACTGAACGCTCCGTGAGCAGCAAAAGCCTAAACTCGGAGGCTTTTAAAGTGTAAAGGCTTGTTGAAATACAGTAGCTTGAGTGGGCTGCAACTGCTGACTATGATGAATGAACCTGCCATTACATGACGGGGGCCACTGTATTCAAAAGTGCAACAACAACAACATCAGAGAATTCATGTGGGAGAGGAGAGGAGAGATGGGTGGCAGCAAAATTAGAATGTTAGCTCTCAGTGCTCGCAGGCCCATTGAATCTGGAAATCAAACAAAGGAAAGAACATGGAACACAAAGGGAAGAAATAAGAATTTAGCCTTTGTAATCTGACTCACGGTATAATTTTTCCTAATGTATTTAAAGTGCTTAGAGTTTGAGTAATGTCTCAGACACACTGCCGCCCATACTGGTTCCACAATTATTGCACTAGAAAACGTCTTTCCACTGACTTAAAAGTGTTCTGAAGTTTCACATCCGTAGCTGCTGCTGTATCTCTGCGTCCCCACGGTCATATTGGTCAGTCAGCAGTGACATCTTAATGTTTCACAAAGGAAGGCAGCCGTCGCCTATGTAAAACTCCCCCGAGGTTGTCTCTAAAGCTCCACAATGGCCCTGCCCTTGGAGTCTGCAGCTACACTTTGATATATTCTGGAGTCAAGTGCTTCCTGCTGAGACTTCCAGGAAAAGCCACATCACAGCACAGCCAGAGCGGTGTGGCCACGAGGATACAGCATAGGCAGGTGAACTAACGCCAGCCCAAATGGGATTTTTTGTAAGGAAGTAAAACTGCTAGCCAAAGGCAAACGGCCTGAGAACGAGTATGTTCTCCATTTCTCTTCTCATTCACTATTTCATCACTCACTTTTCAGAGGCCCCAAATCACTTTACAGCAAGGATGTGCACAGGGCTGGGCTGAAGTTGCCTGAGCAACAGCCCATAATTGCTAAATTTAAATAATCATATCATCCAAACTTATAATTACTTTTTGATAGGCATACCTAAAGTTGTAAAATAAACATGATGCAAAGCGATGCCCCCTGTTATGTGACACTGTAGCATCCAAACTTGTTGCCGTTGCGTGAGGCTCTTTGGAAGTTGTGGAAGTGATTAACGCCGAATGGTAAAACCCAATGGGATCCGCTGTGAATTAAAGTATCCACATAACTTCCAAACAACGCGCAGATTGTCATTTTTGCATCACATTACGCAATATTGCCTTATTGTATGCTATCACATGAACCAATCTTAGCTAGCTAGCTGGCTAATATATAGGCTGCAAGGTTAAAGTTAGGGTTAGTTTTTTCAGGTTAGAGCAAAAGGTCCATCCCTGCACATCCATGCAATGAGCTGAATGGAAATATAAATGGAAAAAGCTATTACTCATTAGAATGCCAATATTTTAAGGCGATTGTAATAATCTATAATAACATGGTTTTAGCTTCATACCACCCACTGTTCACACATTGAGATTTCTGGAACAACTTACCCCTAGTTCCAAGGTGCATGGAGAGGGAAATGGTCTCATTTGCTTATGTAGGTCATATAGAGGTATCAGTATTAAACTGAGACTGTTTTGTAATCAGTTAATATCCTTGTACTACATTTAAGTAAAAATGTGAGTACTTTTTCCACTACATTCATATATATATTGTTTTCAGGAGGTATAATGCACATACAGTAAAAGCAAACAGTTTTTTCAAGGGTTACTCCATCCAGTTCAGAAAGTGGGAAGCTCCAGTTCCCACACATTAGACTTAGGAGGCAGCTGGCAAAGAAAAGCAGTAATTTGTAATGCTGAAAGATTCAACTTCACAGCATCCATGCTTGAGGTATTACTTGTTATTACTTGTATTACTTATCAGCAGCAACTCTCACATATCAGAATTTCCTACCAGCAGATGAATGCACCTTCAGTTCAGGTAAAATTTTATAGCTTATTGTTAAAATATGACATAAAAAGTAGAAAAAAGAGTGGGAAAGAGAACTGCCGTATTCTTCGAGAAATATAAAGCTATTTGTTACATGACAAAAAAAAGCCAGTATGGTACCTTACAGGTTTTCTTATCTTTTATCTCAAAGACTGTGACTCTTTAGTCTCTCCTCGCCATACTGGGCATATCCAATAATATCTTAAGCCCCTTACGGCAGCAAAACGAGTTTTTAAGTTTAATTCAAATGAACAAGATCTTTATCAAGTATTTGTGGCAACTTCTTCTGTCACCTTCAATTCCCATATGCTTAATAATGTTAAGATATTTGTGACATGGGTACTAGGAGCTGAGGAAAAGCAAAAAATAAGCATATGTGCAGCTTCAATCTGCACATATGCTGCACTACAGCAGCTGGGTTGTAGTCACCGGGCATGAATGCAAACAAAAGACCAACTAAATGACAACAGGAGTGATGATTAAATTCATTAGGGAAATGTCTCACTCTAATGCACGGCACTTTGACATGAAGAAGCACATGAAAATGCCCTGCAGCTGCGCATTCACAAGAAGTGCTTTACTGTATAAGCATTATTTTGCAACAGATCAAACGCATCTGACTGCCTGCATGTTGGCTCCTCCTGCCTTCTGTTTTGCATTTATTTATTTATTTGCTGTGTTTCCTGTGCACCCGGTTCATTCTGCTGGTGAAGGTGAGTGAATGAAGCCATGAGGGAGAGTTTTCTGGAAAGGAACCAAGTTCTAGTTTTCTTCACACAGCATACATGGAGATGAGAGTTAATCAGAGACATCACAGAGGGTTTAAGGCTAAATCCCAAGTTATTTTCCACTTAATTTTTGAACTTCAATTGCCTTCCATCAAAACTATTCCATGAGAACGAGTTCTGAACAGGAATTGATCCCCTCTCTGTTATTTCACTCTGTGTGGAGTTGAATAAAATATTCCTCCCACCGCTCTCTCATAATTTCCCTTGCAAAACAACAACTTTCTAGCATTCTCTGGGAGCCTTCTGTGCACGTCGAGCTTCTCCCCAAGGTAAAACTGGCCTACTTCTGAGTGCATCCTCAGCATCCATCTGCCGTACCAGTAAATTGCATTTGCCTGCGATTGCAGGTTATCTCATCTGTCAAAGCAGGCCTATCAATTTCAGCAAGCCGTCTCGACAGAAGGCATTAACCCTCCAGCGTCATTCTGGCATCAAGCATTGATAGACAATAACGGCTAGTGATATCAACATATCAGATGAGCACTGTTGACAGTTCTGTTGTGACTGTTAGCAATGACAGACTAAAGACCAGAATAACAATGAATACAAACAGAATAAAGAGGATTTAAACACTTCCTTATCTTGTTGTTCATTACCTAGAATAGCGTGATTATCTAGTTCAGAGGGACAACAGGCCACATTTAGCAAGCCACAAGCCAAAATAAAAGGTGAAGCTAATAGAACGTTTTGATTGGACTGCTTGTTAACAAGTAATTAAACTAAGGATTTAGTTAAATTTAAACCTTTGTAAGTTATGTATAGCGCCATTGTAGGGATAGAATATTAATTAAAAAATCTGTATGCATGTACTACAGTAAAGCTGATGTGTTTTTCAGTATATGGAGAACTGGCTTGATGATTTTAAAGAGATAGTCTAGCAACTGCAATCAAAGGCCCTGACAGCTAATTTCTCAATCAGGTTTTTACTATGTATGTGATGTTTTGCATTTCTTTGCACCAGCTAGGATTTAACTACAATTGAAGCAGAATCTGATGAAAGCTGG
>NW_023339873.1:20034951-20080315 GCF_004916995.1 Morone saxatilis
TGGGCGTTGTAAATTTGCCAGGTGGACAATAACACAACTTCACATGAATGATATTGTTGCTCCATAACAGCGGGGTGTGTAAATAAGCGACTGTTTGCCAACAAGTTCGCTATATCTACTTAAAAAATGATATGTCAATGCTGTGGTCACAACTTGTTTCTGCTGCCCCCAAGTGTCCAAAAATAAAAAATAAAATCAATTACTGCAGGGACAATACTAACTTCTGAAGTAATGTATTCATGTTGAGTTCTGCACTGATACTATAAATAATATAAACAGGAAAAGCTATTAGATGAGCTGTCTTATTCCATCCACAGACTTTCATCGTAGTCTTGCAGCGTGACACCGACTTAAATACTTTACAGTGACTATGGCAATAAATAGCAGGGCTTGGATATAGAGAGTACTTGTCAGTGAGTCATTTTTCTTCAGAATAATTCTGTTTTCATGAATAAAATGCTGTTGAATCGCCTCAGTAAACTGCAGGTCTTTGCTCGGGAGGGCCTCCGCTCTCTGTGTTCTTTTTAGGAGAATACCATCCATTCACATGTCAATAAATGCCCCATTGTGGGAGTCCAATCGTTGCCTCCTACTGCAGTTTTACACTTCCCTGCGCTGTCCATGGTGCTGAACAGCCTTCTCTCTCTCTCTACCTCCACACTCGGGTTTCTTACTGCCATACCGCAAGTGCCATGCTACCACTTGTAATCCACAAGAGGGTGGTGATTACAGTGGGTGGTGGCGTTACACTGCTGTCCATGGTGCCTCATGGCGGCCATCGATCCCTTAACCAGACGCGCACACGCACGCACACAGCCCAAAATTGTCTCAGGACGTGAAGGGACTAATAGAATGACCAGCACACACGCAGCAGTCCATTCGTACAACTTAAAGCGAGTTTAATAAACGTCTTAGCCTGCTTTAATCACAAGGGAACATTTTGGAAAGAGTAGCCTAATCTTTCTCTCCCTCCTTTCTCCCCCCCTCACACACACACACACAGAGACACGCACACGTTGGCAGACCCACAAAACGCGCACGTTTATACACACTCAGAATTAGTATGCGTCGGGCACAACCTCTCAGCTCTCCGTGCAACGCTGCAACCTTTCCCCACATATGTAGCATTCGAGAATGAGAACAGCAGTCACAGCTCCACTGCGCTGAACAAATTTTCTCCGATCAGGTTACTTTTCTGTACATACCTGACATTGTCCAGGATTCAGCCCATTAACACCCCAGGTGTTATTACAGGCAGTATAACACCCAGAGCTTTTAGTGTGATAACCTCAGAAACAATATTCTGGCGTTTAAATCTAATTCGGTGCGTTAGAATTTGCGGGCAACCTAGTTGAAGGTGAACTGTGACCGACAGATACAGAAGAGCAAGCAACATAATAAACTAACTGCTAATCTGTAGAGGAGTGCACGGCAGTCACAACTCTCGCATGTATCCGAATATTAAGGTTATTTCTTACCTTTAGAGACGGACAAGTATCCATTGTGTGCCACCGCGGGCTCTGTACAGTATATTCTGTTTCCCTGGTTCGAGGCTACAGCCGCTCCCTTCCCATTCATCCACTAATTCCAGGAGAAGAACTGCAACACCAGCTGCCTACCGAGCCGCATATCGCTTCTTCTTCTTCTTCTTCTTCTTCTTCTTCTTCTTCTCTCACACTTCTCTTTTCCTTGACTAAATTGTTCCCCCACCAGCAGATGCTCTGGAAACCTGCGCTTGTGCCGGCAGCCAAACTGCGACGAAGAGCTTCACAGCATTTTTGTACTTTCCCCCCCTTTAAGTAAAAATAACCAGCTCGCTGCTGTGTGGGCTCGTCTCTGTATTTCCAGGCGGGTTTTTAGAGAGTGCTGCTACATGGCAAAGGCGTTTTTCTATTTTTCTCCCCGCGGTGATGTATAGTTACAAGTGAAAACACAATATATGTCCTTGTAATTGCCTGTTTCTCTTCGCGCATCCAAGCCGAAAGTGAAAAAAATAAATAAAACTGGTGAAATCAGTACATCCAAAAGAAAGTTTCTCGTTTGTTCTCAATAATTCAGGAGTTACTCGTTGGTCCGAGAGGCAGGAGAAGCAGAGGGGCGACGGAGTCTCTGAGCTAGAAAAACTGCAATGGAGCGGCGGATAACCCTAGATGGCACAAACACCATGAAGTATCACTGAGCCCACCGGGAGGAGAGGCAGAGGGGACAGAGGGGGCGGGCAGGTCAGCCAGATCTACTGCGCCTTTACGCAAACAAACACCGGAGCGAGACTGTAGATGATTACGCGCCAAGAGCCACTTTGGCATGGTCCGCTGCGAGCGTCGTGTTGTCTGCAGGAGATTAAGGACCGACCACGGATTAGTGTGCTCTTAGCAGGTGTTCAGCGTTCACACCAACAACAAAGTAGCCTATCAGGACAGTAGGCAACCTTGGTCTTATCGTAGCCAGTCCCTTAAAAGTGAAGTCGCTGCGTGCGTTGCAGAAAGATCTATAGAAGCTTTCTTGTTCAATAAAACCGCTCATTGCATGCGGTTTGACCTTCAAACATCAGGAGAGCTCAGTGTTGGAGCACTGACACAGTAAGAGACACTGTGTGAGTCAATGATTAGGGAACAAATGAATGAAATACTGAATAGTTAACAATTAGATCCTCAGCAACTGAATTCAAGACTAGATAGATAGATACTGTATTTATCCCGATGGAAATTCAAGACTATGTAGGTCATGAAGTAACTTACAGGCTACTTACCAGTGGTGCAACATTAACTCAACTAGCCTACTTAGTACAATTTCTTTGATATTTAGTTTTTCCATTTTATGCCACTTACTTACTTCTCTATTACATGTAAGAGGGAAATGCTGTACTTGTTAGTGCAGTATATTCAAGCTATATTCAGTAGTTAGCTTTCAGAGTTTTATGAGTAGTTTATAGCAGTGGTTCCAAACCCAGGGATTGGGACCCCCACTAGGGGTCGCCAAAGCTTGATGAGGGGGCCGCAAGGCCTTCTTGATTTTAAGGGGTGTAAGAAAACGTTGCTGTGAAGAAAACAAAATTAAACTTAATTAACCAAGTTAAGATTATTATTTAAAGTCTAAACTTTGAAGATCTGAGAATAAGTTATACTCACAGAGCCTTCACTCAGTGGCCAAGGGAGAAGAACACAATGAATCTGTATAAAAGAAAAAAAAAAAAGCCTATAAAGTATGACTGTTAAAAAAATAAAAGTATATACACATAATTATTATATAAAGTATTCCTAAAAATTGCAGAAGAAACTATGATGCCCACAAAACTTGTGAAAAACTAAAAAAGGCCCAATCTACAGCCAGCGTTTGGTTTGTCCATTCTGGGCTACTGTAGAAACATGGCAGAAAGATGGGAGGTGACCTGCGGTGGCTCTAGATAAAAATGGCTCATTCTAAGGTAACGAATTCCTATATTTAGGTAATTATACACTAAAATATTATACGCAGAATTCACACAATTTTACTTGTAATGGAGTATTTTTATAGTCAGTTATTTTTATTTAAAGCAGCAACAAGGAAGTGTCATTTTGTGTTGATTCTGGCGGTCCCTGTGGACAAAAGCGGTACTGTTTCCACTGCCTTTTTTAATTGATTTCAAGGGGAATCCGACTGAATCTGACCCAGTGGAGGGCAGTAAGGATAACTATATAGAAATAGTCTGTCACAACACTGGAAACTAGACGCAAATGTAAGACAGCACAGGATGACTTCAGTGACTTAATGTGATCATGCTACTTACAGGCAGGTGCAGGTTCAGGCAGGCTGACGAACAGATGCAGCTCCAGGCAAAGCAAAAAGCAAAAAACCAACAGGGCAACACAAGGACGAAACAACCAGGAACAAAGTAATCAGGAACAAAGTAACCATAGACAAAACAACCAGGATGAACTGACACAGAAACAAGGACACACAAAAGCCAAACACACAGGTGAGAGGAGGGATAACGAGAGACAGGTCAAAATAATCAGGGGATAAAAACTGAAGGGAAAACAGACAGAGACAGGAAGTGAATTTAAAGAAGACAGAGGATAATTACAAAATAAAACAGGAAAATAACTAAAGAAAACAGAAACCCATGACATAGCCAGTCTTCGCACTAATGGTCTTGTTTGTTTATGTAGAGGCATCAGTGTTAAACTGACTGTTTCCAGAAATATATTGATTCTGATTTCCTATCTTGATTTCCTTATGGGGGTCCCGAACCCCATGTGGAGAACCATTGTGTTACATATCAGTATGTAATGATTAGTTCTAATATGTCTGAATCAGGGCTATAGCTCTTAATGAGGACACTGAGGACATGTCCTTGGTATTGTCTCTGGGGAATTTGGGGTTTAAGGTTTTTTTTTAGTTTGTTTTTTTGAAGCTGACTGTGGTATTGAGATACAATATTTCTACATTTGGCTGTTTTAGTAAAAAAGAAAAAAAAAAGATTATTTTTTCGATTTATTTTTTTAAGTGCTTTTGTTTCCTAAACCTCAATAAAACATTGCCAGGGAATGTATGGCAGCAATTACTTTCCCATCAACGTGTTATCGGCAAAACAAATTGTGTTACATAAACATCATTTCTAGGAGACGAGATTGTTGCTTTTGTATGCAAATTATTACTCATTAACTGGACTATTTCTAGTGACCTGAGCATATTCTACTGAGTGCTAAACCTCCTCGGGGAAAGGGACTGTACAGAGTTTTTCTTGTTATTTGTTGCTGATTCTGATTTCCATTGACTCCAGTCACAATGAATCCATTGATATGTCTTCAGTAGCTGGACATCGGGCAGGATTTTTGTCGTCCAGTGTTCTTGAGCAGAAAGGATCCCTGGCAGCTGTCTTGTAGCTGCTGAACTCTGTAGGTGGAGTGGAAGTCGCTCCCTCCCCTTCCCCTTCCTTTTCTTTGCTTTCCCTTTGTTTGTTATTGATGCAGACGGCAGGAGACATGGCTGCTGTGCCTCACTTGCCCACTGTGCCATTGATCGGTGTTTAGATCCTCCTTTCAAATCCACTTAAAGCAACATCCAGAGGGCTAAAATGTCTTATTATTTCAATTACTTGAAATTCTCCTAAAGAGAATACTAGAGATTTCACAAAACAAGCAAAGATACAAGTATTGCATAAAATCTGCAGCTCATAGATCACAGCTATAGTGTAAAGGTAGTCTCAACACTGCTGCTCACAAGTCCACTTCAAACTGCTGTCATAGTGCAGTTGCTGGTGGAGAAACACTGGGGCTGTTGTCACTTAGCATGACTAGCTTAGCAGCAGTTTAGAACAGTTCCAGCTAAACTGGGTTTGGAAGCAGCTGAGTGCTAAACTGGACCTGATTACTGCATCAGAACTAGCACAGGCTCCGCTGGACCGTAATGAAACCGCGTCTGAGCCATCCATCGCAGACATCATGTAGCGCACTGGGAGTAGGCGTGTCTGATGGCTTACCAGCATGCACTGGTGCATTGAAATTATCACTGTTATCATTCCATGAAACACGGATAATACATTTAGTTCCAACAATGAATCACATTAAATGCTCATTTTTATCTTATTTGGGTAGAAGAAGATGTTTTCTAAATATTTCAGTCAAATGTGTGTCAAATGGCAGAAAGTGTGTGTGTGTGTGTGTGTGTGTGTGTGTGTGTCGTCAACACTGTTGAACTGGGAAGAAGTCTAGAAGATGGATGGGATAGAGAGAATAAAGGGAAAGCACGGGAAGAGAACAAAAAACAAAAAACATACAGATACCATAATATATAGTATATGGTGAATGGATCACATCAAAAATGTTAGGTAACACAAACAATTTTTTTTATTTCAAAAAGATCCTTGATTAAGCAGCTTTTACTAGTAAAGTTTAAGTGACAGTAACTTTGTTGTGTAACAGAAACATTCCTGATTAACTCACAGCACAAAAAAAAAAAAAAAGAAATCACTAAACCTACTTCATGAGGAAGTTTTTTGTAACTTACAAAAGTGAGTTAGTTTTACTTATAATTGTCAATGTAATCAGTTTCAACAATTTTTAAAAAGTAAACTAAATGTATGTGGTTTTACAGTGCAGGGAAAGTACTGGTGGCACGTCTGCCTCGGTCACTAGCAGGGCAGCAGGATCGGGGGAGACTATCATGGAAATGCAGAACGGGCCAGCAGGGTCAGGCCAGCTGGGTAAACATTATTGTTATTGTTGCCTTTAGTGATTATTAGTATGAATATCAGGTGCAGTTTAAACCGCAGCTTCTGCACTCAACAAGATGGTTTCAGTGATCATGTGACCTTGACCCAGACAGAACAAACAACTCATCCTAAACCTTAAACTAGAGCTGAGCTACAGCACAATGTTCACATAATTTGTATCATTAGCACACAGACTGTACTTCAAAGTTTGCGCTCATTTCACAAGACTGATGAAAAGGATAACAAACCACACCGTCTCTTATTTCATTTTGACACATAGCTGTGGTTGTTGTGACTCTTGTGCATGGCCTTTGAGCTGTAGAGAAGTCATTACAATAATGATTCCAAACAAGGCTTTTAGCTACAGGTAAATTACAGTAAAAGTGTTGTAAGTAGGCTGTAAGTGTCCCTGTGTAAATGGAACCGGAGACAAGGGCTGTTTCATTTAGTTAAAGCACATTTCAGTACAAAACTGCCAAACTACACCATGCACAGGCAGACAGTGGATCGAAAAATACACAGAAATGCATTGAAGAAAACATTGAAGAACACGGAAACAACAAAGCCAGACAGTAAACAAGACACAATCGACTGCCTCACATGTACTCAATGGCAAACATGACAAAGCCATGACTACAAAGGCAAGAAAACAGAAAGAAAGGGTAATGAGATAAAGAAACACAGTGGCAGTAAGTGGGCAGCTGAGACAGCAGTGATTATGGTTTTCAGTGTGGGATACAAACACAGGCAGGGTGGAGGAGTCCAACAGCAGAGATGGAAGTAGTTCAGAGAGACTGAGCCACTTTGATACACTCTTTAAAGCACTCTTTGACCTTAAAACTTGGTCTTTGTGTACACTTCAATTCACATTACTGTGAAGGGAGCTTACCGCACAATAAACAACCATGCTACATCACATCTTTAAAAGGTATTAGGTATAAGGTTAAAAGCTGGTATTTTTGTATTTTTCTTATTGATCCATAAATCCCACGAAAACAGCAAAACCACCAATGGCTTGATCCTACTAAATATTGTCTCTATGGCCAAAATCTCATATCTTAAACATCTAAGAGCTCCATTGTTGTCGAAAAACTATTCAAAAATATCAATGAGTCACTAGTTTGTGAGAGTAACAAACTCGTAAAACTATCCACTATTTTACAAAAAAGCAAAGATTAGATTGTAATCAGAAAAATCGATAATTTTGAGAGCTTTTTTCTTCAACTGTCATCTAGGGACCCTCAAGATATTTACTGTCTTCCAATGGAACTCGTGAGCTTGTCGGCAGCATTATCTTTATCTTAATCCCCAGGTTGGGAACCACTGCACCAAAGCACCAAATGTGTGTTAATCTGCAGCTGAAAATTCTCCCCAACAAAGGCAAAAAAAACAAAGACAAAAACTACAGTGCCCATATGTTTTTAGGAAATTACTGGGCCTTTTTTAAAGATGAAACTGCATATTTGTGGTGTATTTGTGAGGTGTTCATAAAGATCAGAAAATACTTATTTTGCGATGGAAAGTCTTCACCTTGCTAACAGTAGCCAGGTCCATTTAGCACTGAGCTTTCGATCACATAAGTCAATCTTCCTCAGAAAATAAAGTTTGCTGGGTTGTCATCGGCTTAATATGTGAGACTGGAAATTCATCTAGTAATTGATTGAGTGACACATAAAGCTGTCACATGTTAGACTATATATCTATTATGTAATATATTTTTTAAATATATTTGTGTGGTTTTTAAAGATTTGGGTGTTTAGTAAGAAGAAACCTCATTAAGAATTGAAAAGATTTAAGTAACTATTCTTGATTTCTTTTTTTCCCTCCTATTTCCTGTGTTGAATATATTTTCTGTGTATGTTCAGTTCAGGTACACATAGTGAGGGGATTTGAAGACACTGACCTTTCCCACCCTTGAACTTTTGGACTGGATAAGAATGCCAGCATTGTAACCTTTTAATTAACTTTTTGGAAGCACTTTTATACAGACTATATAGACTTCTTTTTACAGTGTGTAATGATCTTTTAGTCACTGTCATTCATCTCCCATTGGCTTGCAATTTAGTTTTTATTACAGACATTTGAGGTTATGAATCTGATCACAATGAAAACACAGATAAAGAAGATGAAATAGAGTCAATTGTGGAAACAGAATGTGAAAACGCCAGAAACTCAGCAGCTTTCTACTCCTCTCTAAGGAACAACATACAACCAACTCTTCCTGTTTTTGTCAGTTGCCACAGTAGAGCGCTGTACACCTGATGATTTGCATCTTAATTCCCACAGCTTGTCAGTAGAAAATGGGGAGAGATTTCTCAGTTTCACCACTTGACAGTTTTTGTCCTCCCCGCTTTTACGGCGACCTGACAACGTTACGCTGAAGATGCATGGCCCTGATCCTTTGTTACTCTGTTGCAATCCATCAAAGGTGAAGTGGATCGAGTTCAGTTTGTCATCCCGTTTCTATTGATCCGCCGTCTTCAGCACAGAGTCGATTGGCTGTCAGGCTATCATTGTCTGTGACCTGCTGACATACTGGCCCCTGTGGGGAAGATGTAACTGAATAAATCACTTAACAACTGAAAAAGAAAAAACAAGCTTAACGAATTAAAGGCACGACTACTTGTATGGTCACCATAGCTAATCTTGTTACAGTCAGCCAGATGACCTTTCATCAAGTGTGTAAAATTAGCTGGAAGTGATTGATGTTGCAAACATATCCTGATCACATGACCATCAATGATGGAAAGATGATATAATTGTTATCTGTGTGTAAGAGGATGATGGGTGCCAAACATTACAGCTTGTAATTCATGTCTTTGTCAGCTTGAACTGTCATTTCACACACTGACCTTCATATGACTCATTATGTAGAGAACAAACACATTTCCTTTGTTTATTGGTTTGATCTTAATTAAGCATTGGATAGGCTACAGACAGTTGATTCAAGACCCTTTTAATTGAAGAGAATTAAAATGCAAATAAAGGGTCTAATCCAGAATTTCCTGCAGCGTTTTATGAAATTAGGAGTACCTCCACACTGATGTAAAAATAAATCATTATACTTTTATGAAATATATTATTAGGCTTATTAAGCTTCAGGGGAAACCAGCAGGAGTCGTACATCACACAGCAATGGTCATATATTTAATGAGGGAGCTGATTGTTTGAACTATGATCTGTAACTATATAGTTAATTAGATGAGCACCAGGATGTGTCTGATTCAGCTCAGTGGGTAATTGATTGATCAGTAACATAGTATGTTGTATTCTCAGTAATTAATCTGCAGGAGAAGTACTTTTTTTACTCAAAGGTCCAGTGTGTAACATTTAGGAGGATGTACTGGCAGAAATGGAATATAATATGCATAACTATATATTCATTAGTGTAGTGTAGTGTGTATAATGAAGTGTTATGTTTTTGGTACCTTAGAATGAGTTTTTTAGATCTACAGCCGCAAGTTGCTTTCCATGGATTCCATGTTTCTACAGTAGCCCAGAACACACAAGCCAAACACTGGCTCTAGATAGAGTCGTTTGTGTTTTCTGTAGGTTTCGCCGTAGTTTTTCCTACTCACTTAAGAGGGGAGGGGCAAAGGAGTTGCAATCTGCAACTATACCATAGATGCCACTAAATCCTACACACTGGTCCTCTAAGTAAAGACTCTAAAAAAAACTTTAAGTGAAAGTCCTACATTTAAAATTGAACTAAATATCGCCTCATTCAGACGTTAATCATACATATATGTATTATTACCTCTGTCAAGTAGTTTATGTTTTTGGTGCTGTTTTATTGTTCCTTTGTCTGTGTGTGTGAAGGAAGGAAGAAGGAAGAACACATTTTGGAGTGCATCTGAAACCACGTGGCAGATACCCAAAGTTGGTATATATGGATGGTATATACTTTATGTTGTCAAGGTGGAGTCATTTTAACAACTCTATATATGTTTGGGTTTGATAATACATCTTATTTTACCAAGCAATCATATGTTTTACCTTGAATTGTTATCTGTAAGTAACTAGTTACTGTCGGTTTAAAATGAATGTAGTGCAGTAAATAACAATATTTTCCTCTGCAATGTCACAGAGTACGGTACAAGTATCAAAAAACAGATATCACAATCAGAACTTCTGCTTTATGAATACACAACTGCAGGATACACAGACTACAAACTACAAATTTTGCATTAAATTTAAAAAGAAAATTTATAAAAAATTAATCGATACAGCTGTCAAAAACAATCTTTCCAACTAACTCCCCTGCTACAAAGAATGATTAGCTGTTGTGTTACACCCTGCTGCCCTGTACAACACTGCCTGAAATGTTTTCATGGCATTTAACGCCTTACTACTGACATACTGTATTGTATGTATTATATCACTTTTGCAGTAAGCATGTTAGCATGCTAACATTGAACATTTAAATAGTTTGGAAGGTAAACCACAGGAAATTATCAGTTCTTACAATTCTTTTTGAACGGAACATGAATGTCTACCAATTTTTATGACAAATGATGCAATAGATGTGAAGTCATTTTAAATTAAACCAAAAATGTGTTAGCCTGTCTAAAAAAGGAAAAATATCTCATCATAATTGCAGTTGAATCATATTAGCCCACTGAATGGGCTTTGAAGCGCATACCACCTCCACTAATCCGTTTCTTGTGGTTAACCCTACAATGGAACAATATTGCGTTAGTGTGAACAGGTATCTATGCCTACGCTTCTACACTGTTTTATTTTTCAGGTCAAGGAAAACGTCCATTCAATTTCATCTCACCTCATCAGTTTTATCATCTTATGTCGATGATAAATCAGTCACACATGTTCTTTCATCCATATGAGCAATTACTGAAGCAATGCAGTCGCTGTCATTGACACAAAGTGATGAATTAACCGACCAGATGACAGTCAGTGCCTAAATCAGTCAGTCAGTCAATATGCCACCCTGGGGAGACAGAGAGACATCCGTCTTTTCATGACAGTTGATTTATTTACCGATCACTGACCACTTGATCCTCGGGGAAGATGTGTTAATTTGCTTTGGAGCGAGAGACAGAGACCCACTGTGGCATGCAAATGAGATTCTGATGAAACAATAGAAGTCCCTGATGTATTACTGGGGGTTTTCTGTTTGAGTTTGGTTATATCTGGAAGCCTAAGAGAGGTGCATCAACTGATATTATCTGTATCTCTCGCTCTCTGTCTCTCTAAATGTTCTCCTCTGTGATTGCTATAGATTCAATAAAGGAAATGAGGTTGGAGTCACCTAGTCACTGAGCTTCATGAAAGGGAGGAAGTGAAAATACTCTCAGAACAAGGTCAGACACATAATAAAAAAAAGTTGAGTGGTGTGAGGAACTGGATCGTAGAAACAAAGGTGTTAGTAAGTGGTTTGTATACCAGATCAATCAAAAAAAGAATAAAACATTGTATATGGTAGCATGCGCATTATTGCCACAGAGGACCAGGTGACACCCAAAGATTGTCACCCATCGATACAGGTTCTAGCATTTATTGTAGTGGCACACCAACCAAAATAAACAAAATATACATCAGAGTATATATGTGCTTGTGTAGGTGCACACACACATCCAGTAGAACAAGATAACGGTGGCATAAATCGCAGACAGAGAGTGGATGGATAAGATGCAGGTTCAAAGTAAACACCAAGACATTGTATAACTTAAACACAACACGCAACATTCTTTCACCTTTGTATGGTAGCACACAGATGCAGTCATTTTTCTTAGCTTGTGTTGAATACCAGCTGGGAAACTGCGACTTACAGATGTGAAGTTGAGATATTCAGTCCATATGTTGGTCGGCACATTCCAGCTGTTGTTCTGAACTTCCAGATCCAGATTTCAGTCACCCTCCCATAATTTCTCTTAAATCGGGGTAGACACAAAGACAATGGACAAGAATACATTTCAGGAAAGTGTTGAAAATGAATTTGCATAGTTATTGAAGTTCTGGCCATTTTTACAGCAGTTCGGACTCACTGCAGAGAGCTGGCATGGCTTTTGTTATTACAAAAATTGGGTGTTGCAAATTAATCCCCTTGTCCAAACATGACAAAAATTCTCAAGTAAAGCAACTTGATGAAAACTAATGCAATTACTTTTTATGGGTAAATGTGAATCCTCGCATCCAAAATGTACTCTACTACAAGCTACACGTTGACACGCATCTATCGACTTTAGCTAGCTAACAGTGGGGACTGCCCATTGTTCTGATGGCCCATTATTCACAAACCCTAACAGTCTGAAAAATGCCTAACCTATAGATCATTTGTCTGACAGCCCATTATCCCGAAAACAAACGTCCACTGCTCTGAAGGTCTGTTTTTCCTTTCTCCCTGAACCTTAATATCTTAGTGTGTTCACCTTTGTTAGCATGATAACACTGGTAATAATAATAAATTGACTGTTTGAAAAGGTCACAATTTAGTTAGATTTAGGAACTAAAACTACTAGGTCAGGTTTAGGAAAAGATCATAGTTTAAAACAAGTATGTTAATCACGTCAGTTAGGTTAAGCACATAAGTTGTGTATTTTCAGAAAAACAGGCATCTGGGGCAATGGGCATATGTTTTTGTAATAATAGACATTTTTCAGACAATTGGGGTTTTGTAATAATGGGCCGTCGAAAGAACATGGCACTGTAAACATTAAACACAGAATTTCAGTGAGACAACATAAAAGTGTAGAAATTAATTGTGAGTGTTCAAGACCATCAACTGGCAGAACAGGTTAAATGCACAGAATCCCCCTACATTAGTAACATCAGCATGTTTGAAATTTCTGCTGCTTGACTTTAATATATACCAGACATACAAAAACTGTATATGCTAGATGTCTTATATTGGTGCAAGATACATCATAAAACAAATGTGTCAATAATATATTATAGGCTATGTATTGTTAATCAGCCATAGGGGTTTATGAAAAGAGTGTTGAATGCATCACTTATGGATTCATTTTCTAGTGTTTAGTACAAACATGTTTAAAATAAATAATTGCTTAATCATTATGTCTCATTGAGTATAAGAAAGTTGAGAGAGAGCAACAACGTTCAATATGTCCCTTAGGCATAGCTTGGAGAGATTACATCAAAGAAAGGTTTGTATAATGTTCTCCTTTTTTTCACTGCCTATTAAAGCTACTCTTCCAGCTACTGTCAGATTATCACTTAGACATTTGTCCACACAAGCATATTTTTAACAGCACTCCTGATTTGCAGGGAAGTACAATAGAATGTTTTCAGGATCTTTTGGGCAAATTTCAATTGCTTCTTGCAGTTAGCAATTACCTCCTCTGGTCTGAATGCTGACAGGGCATTGTGCAGTGGCTGTACTCTAAGTGGAAATTACTGTACATCCTTGTATATGAAATATGGTATTGAGGCATGTAGAAAATGTAATGGTTGATGAACAGCTGCAGTGCATGCAAGATAAATCTCATTATTGAAAAGCAGCACACCATTTCATCAACATATGTACTCCTTAGATAAGGAAATATGGGCGACCATGCAATACTTTACAATTCAGGCCCTCAGCAGTTATAGTGGCAGGAGCAATTATTGTGACTCTTATCATTCATACAGACACATGACTGTACAAAAATCAATTGTTCATACATTCATTGATTGCCAACCAAGTATTGTTCCAGCTCATGTCACCTGGCTGTCTCCCAACAAAGTCCTTAAAACTAATTGTCATTACTTAAAATAACTCAATGATTTGAAGGCCCAACAGGTAGAGCAATATTGTTTGTCAGTGCTTTCCAAACCCATTGTGTATGTCATTCATTTGTGGTTAACACTTCAGATCTCAAATCAGGATTAGGTTTTAAGCAAAGACTATGTTGACTGTCGGTATGAAAACCGGAAACAGACAGTGGTTGTCTTCAAGACATACACTACTTGGTTAAAGCTTAAAAGTTAGGCGTAAGCACAAAAACTACTTGTTTAAAGTTAGAAAAAGATCCTGGTTTACGGGGAGAAAACTACACACTCAGGAGATGCCAAACAAGCTATTAACATTAGCTGTGTTACCAGCAACGTAATTTATGCACATTCTGAAGTATACACATTGAAAGAGGTTGGTGGAAATGGCAAAAAAGTTTTTTGAAAGAGGGTGCTTAATGAGAGATGGAAAAACTTTTCACAATATAATTCTTATGTACAAAAACATTTAACTGACATGACTAATCAGCTGTTTTTGTGCCAGCATTCTCATCATAGCTCCCACAAGTCTGTAATCCATCCATGATGGCTCCACAAGGATTAGAAGATGAAACAAACAGAATTATATTTCCATCATGTCTTTTAAATACGTCATTTTTTTGCGCCCTCTTCTTCTGGTTTTCCGACTGGAGAATTGGCACCTATTGGTTATCTCGATGAGCCATCTCCTAAAAATCGCATATGGATAGTGGATGGAAACAAGTATTCAATCGCATTTTCTTCTATGGATTCACTCAAAATTCGAATAAAAATCGTGATACATTTGGATGGAAACACAGCTATTGAGAGATCACCTTACAGAGTTTGCAAACATTAGCAAGCAGTTATCACAAGCAGATACAGAGCAACATTAGCATACACTGAAAGTCATTTTTCTGGCCACACGAGGTATGATTTTACTTGCCATTTAGGTCTGTTTTGGACACCAACCCCTAAGGAAAATATCTAGCTATTTAGCAGTTAGCAGCATGTTCACCAGCAAGTCGCTAACTTTGTCTGTCTACTGTTAGGTGTACTCTTTGGCTTTTTACAAGCAACCCTTCTATATACATCTTTGGATTACAACGGCAGAAACTAAATATGTACTCATTTGAGACATGCAGTTGGTGCACTGGTCCCTTTCTCCAGCCTTCCATTTTCTCTACCTGCTTATTCCTGTTCAGGGTCACTGAGAGGTCTGGAGTCCATCCCAGCATGCACTTGGCAAAAGGCAGAAAATACATCATGGATGGAAAATACCCGTGACAGGTCGACCATCTTTCACGGGGGTTAACAAACAGGCAAACAAATTCTCACCTAGAGGTTATTTAGAGTGTAGTTTAGCAGACCTGCATTAGTCGGGATGGTTTGAGGAAACTGGAACATATATAGCAGCTCAGGACAAAAAAAAAGACATCGACAACGATGGGATTGTTGTCCAGAATGGAACCCAAAATGATTAGAGACAATAAATAATAAAAAAATTTTATTGATAAAATGACAATAATTGGAACAATTACTATGATGCTGTCTCCTTCTCTCTTTATCTAGCCTGTTTATCACCTTCTCACTCTCTTTGTTCCCTTATTTTGAGCCTTTCCTCACCCTCTCCTCAGCGTTTTTCACCTCATAATCAGTGCGAGTAACTGACAATCCCTCCCGTTTGAACACCCAACCTTTGACAACATTTAAGCTCCGGATCAATACGTAATTATCAGCTATTTAATTATCCACTCACACAGTGGACACAGTTTTTTTTGTGTTTGTTTTTTTGTTTGTTTTTTTACTTTTTTTGAAAAAAGCAACCAATGAGCATGCTTTATGTGTAGTGGCTGAGAGGAACATTCAAAGCTAATTATGATCACATTAGCCTAGTCATGCAGGTGGGGACATGATGATGGCTCAGCAGGCTGCACTAATACCAGCCTCTTACAATGTTGGGAGTCCATTATTTAGCAGTGTTGTGCTGTTGTTTACAGTACACATTCATTCTATTTATATAATACAATTGCTAACTGCACCTGAATCCACCAGAATGCACGTTTCCGAATATGACAGTTCTTTGT
This sequence comes from Morone saxatilis, assembly GCF_004916995.1. Lineage (NCBI taxonomy): Eukaryota > Metazoa > Chordata > Actinopteri > Moronidae > Morone > Morone saxatilis. The sequence goes on from NW_023339873.1 coordinate 20,050,939, forward strand.
ACAAAAGATTACAGAGAATTTGTCAGACGAGGTACAGAGCGATGCTCAAATCCCTCTTTTGGTGTTGCAGGAGGTTTTGCAGACATTCTATTCCCACAAATGTAATACTTACACTGAAAACAGTTGTATATTGGTTCAAAGAGAAGGGTTAAATGAGTTCTCGTTTTGTTTTCTCATCATTTCTGATTTCTACAGGAATCCAGAATCAATTTAACCCCTGTGAACAGCAGTAATTTATAATAAATAAATAAAAAATGTAAAAAGTATTACATCAACAAATCTTTGTTAACCTGTCTGCTTTGATGTCTATCCTTTTTCTTTCGTCCAACCTTCTGCTACTTTTAGAAATGACTTTGTCTGGGCCCAGAAATTGGTTTATGATGGTGTGATGATGAGAAGGGTCTGTGGGGACAGCGGATGTGGCTTATAAACTGAGCACCAATTTTACCTTGTGCTACTTTTTTTTCTCTTTCATTTATTAACCCAGTAACCAAACAGAGGAGAAGAAAATGATACTGCAAAGACTGAAAAAACAGTGGTCTAAGTAATAGCCTGCCCAAGCTCTATGTGCTGAGTATATAACAACAGGCTTAAAGGTGACGGTAAAAGGTAAAGTACTATATTTGAATTCTAGTCAGTACAAAGAATTCCAAAACCAAGATTTATGGCTACAAAAGGTTTCAAAAAACCAAATTTGGCAGACTTGTGAGAGACAAATCAAAAAAGGCAATGATCTGGTATGGGTCAATGTCTGACAACATTAGGTGTATGTACTATATACACCAATCAGCACATAACATTATGACATCATACACATATTAACAACAAGCGTTTTTTAGTATACATACTTGCTGAGTAAACCTGATTGATTTGGGCAGTATTTCAGTGTGAACCCCTTAACAGACTTGCTCCAAATTATTATGTAGCTCCCAACCTGAGATAGCCCATCATCACCGGGGGTCAATTTCTTTACATAAAACCTGAATGAAAACATTATACAGCTTTTTTCTTCCTTTTTACAGAACAAGTAGTTCTCTCCATAATATTTTTACCTAAATATGGTTAAATTCACTGTTGCTCTCTCAGTCTTTATGCACTGTGCACCTTGTAAACAGGTGAAGGCATTTACCTTTAGTTGTTTACCTTCAAGCATTCGCCTCCTTCTCTTCCACTAGTCAGAAATGCTCTGAAAGACCCCAAGCGTAAAAAGTGTCCACCAGACAAACATCACACAGATGGTTGAAGAATGTGGCTGAAGTGCATCCGCTGTACACAGCCTGTCAGATGGAAAGAACAGAATAAAACAGAATTGCATATACAGGCAAACAAAGGTTACACAGATGTGTCAAGGACGAACTCAGACTTTAAATTGCTGCATAACGACTCATTGGTGTTTAAAATACAGGAATAAGTGAATATTATTCAGTGGTTTCAAGAATAACTGCAGTCATGTTAGCTGTCATTTTTAATTACTTGTTACAGTTGTAATGGAAAAGCATGAAGCAGACATGACTGCATGTGTTAAATGAGAAACAGCAGAATCAATTTTACAATGTATACATTTCCTTTTTTATTAACTGTACCATTGCAGTGTCACCTGGGTGTTTGCAGGGCATCATTACTATAATTATTCCCACAATTATGTCACTCATTCCTGGAATCGATTTCTCACAGCCTTTGTCTTTGCCGCTGAGATTTCTATCTTGTCAAAGCATTCCCAACAGGACAGCGGTGTGAATCTGGGAAGTGAATTAATGAGGACTCAAGGTGGATAGCAATGCAGCTGAATCTTATAATCACTGGGACAAAGAGAATAACCTATCAATAACATATGCAACAAAGCCACTGTTGTGATCCTCACACACACTTTTCCACAAAATAACTTCAAAAAGAGAAAGGATGCTCATTGCATATTTACAATATTCTCTACTGGCAAAAATAATGTTTGAGGCAATGACATTTTGTGAAACATCATTTCAGCATGGACTCCATTACCAGGAACAGTTAAAACTGCTGTTCAACTGGTTTAGGTGAATACCACAGTGTAAAAGAGCTCCTTCTCATTGAAAAACCTGAGATGTAAAGACAATTAGAATGCACCTTTTTGGCAGTGAGATCAGCTGATTACTGATCTGGACATGAATTTTACCATCTGAGGCCACAAGTGAGTGTTGAAAATGTTTACTATAATTTTTGCTTCCAGAGAAAATATATGGTTCAGTTATTCTGTTATACCACATCTGCGGCAGCGATCTTGGTCGTTTATGAAAATACCTCAATGGCCAATAAAATTGTGTTCCTCTGTACAGCCATCATATAAAACCTGCACCATATTAGACAGATGGTTGTGACTTGGCCGACCAGATCCAGGACTGGTGGAAATGTAGCTCAGTGGGATGGGATGCTATTGCAATTTTGTCCAATCCCCCGCAACTAGTCTGTCCAAATTTGACCATTCGTTGTAGTAGTCCCCTATGCAAAATGCTGACCCATAAGTCACCAAACTGCTAGAGATTTTATTCTCACAGGAACAAGTAGCCTTCAATTGTTAATACATTATATAAAAACTACGCTGCTATTAAACAACTACTCCTAAAAATGCCTAAAATCATGCATCACAATATTTTAGAAAAGCTGCTGTGAAATCAGACATTTTAGGCCTGAGGGAATGAAATAAAACTTGCAGTTTGCAGCTTCCAATTTTTTCTGGTTCGCAGACTAGGTCTAGCTGAATACTTTATAAAAATTATGAAATACTGAGTTTCAGCACTGCATAAATGTAAATAAAACAATCCTTTAGACTTGCTTTCATCATATTCTTATCATAACCACATGGCACATTGATATCTGGCTTCATACTTGATTGGTCAGTTGTGCTATGCTATGTGTTAGCATTAGCACCATCTGTACACATCTAGATCAGTTTGTAAGTCAGCAGCAGTGTCCCTTGCGTGGATTGCCATGAAATCTTGCACGGACATTCATGGTCCCCAGAGTATGAATTCTAATGACTTTAAGCAATCTGAGAAGGTGGTTACACATACTGTACAGCACACTCCATTTTATTTACAGTGAACCCGATTGGAACATGAGGAGGAAAAGCAACACAGAAAACAGTGAGAATCAAACCTGGTTCATCCTGTTCTGCCTTTAAAGTTTTGCTCATTCCAGTGTGATCCTCTTTCTTTCTGTGTCAGAAACTCTTTTGAACTCTATTGTTAAGATATTAGCAGAAAGACTTCTGCATAACTGATTTGAATGTATCTCATCTGTCCTCACAATCTCTGAGTGTGACCATGAAACTGACAGCCCAAAGATTTCGGCAGCACCATTAAATCATACAATCTGTGACCCCCAAATTCTTCTGACAACTTCTTTGACACTTACCGCTTTGACATGAGACATCTTTTTGCTTATTTCAATACTGCTAGGCCAAACGCTTCAAAGATGTTGCTTTGAGCTCCATCTGCTTCTGTCACATTTCACTTAGATGTCTTAATCCAATCTGCACCACTGGGAGATATCAATTTCCCCATTCAGTATTCCTTCTGGGAAATGTTATAATGATACAAATGACAGTTTACAATGTTTATCTTTATCATCCTTCATTTTCACATCTTTTTTTTAACATAATGATGGCCTAAGAGTTGGTTGGTCGATTGTGAAACACATTCTTCCCTCTGTATGTCCAAGTCACAATTTGCTATATGCATTTTTCCCTTCTAGCTACTGGGTACAAGGATCTTGATAACTACTGGCCATAAATGTATTAATAAGGGACCCCTTTCCTATCATTGAGTAAACTGACGACCCCTGACTGATAAACTGTACAATGAACCCAAATATCCGATGCAATAACAACAGGAAGTTTGTGTAAAACAAGCAATCTGAAGAAAGTTAAAGCAGATTATTTCCTGTGAATATTTTCATTAACCTGATATTTTTATAAAATGATGCATCTGTTATATGCAAAATTATGTGTTTTATTCTCCTAGACACTTGACCATTGTTGTATTTGCTTAATACCTTTTTAATGCAGGACAAAGTTGTTTAACATTAAATACAAATCTAATTTCATTTAGTTTTCTAAATGACGAATAAATAATAAATAACACAACACTGAGATGATATAGGCCTACTCTGTATACATTTAAAGTTTTCTTGCACCCCTTAAAACCCCTTTCTTGCAAACCCCCTGTGAAGCTTTAGCGACCCCTATTGGGGGTCAAGACCCCCAGGTTGGGAACCACTGCTCTAAATGATAATTCCTGTTTGGTGACCCAATAACTCTCAAAAGGTTTGGCCAGATTCTGCCAACATTGGAGCAACACTTTGAGTTTTGAATAGATCCACTTGTCACATACATGTACACCTAAACATTGTACACAAACTCACGCACACTCTTGGACCTATATGTCAATGCATACACAGTCATGGACAATAAATGAACACATATACATATGCATATACAAATGTTCAGTCCATCTTACTCATTTTGTTGTTTTTATGTTAAATTTTTTTTAGCAGTTTGTCATAATATAAATCCTCAGCTTGGCCCTATACACACCACAGCTACTGTATTGCTTCAGTATTGTCTATGTTAAATGAATCCTAGTGTTTTTAGCTTTAGTGTCTGTGTTAGCCAAAAATATTCATGTGTAAATGAGTAAATATCAAAAGCTCAAAGATGAAGGCAGTGCTAATACTACAAAAAAAAAGTTATGATTCTGGGCACCATTCTGGTATTTTCCTTTCATCTTTATTATTTCGATGCTGATATCAGGCTGTGGGGCTGTCGCTGATTTGAATTTACCACCTGATGACCAAAAGACACAGATACATAGTGTGTGTAACAAAAGGAAAATATGCTTGAGGAAAGTATATTCAGATGAATATAAATTTTAAAATATACTCTATACATCTGCCTTATTTGTTTTAAACTGGATATAAATACCTCTCTGTTAAATTGCATTTCTGAAAGACAGGGCCCTGTAGGTTAGTTTGGTCTCAAGGCCCAGAGTGGGTAGAGTTCAGTTTTTCATTTTGTCGAAAATGTTTATGTTACACTGTTGGATGAAGTTTGCACCCTCTGGGGGGCTTTAAGTTTTAAGCTGCATTAGAATAAATACATTTTGCAAGCCTTAAAAAATGTAGGCACAAAATAAAAAAGTAATGTTCTTAGAAGGCAGTATGGTGAAGTTGGAGAGCAATGGACTTGCATACAATGTGCATTATCAGTATCTTAATTGTAATTAAAAATTAATTTTGAGTGAAACTTAGATACATTTCTTGTCTGCATCTTGGATTCAAATGAATTATGATGATACTCATAAAACTAATTTCAACAATTTCATCACATCACACAGGCATCAAAATTAAGGATTCAAATTGCTTTCATTTTTGTTAAGAGATTGGTTCAAATGAAAAACCCAAGACACTGATCTCATCTAGCCCTCCCTTGACCTTAGGAATTGACTGGTTATCTGGCCTGGCAACTATGTATTGTGAGAGTTAAGGGTGCTCGAGTTAAAACTCAAAATAAACCACAACAATAATAGAAAGGAGTACACATTATAAAGAAAGGTAGAGCAAGGAAACAATGCCAGGCAGAACTCAGGTTTCACTTTCATTTTCCGGAGGAGCAATCAGCACACTGCTAAAGAGAGAAGAAGAGAGGACAGTGGAAAGCCGGCTCAATAAGTCTCATTAACAAAGGGTAAGACCACCAGCCAACAGCCACAAAGTTCCTCACCCAAGTCAAACTTGCAGCATTTTGTAAATTAGCTCATTTAAAAAATGTTTTAAAAACATTCAAATCTGTGTGATCTGAACTTCAAGCTAGCTCTTGCTAAGTGTGAACTTGCACAACACTGGCTGCAGCAACTGTCCATGCTGCTAAAGTACAATGATGGTATGGTGGTTTGAAACAAGAGCATGGCATGATGGTAAAATGCAGGTATTTCTCCAGAATGGAAGGAAAGAAAATGAAGAAAACATTAACAGGGTAAAAGTCGCGATTTAGGTATTTGCTAAATGTACAAGAGGCAACAAATAATTAAGAATCTGTCACAGACTCAACGATTCACAAAACGCTGCAATTTTTCAAGGGACAACAACAGTTTATTGTGGTTGCTGTACTCTTTAAATTGTGACCCTGCTTTCCCTTTTAGTGGGGTTATTATAGCCACATATGTTTAATAAATATATATATGCTTTTATATTTGATTGCTGTCAGCCTATGTGTGATTACTGTGTCTTAAGGATGTTGTTTAGAACTCGGATTTAAGATCTGAGGACATAACATCAATTGAATAAAGACATGCTGAATGCGTGTTTTGTGTATCAATGTCAAGCAAGGATTATGCCCACTTTATAGATCTCAGGAATGCTCTTGCAAAAAAGGGTTGTCATGTTGTCCTCATGAATAATAGTTCTCGGCTCCAGGCAACATAAGGATGGCGCTCAAAGAAAGTCTTGCTTAGGGTCCCCTGTTGTCTAGAGCCAGGCCTGATATAATCACGTTCTACTGAATTGTTCTATCATGAACCTTGGTATTGATCACAAGATTTTCCTCAGGAGGTGACGTGCTGATACTACAGAGCAGAGGTTGAGCTGAGGCAAACAGAAGAATGTGGGTGCTATTTTTTGATGAAAGACGGTAAAACAAGGCCATTCAATAATTTTCAAAAAACCTTCAAAGCAACATTTTGTTTGTCTCCACAAAGTTTCAAGGATTTAAGGTTTTAAATTAACACCAACATTACTGCTTTATGTGCATTGTTCAGTTAGTTTTTTTATGCTCTTTAATAGCTGCATTTGCAAAGATAACTCACTTTGATTATTGTCTTACTCCAGGTGCTTTGAAGCTTTGAAAATGCTCTTCTTCTCAGGGGTAATTATCACTGGAGCACCATCAAGACCTAAACATAGCACAAATAATCAACAGCCAAATTGCTTAATAGTCCCACTTTTTCAGAAAACAGAGAGAGATGACCTGAGCTAAAAAGGCTAGTACAAGAGCCAGGCAAACATAAAATTAGATAAAGCCATGCACACTCACGGTTCTCAGTCATTGTGAAAAGAGCTGTGGATGGAGATAACTTTCTGATCACGTGTTTGCATCAGTTCCTATTTCTGCTAAATGAAAAGAACAGACATTTTTTCAGAAAGCCGACTTTTCAGTTTGTAGCACTTATGTTGAAAAAGACATTACAAAGTGTTTTACAATGAAATATAACATGGAAAGCACATAAACACGGAAATAAAATGAATAACAAAGTTGAATTTTGTGCACGTGTCATGGTGTGTGTTTTGTTGCATCTAAAATTATGAACAGGGCAATATAAATCTCCTATGTGGCTTAAGCCGACTTTTATTTTGTAGGGTATATGTTAACACTTTTAGTGTTATATTTCCTATTTTAGTTTTGTTTCCTAAACTATTAAATCTTTTTATGGCCATAAATATTGGTACACACTTCTACCAGAGAGAATGTTCTGTTTTTGTTTTTTATATGCAAACTGTTTGTGTTCTACTACAGCTAACTTTACTTCATCTTTTCCCCTTACCTCATTCTTTTCCCTTAGAAGGTATGCAAATTCCTCACCCCAGACGGAAATATTAACAACTATTAGATGGACTGTTGTGACATGGTGCTAATATACTTTAAACAAGTGTAAAGTGGATGTATTTATATGCTATATTTGCATTTCCGGGCATTCAAATCTGTTTGTGGTATTACACAGATAGCATTTGTTACACTAATTTGTTTACAGAAATAATGTCTTATGGAGCTATTATTGTAGCAAAACTATTTTAAAAAAAAGTTCTCCACTCACATTTATAAATCGTTTTGCTACAATAATAGCTCCATAATATCTCTGTTTGTCTATTTTGTGAGACATCTTTTTATAATGTTAGTGTGCATTGTGTTCTTTTCCTTCCTCTTTCATTATGGACTTTCCATTGGGAAGGCACAGAGACCTTTAGTCAGGTCACTCAAGAGTGGCTTTGCTAATGTGATGCTCTGGAACAATTTCTTGTTTCTGTCTTGACAAAGGCTGTCCCTGAGCTCACAAGACAAAACACACCATTTAACTGACATATGAACATATGAAAGGGGACCTAATTTCTGTAGGCTTATATAGAGTTACAATGTCAGATATTTGTATTAAACATGGCCAAAGTTTAAAGAAGTTGGCCAATCAGAAGAAAGTCTCTTAGGGAGGTGGAGCTTAAAGAGACAGGAGCTAAAAAGTCTTGTTGAGGATGAATAATGCATAAAGGGCTAAGTAAGATAAATAAGGAACTGTGAATCACGCAAAGCTCCTCTAGTCAGTATCCTGAATAGAAATAAAGAGGTGGAAATGAGCATAATAGGTCTCCCTTTGAACATTCAAAATTCATGTATGATTAAATGCTAATACAGATAGAGGCCGGGGAGGTGGAGGGACTTAAATTTCTGAAAGCAGGCAGCAGTGTAACAGCATGGATGCAGAGCTCAGCATTGTTGTATGAAGACTGAATGAAGGCCAAATGTTGGTATATGGTATATGGACCGCCTATTGAGAGAGATATGTCATAGAGATGTGTGACGTGACAGCATTAGGGGAAAATGCAGACAAAATCCTTAGTACTATTTGCAAAGCTGGGTCAGGTGGAGCTAGGTCTGACTATCTAAAACTTGCCAGATAAAGCCGTCAAATTATAGAATTAGATCACTTGAGTAGAAAAACGTCTTAAAACTTAAATTATGGAGTGGTATTAGAGTTTGTATAAAATGGAAATTAGTAACCAGAGTAAAAACATCACAATATATACTAGAGATATTTGAGTAAATAGGGACCTTTAAGAGGCTTCCAAGTCTGCTATTAGACATTTAGCAAAATGAATGTGACATCCAACTACAGCAGAAGTTACGGTGTCTTTTCTCCTCGTTTATCTGTGGGTGGGTGGAGCGCAAACACATTTCAATATATAATATGATCTGGGCAGTGGATGACTTCCATGCCAGCCTGATCTACCGCATGCTCCTGATGCCATCTGTAGTGCCTCACAATATAATGCTAAAAGATGATGCCAGTAAGAGGTCTGTGTGCACAGTAAGACACAATGCAAAGTTTGACCCACTCCACACATTATTTATAAACGATTGTTTGCTACTGGTTTGTGGTAAATGGAGCAATGATCAGAAGAAGCAAACCAAGGCAGGTCAAAACACAAAAAATGTGTCTTTTGCATGTATAAGTCTCTTGGTTAAGTTCATCTTGATAACAAGCTGAGCCACCTGCTAGTGCTCCGGGCCAGGACGTGTGTTCAGCTCCTTGGGGCTTTCTGATATTTAAGAGTAGTAGCTCAGCAGAGAAGGACCATAGCAATGTGTGACAGTGTTTTATTTTTCCTGCTATCATATCTGTAAAGTATACCAATAATATTCAGTTGCAGTAATTTGAATAAACAATAAAATATACACACACCTTTAGTGAAACTCTTGATTAATCAACCTGACTTCTTTTCTTATCTCAAGGATTTATTACCTAAATCTTGATGTCTCCTTGAAATGAGAGACTTTTCTTCGGGATCCAAGCCTGCCTTTGTGTTTGACCAGAAGACTGCTCCTGATCCTGAGTGCTTCATGACTAATGTTAACAGCATGAATGAATACAATGTAATTATAGTTTATCACAGAGTGGCTTATACTTTTCACTGAGTTTAGAGGAAGACCGTGACAGCAACCCAAGAAAATAATTGCACAAGCCCAACAGGAATTTCTTGCCAACCACTGTTAATGCACCAGCTCATTCTGTTCCATTTTGTGTCTCAGAGGTGTTCACTTCCATTCAAGGTTGGGAGTGCTTATATCAACAGTAAATTACGGATTGCTCATTATACCAACATTGTATGCTTCATAATTGTTTTGAAAGGCCTTCTAAGAGCAGAAACAACTCATTATGCTATGCTGCAAACAAGAGGATGTGCCATGCATGTGCAAACACTTTTGGGTGTTTTTTTTATAATGTGGTGAAATGAGGTCAGTGGATTTGATAGAAGTGTCCAGAGTGGGAGTGCACTGCCTCATTTGTCCTTTGATTGTAGATTTCTCAGACTGGGATCAAAGGTTTACAGGGCTGCAAAGAGTCCTTTTTGATTTAGTCACCTTATCCAGGCTGTTTTCATGAGAGGCATTGACTACAAAATCATATCTGTGCGCTCAGCACTGTTGGATAGTGATGGTCTTGTGTATCATATGCCTGGGGTGCCTGTCTCATACGGTTTTAATTCTTTTCTCATTAATTAATTCATCTTAAGATAACACAGTCATGAAAATGTCACAGACATAAAAACACATTAACACCACCAGAAGAACAGCTTTTTGAGTAAATCAAGTTTTGTGATTACTTTATAAACTGCCCAGTCCATCCATCCATCCATCCATTTTACTTGGTGGCGGTGGCAGCAGGTAAGCAAGGTACCAAGGTAGACATCCTTCTCAACACCCTGAAGCATTCCCAGGCCAGATGCAGTATGGGACTCACCCAGTTCAAAATCCTGGTAAACCTCCACAACAAGGCGTCCAGGAGGATTCTAATCAGCCACCCAAACAGAATCACCTCAAGTCGATGTCTTGGATATTCAAGTAAACTCATTTCAGTTACTGGTCTGTATGGTCTTATTCTTTTGAAACTCATGATTATATGTGAGATCTGGAATGGAGACTAACCATTTAATGGAGAGACACTCCTATCCGAGTGAGGTTCCAGGACGTAGACATAAAAAAAAGGTGGAAAGGGAAAACTGCACATTCATAACTCTGATCTTTGAGGAATTCTTTGAGTTATACGTGTGTGGCTTTCCCATTCTTTTTTAGGTATGCAAGAAAATAACTAGTTCTTGAGACATGTCTTGCCCATGAAAAGTGCTAGAAATAGAAACAGTTGTAAGAAGAATGAGCAAGTCCAAACCCTCTTTTGTTTCTCCTCTCTAACAACATAGACTCACTGCCTAAAGAACATTGGATTGTAAGTAACAGAAATTGTCTCCCTTTCTGGCATTGGAAAGGTGTGGGGGAAGGGGAAGGGAAAGGTCAGATGCAGTTCGACTATCTAACAAGCATAGAGGGCATAGCTTACTCCACCAATCCATAATTTGTTCTTGCAATCTATATTTTCCTCACTAGTGAGCAATACCCCAAGACACCTGGGGCAGTGATTTGCTCCCAATTCAAAGTGAGCAATCTATTGTTTTCCAGCAGAGAACCATGGATGCGCCACTCAGATGCTGAGGAACTGGCCCTCATCTCAGTTGCTTCACACTTGGCTGCAAACTGCCACAATGCACACTGGAGATCACGGCCTAATAAAGCTCATTGCTACTCATGGTTGGTGCATTGAAACCCCCAGGATACCAGAGTACACCATCAGCAATACAATTCTGAGGCCACTGTACCAGACACTTTCCCAACCCTAGTTGCACTTTGAGATTCAGTGAATTGGTGACAATTGGTGACAATTGGTGACAAGGTACAACCCTGGCTAAGCCCAACGCCCACTGTGAATGTGCTGGACTTCCTACCGAAAACACAGACATAGCTTCAGGTTTGCAAGGACTGATATGGTCATAAGCCTTCTCCAAGTCCACCCTCCAGTTCATGTGCTTTGCAAGGGTTAAGTGCTTGTCCACTGTTCCACGACCACATTGCTCCTACTGAATCCAAAGTTATCAGGATATTGCACAGATGTGATGTTTGTCTTATTATAAAACATAATGGTTCAGACAGAACATTGTTCTTGTAATTGCCTCATTGTTTGCATACTGCACAAACAAACTCCAGCTCTGATGTACACAAATCTTCATCAGGCAAATAGATTTGGAATTTATTTGCATTTATTGTTTATGGCCAGTTGTTAAGGGACCACAAATTCTACTCTTCAAATCTTTGCATACAAATCTCATAATACAACAACATACAAAACCTGCAGGTTTTACTAAAGTTTGAACACAGTAGTCTAATCAGTGAGGCCATTACCCAAACTGACAATCTGCATTCAGATATACTGTATAAGTAGTCCAACATTGTGCCATGCTAGCAGAACTCATTAACATGACCACAAATTAAATAAAGGCTGCAAGGGCTGCAGTGGGAGAAATAAAATGGTCAATTTATATGCAAATCTCAACCTTTTACAGACAAGAGGCAAAAATAAAACCCCTTTCCTCGCAAATATTTTCTGCATTACATGTAATGATGTACACAGCCTAATTTACTTGCCTGTTTGGGAGAGTCTCTGTTTGTACTCATTAGACCGTCTCAAAAATGTCAACCTTTCCCATTTTCAGCCCGGGTTGATGTGAAAATCACTAAATAACCTTTCTAAATGATTTAACAATATTTATGACTTAGCCAAAACATGCAAAGGAGTTCTCATTCTCTCTGTGTATGATGTTTGGTTTAGTAGCAGAGAGCAACACATTAATAGTGAAGTGCAACACAGAGAAGCATGCAGAGGGGTATGAACTGTAAGGTTACAGTGGGGTCAGTTTCACAAATGAACAAATTTGAAAAAATCAAAGGGCAAGCAACAGAAATAAAGTAATATGCATAAGTGTACCTTTTTCCCTTCCAACATACAGTATTTAGGCTAATGAGCTGTATATTTGTACTGTCCCTTAATACAAAACAGCTCAATACACCGTGTTGCCAAGTAATAAGTGGCATTTATGCTGAACCTCCTTTTGTCTTAATTACTGTAACTGGCATGATCTCACCATGCACCAGTTTCTGAAACCCCACAGCTCTGCCAATGCTGGTGATACCTACACAGCCACAGCCAAAACAGGTGCAACACAAACCAGCCAACTTACCTTCAACAGGTTAATTATCCACTGGCTGCACCACTGGACGATTTTCCGGTTGTGTTGGTGGAGCCAAGTTTGGTTCGCGGACAGCTGCTCTCTTGTGCACAGCAGCAATCGCTGAATTCAAAAACATAGAAACACCCTGATCAGTGGGTCAACTGAAAAGTCAAACTGACCAATAACAGAACCCTGCCTCTTCCCTCCAGACCTCACAGTACAGCTCTACCACCTCCCACTGAGAGAAGTATCAGTGAGTAAGATCAACCCAAAATTTTGATCCAGTTAACACATGCCCTCATGCTCCAGAAGTCCAGCTTTGCAGGATTAAAACATATCTTAAAATGTGGATTCAGACAGGGGTGGATCTAGAGGGGTGGCCTGAAATGGGAGCTGCCACCTCTAAAAAAATGCCTCGCCACCCTAATTTAGTGACTGAAGATTTGGAAATGTGTGATTCTAATGCCGAACAAATGTTGATATGTAATTGTTTGGGATTAAATCAACATATATTTCTGCCACCTTCTGGCCACCCCATGAATATTACCCATACAGTCAGATGACTGTTCAGTTTGTTCTGTACGAAAGAATATTTAACAACAACATGGCAAAATGGAACTGACATTGTCACTAACTGAATCAGTAGCAAACAGCTCCAAATAAATGTGTAATCCCTTCAGATCCTTACCTGGAAACTCTCGCCCCGTTTACCTTTCCCTCTTTTCCACACTCACCACCCACCTTTCAAGGCTATCTCTATTTTATTGTGCTCCCGTCACACTTAACATGCTTGACAATCTGTAATGCAGACATGGGGTCTAAAGGTTTTTTTTAGCTATTACCTTCACCTTCACTTTGAGTATTTTTATTCGCTTTTTCTTTGTTGATTGTCCTTTTTGTTAAGTACTTTATTACCCTTCGCAGCCAGCCATTCTTGGAAAATAAATATGTAAATGATCATGTGGAATTCATGTCTCTAAACCAGAAAGAGTGCAGAGGAAAGCACATGGTTACAGTGACCACATTGTATGACAATAGAGATAAATATAGAAACGTTTTTTTTTTCCTTTTTGCTCCAAAGACTGCAATTAAACACCCACAGCACTGATGTGTTTTTCAGCTGAAGCATGTTACACCTGAGTTCTTGTGATTCAGCAACATAGAGGAAATATGTGTTTTGTAATGAACTGAAATTAGGGTCCTAACATTTTACAAAGCCTGTGTTATATGACAAAAACTTATATAGAGAAAAATGTCAAGTGGTAAGACAATAAAGAGCCCAAACGCTGTCAGAGTTGACACACATCAGAGCTTTCACGGTCGCGATGGAAGTGATGGTGTGAAATGCTTTCCATCCATTATACTTGTCTGCCTGCCCCAGAGCACAGCTGCCCCCGGGACATTCCCTCAAAGACGAAGCACCCACCGCTCCTCCTCAAGCAGATATTTTTTGCTCATGTAGACCTTGAATTCAGATCCAAAGCAGCTCTACAGGCGTGCAAACCCTAATGGATATCCTATGGCGTTTAACAAGCATGGAAAGAAGCGTGGAGGGAAGGTGTGCTGGAACATAGAACCATTCGTCCTTGAACAGCCCTCGAGAGAAAAATCACAGGAACTTATTCAGATGCAATGGGTGGTAACACTTTGTGTTTGAGTCCATTGTTCTTGGCATTTCTACAGACCCCTTCCTGCATCTGTAAGATGTATAAGACTTTGACTATTTCTAAAATGAGGTTAAAAACTTTCTATCCTTCACTGCCTGTGACTAAAACTTTAGCATCCACGTTGCATTCATAAGTGGACCTTCTGTGAATTTGTTTCTCTCTTTAATTTCTTTTTAATTGGTTTCTTATTAATTAGTTTCCCCTATTTGATGTTTTAATGTATTATGTGAAGCACTTTGAATAGCCTCTGTTTATGAAAGGTCCTATATAAATAAAATTGTCTGACACTAATTCAATAAGAATCATATTATGTTAATAAAGAATGCCTCACTGTCAATCAACGCTGTGCATGATTATCCCTAATTGTTTCTGATGATGATAAAGTTTTTCATGGAAAAAGGCTTGTATTTTCAATTACGACCTGTTGACAATTAGAAAATATGTTATTTTTTGTCATTATTAAACTGCAATGATTTAATATTTCCAGTCATAAACTGGGGACTTGCAAAAGACAGACTAAAGACAAGGTAGCAAATCAGACTTGGCAGTTCTTTAGTTCTTCCAGAACTAAATGTTTTCACTGGTTGAGAGGTATTCCCAATGATGAGTGATCTTGATGTATAAAATTCAATTATGTGGATCAGGCTTAACTTTGGTTTGAAAAGATCTGGGATGTAATGTAGATGATTTTCATTCAGGTCTATGCTTTAATATGGACACTATTAACTTTGTGTCATACCCAGAGAGGCTTGGTAGCTAGCTATTGTCTAGCTAATGTCAAAGATGAAAGATGATAAGCAGCCTGCATTAGTCCTGATGCTGCACAGTCTGAACAGGAGATTCATCGAGTTTACTATAATGCAGCAATGCCCTGGTCAAAAGTCTGAATGCCTGTTTAATTCCAGGCCAATGCTGTGTGACACTGTAATTTTAGAGAAATGAAAAGGGTATGTGTCTGACACACTGAATTTCTGACAGTCACTTCTAAAGAGTTTAAGCCAAATGAATGCCAATGGAAGTGAAAATAGTGTATGTATTTAATCAGGAGGATTAAATACATACAACCCCTGGAGGTGGATCCTCCAGGGGTTGGAGTGGGAGCAATATGGCGTGGGCACGCATATGAAGTTTAACCATGCGGAAGTCCCAGGTCCTTGGTTCCTAAAGAAGGGAAAGGTCCAGGCTGGGAGAACACCGGATCCGTCAGTCCACTGAGAAGCCGGTGAAGAAGCCTTGGAAAGGTCAACTGCAGTCTTGAAGGATAGAGGATTCCATCAAGGCAACAGTGCTGACTTTGGAGGGTGGTTGAGACAGTGGACATCTGGGCTTCCCTGGAAGGATTTTCAAGCCTGTCCCTTACCAGCATGGAATCCTCCAAGAATCCTCTGGCCTCTGTATCTACGAAGTCCCATGACCGTGGTGGAAGGATTTGAGCAAAGGGTAAGCAGCTAACCTACCGCAGTGGCTGGGGTGCCACGCAGTCTAAGCAACAATTGGGCTGTACGGGAAACCAATAAGCTCAGGCTCCCCCTTTCAAGCTCAGTTAGGGAGGAGTTCATCGATGGCACGGCAGGGAACCATCTGCCAGTATCTGGATCCAAGAGACGCCAAAGTGTCCCGGGGCCAGGATGTTGTGAGGACAGGCAGGAGTGGAGGCCGCGGATGCAGTCCAGCAAGCTTGAAACTCGACTGTGGCAGCAAGGCCCTCCTTGGGAAGTGGCGCAAGGCAGAGCCGGACTTGGGAGCCCTAGTAGCGCCGATATGACTCTGCAGCGGAAGGGAGAGGCAGAGTGGTTGGGTGCAGGAGGAGTGCGAGCTTCAAGTCCGAGGGAAAAGCGAACCAGCAGAGCAGTGACACATGCGGAGCAGGGGCCTGGAATGAGTGGGAGCAGGCGATGGAGCGAAGTGTCACCTGAAAAGATATCTGGCAGTGGAACCCCCAGAGGATCAAGTTCTTGAATTTCACCTGCCATGCCCCTGTGTTTCCAGAGAGGGACACTGGAACAATCCCTGAGCAGCTGCTTCCAGGGCTGGGGGAGGGCCGGTATGATGGGAGCACGCAGGCTCAAGTCCATAGCTGAATAATCTGCAAGGGATCAAGGCAGCGACACACCAAGGCACAGCTAAGGCCATTCCATTTGGGCAAGGAGGAAGAGGCCGGAAAAAACACTAAGAACCGCCGCGGGCTTGCCTCCCCAGGCCCGGAGGAACTGGGGTGAATGTCCAGTTGACTGGAGAGGCAGCTGAATATCCACCACCATCACCCAGTCAGATTGAGACCTGCGACATCATTCATCAGGCCACAAAAACTCTTCTTGCCTGGAAACTGAGGTTCATGGGAGGAGAGGATGAGGAAGCTCAAGGAATGAAGAGGGAGAGTACCCAGAGCTGGGTGGAGGATGTCGGAGGAACGGTGAACAGGTTGTATGCCCAGTGGAGGTGGCAGTCGGGGTTTGGGGCCAGTCCATTCAGGCAACACGTGGCAGGCAGAGAAAAGCTTTTGAGATGGCTCTGGCTGAAGAGGGGGAGAGCAGTGGGGGTAGTAGATGCCAACTTGGAGGCCGGGGTCTGATCAGCCTCGGTCGGGTCGCCTGGAGGAGGGTGTCTGTTGCAAGACCCGAAAGACCCAGTGACTCCAGGAAACAACACTGAGCATGTGTCCAAGGCTGAGCATCAGTAGATGTATTATTAACTAACAAGCAGCACTGCATTCTATAACTTCCTCTATTATTTTTCTTTGGCGGTGAAAATAGTATTAACAGTGATAACTCACTTCTACCAATGTTAATCCCTGGTGATGCTATATTAATATGTGGGCATGGTCTGTCATGTCTGAACTTTACTGGTTTTTTGGGTCTTTTGGAGTTTAACTGTAAAGTTTTGTTCACCACTTTCATCAACATTATTTCCAGCAGCAGAAGCAGGCAGCTCATTTCAGTATGAAGCTCTGAACCGACTGTACGCTACCTGCCACAGTGAGGGACTCGCTAGCTAGTTGGTGAACTTAGTGGAGCATTTAGCGAGTTTAAGGTTGCGATATTTCTCTCTGGAGTTGGTGCATACCAAAGCGGAGCTGTAAAGCACAGTGAATATTAGACTTAATGTTGCTTTGTGTCTGTTGGGTTTTTGCCATATGAACTTTATAAAGTGATGATATAGCAATGCTATGTTCACAGATTGTTTTACCACCCCCAAGCTGTGTATGCATGACAGCTTCAGTTTATCAGACCACAAATGAGAATTAGGCTGCAGAAATGACACCACCAGAGGGGATTGTTTTCGGGGTCCAGGCCTTATTGTATAAAAAACACAACTTTTATAACTTTATTCACTGGTTTGTGTAAAACTGGATCATATTTTAGCCGCTCACTGTATCTGCTGTTAGCTGATGAGGTTTTTAGAAATCGCCAGCAAAATCTGTTTGTTTTAGGCTCATACCACGGTTGTAAGCCATATTAAAAAGTAAATATTCACCTTGCATTACTCGCAAGGTAATATTCACTTTTTGCTTTTGGTGGGAATGCAACATTAGTCTTGAAAAGAGCAGAGATGAGTAATGCTCACAATGCTCTACCTGGATCAGATGACCATATAAGGAAATCCGTGACAGGCAGATGTCAGCTAGTTGAGTAAAGTAGAAATAGACATAGGAAATATGGCTTTCCGACCAGTGTAAGCTTTTACATACATTTACCTCCTTATCTGACACTTTGGCCTCATTTAATATTAACATCCAACATTGTAACATTATATATATATGACACAAACTAAGGACAAGCATAATAGGTCCCCTTTGATAAATGTTTTCTTTTAAAAACAAACAGTCTTCTTCCAGATAGCTTTTTATGTTTTTTAATCAATGTGACCATAACCATATTCCATTGCTGTCATAACATACAGTAACCAAACATTATATCTTTTCCTGCCACATGCTACTCTATTACTTCTTTTTCACTCTTTCCATTAAATCTTATAACAACAGTAAGAGACCTGACAGAACAACATGGTCTTGACAGCAACAGTGGAGGTGGGGTCTCCCTCATTAGTGTGCATCTGGTGGCACTTGGTAAGCTCAGTGCAGAGCATGGGATGACCCATATTCCTGCCCTGTTATGTCTGATTGCTGCACTGTGGCAGAAGCTTGATTAAGTGTTTTCAGCCACCGTGCCGCGCTTGAAGTGTGGTGGGAAAAGTGAAGGCTAACATTTGACTTTCAAATGAGCCTGGCAGAGCTAAACTTGGAAGCCACATGTAGGGGGACTATTCTTGAACATTGGAAACAGAAAAGATAGAGGGGTTGAAAGGAGCAACGAAGATGTGAAACAAGAGAAGAGCTATGAGTGAGAGCCGCGCACCACCTCGAGAAACTTTTATGTTGCGAGTAAACACACAAGTTATTGCAGGAGGGAGGATACGGGCGCCGATTCTGTTTTATTCTAATGTGTGTCATCCAGCTTTCTGCCAAGGCGCTGTGCTATTTGTGGTCACTGTGGAGGGGAATATTTAATTATTGTGCAAAAAAGTGTGTCAGCCTTCAGCATGTCACTGTGAAAGAGACAGGGAGGGTAAACACAGGCCGGACCATGTTTGAAGTCATTGAAGATGTGAGCTCACGTGTCAACAAAAGCCAGACTGAAGCATTGTCAAGTGTTCTCCCACTCAGTTTAGTTTTAGTAAGTGACAAATTACTTTGAGTGTTGGCACACCCTGAGAACCTGCAATGAGTGAGAGCTTATCAACAGGCAATCATCAGATCCTATTTTAAAACACTAAGGAGAAATGAATATTCATACAATGTGGTTGATTAATGTGTCACACTGTTAAATGAAAAGTAACTTTTTGCTAAGCGTGTCAAGGGCTGTGTGACTGAGGGTAGCACACAATTAAAAACAAATAATAAGAGAAGTGGTGCACAGGTAAATATATACCTCATTGCTTTTATCTTTTCATCCATATAAAAACTGTATCTCTGACAAAATGCAAAGGGATATTTGTAATCAGATTCTATAACATTAAAGTCCCCCTGAACTTAAAAATCAGGTTTTCTTCTTGTTCCTACAGTGTGATACAGAATGATGTATGTTTCTATGTAAGTTTCTCTGTGCTAATTGAAAGTCTGATTTTAAGGGGCATTTGTGACATCACAACATTTAGTGTACGTTCAATCAGGAATACTATCTTAATGGCTCATTCATCCCCAATTCTCTCACTCTTATTCTTAATCAGCTGACTAATGAGCATTTACTCTCATTTAAACCAATCAGACTTTCAATATCCTCCAGCCAATCATGTCTTTGCTGTCAAATTTTAAATCTGTTCTACTCTCTGCTTCTCTCAGCTGTGATTGGGGTGCAAAATTGTTGCGACCCTCCCATTAACCTCCAGTTCCAGTCCCCAGGTTGAGCTCTTTAGAAGTCCACTCCTCATCACATCCAGCATTCTCTTCATGCCTTCATCACTACCACACTGTCTCCATCAGAGGGGGTTCCTATATCACAGCTTCACCAACCCTTTTAAATACAGTGATGTCACAATGGGATCTGTAACATTTTTGGGGAATTTCTTATCTGTATTGTCTCTGAATTGCGTTCATATTGGACAAATCTGCAACACATGGTTTCCTGAATGCATCCCTTAATAACATAAGCAGAATAATAAAATGAGTAGCTCATCCTCAGTATGTGGCTACTCACATTACACACTAGCAATACCACCAAAGATGGCTGGCATGCATCATCACGCAGACAATTCATTCTCATTTGTCCACCTATCTGCCCTAATATTAAGCTGCTAATATTATTACGCTGTGTAACTGCTGCAGATTGCTGAGCCCAGTGTCTGTTCTCCGCAGGCCACTGTGAGTAACAGAAGACAAGCTCGTAAGTCGTGTCAGCAGGCTTTTGACAAGTGTTTAATGTAAATGCTCCTATGAAATTTACAATGGGCACACATTTTGCTTGTCACAATGGAGGGATTGAGAATATAATTGGAAGAAGGATGCCCTGCAAGGAGAGAGTCTTCCCGCTTAAGCATTTCCTACATCCAGATAACCAAGGAGGAACGCAGGCAGAAACTGCATCTCTCCCTGGGCGTAGTTAATCAGGGGTGGCGGTAATCCAACAGGTAAACATTAATTGTGGTCATATGCAGATAGGCTATTCATCTTATGTTGCCTAAATAAACTTGGTGGGGTATTATCTAGCTTTTTAATGCCTGTGAAAGTGTGAACCAGGTATACAACTAATAATCCACCCGCTGTTGACACACACTCTTAGCTGCTGTGCAGATTTAAAGGTTACCTGTGAGCTACTGATGTGCTAAAAATAACTGTTTTCTACTGACTGTGTAGCCTGCCATACCTGTCATCCATACATCAGAGGTATGGCAGCATTTTGCAGTCCAAACCAATAACCCAAAGTGATTGCAGCTCAAAGCAGATGCATCTGCATATCTATGCATATTTCACAACACAACTGGCCACAATGATTACAATGTAAAACCTGAGAAGTTCATTTAACTCAGAAAAGAAAGTGATTAGATCGAAAATTTTGATTTGATTAAGCCCCTTTATTTTACCTTACTTAAATTTCTAACCATTATTTGCATTGTGAAAACAAAATTCCTAGTAAAGAGTACAATCATGTTTCTTTACCTTCCAAATCTAAGCTAGTGTCAACAGTTTCAACTTTTTTTTGTTGAAATAACTTGTATTATATGCATACTAATTTCCCATTTACAGATGCCAATATAATTTGGGTTTTAGGAGCAAGTGGGACACACAACCTGCAACTAGCCAACAGTTTGCAAGTCTGGACTGGAAATGCTTGCACAAAGAAAAGCCCACATTTCTGGGTGGAAGGAGAAACACACCTACATTATGAAAGACTGTGAAATAAACAGGTTTTTGGATAAGCACAAATATTGCAACACCAACCTTTTCAAGAAGGTGGTTCAACAAATGTAAGAAGGAGGATGTGTTTGCACAGCTCTTGCTGTTCCACTTTTACCCTGGGGGGCAACATGACTACAGTTTGACAAGGATATGGAAAAGGAGGGAAATTCCTCCGTATGTAAACAGCCTAGAAGGAATATTGTCTTTGTTTGGAATTGCAAAAAATTTATATTTTGTGCGTGTAAACGTAGCCAGTGAAATAAATGGATGTTCACAGTAGAGTCAAGATAGCTAAACACATTTGTACACTTTGTAATACATTTTGACTACATCGAGATTGGGGTGCTCTCCTGTGACTGTGCTCCAAATTTAGGGCTTCGGGGATGTTTTGCCAGTAATCAGTCTTTGCACAGCAGCACTGCAGTGTGATAAAGTCTGTGAGGCCTCAACGATCTCTCTGTGTTTGAATGAATGTTTTCTGCTAACTTTACTTTGATGTGTGAGATTCTCTTCACTGTTCTGCTCCCTCCCTCATGCATTTATGAATTGACGGATTCATTTCTCACTCAACTAGCAGCATGTGGCCTCTAATGTTGTGACCTGACATATGTTAATTATTTGCTGCTCTTCCAAGATGCAAATGAAGACGGCTTTCACTCATCTATGCCTAATGGGTTATTGCACAATCACGCTGGGATACGACTCACATTATAAAGACTATACAACTGCAGCACTGTATTATATTTAATGCAGCAATACCTCACCCTATCAGCCCATTTGAGACCTCATAGAAACCTCATCCCCCTTTTTGAATTACACCAG
Organism: Morone saxatilis; assembly: GCF_004916995.1. NCBI lineage: Eukaryota > Metazoa > Chordata > Actinopteri > Moronidae > Morone > Morone saxatilis. Next base: position 20,073,172 of record NW_023339873.1, read on the forward strand.
AAATATGAAATACACTCCAGCAAAAGAATATGAAATGCTGTTTTCCAGATATACTGGTGGAAATTGGGCCCTAAACCTAATATCTGAAGCTATGACCCTCACTGCACCTGGTAGACAAGCTCTTAAACTTGACTCATTACACCAGTTCATGAACTTCACCGAATGGCATGCGGAGGTGATTTGGTGCTTGCATACAGGCTCAAAAGTGATATGACTGAGACACTCTATAGAGGCGGTGAGTGCACTCGAATCACCAACCAGCATCCCAGTCAAAAAAGGGGCCAATTTCTTCCAAGAGTGCTTGGCTCCTCTGTCAAGGTTCACGTGTGGAGATGAGACAACTCCAGGACTGCCTGAGATCTCTGATGAGCCGGGATGTGAGAAGGAGGAAAACAGTAAACAACACTGGAGGAAAAACGTTCCTTGGCACAGTAAGTTGTTGTCAAGGCAACAGCCAATGAAATTCAAGAGGAAGCACTAGCAGCTCAGACATGGTCCGTTTTGCGTCGTCCCAGACTGATGCATGCAGTTTGTGTTCGTATGGTTCATGTGTTTTCTGGCAGCTATAAGGCTACAAAAACAAACCAGATACAACTGCCATTCAATTGAATGAAGAAATGCACCAGCATTATGTAGGGACAAGTTCATGGCAATAATCTGCACACCACCCGCCCCCCCTGTAATCTGATTGGCCACCCCGTGTGCCCCCCCAATGGTCATTGACTCGGGGTAATGTCAATCATTGCGCTAAAGCTCTTTACCGACGCTGCATGTTAAAACGGATTGCATTGATTTCATTATCCACTGCATTTCATTGCAAAAAGAATCACATATAATCTTAGCAGAAAGTTGAAAAAATGTTGGCTTTTTACTTTCACCAAGAGCAAGCCAATTTCCCTCTGTTTTAGCATGGGAAACTTATGCAATGATGTAACTCTACGCAACGTGAAATACATTCGAAAAGCTTGCAAACCCGCATGATAAACCTTACGAGGTTTGTAAGTATAGTAGTTATGTAATAAATTTAACGGTGATACAGTAAGAGTGCACGGTTTGTGGCTTGGAAGCACTTATTTTTAAAACAGAAGATGGTCTGTTTATGGTATAGGGGATAACCTCTGCATTAAAACAGGAAGCAACACCATTTTATTTTTGGTTATATTTTTATTTATTTCAATTTTTACAGAAGTAAGAAGAAGAGGACATATTCCTTTGTAAAGCATACGAACTTGTTTTGACTCATTCCCCCCCCCCCCCCCCCCCCCCCCCCCCACCCCCCCACCCCCCCCCCCCCCCCCCCCCCCCCCCCCCCCCTATATTTTGTGCAAGTTTAGCCATGTGTTAATTAAAACAAGATGATTGAATCATTAATAAATATTCCTCAGCAGTCTTTCTTGAATGTAGTATGCTTGCTTATTCATAGGAAGTAATAAGAAATGACTCTTTACATTAAGGTTAGTAGCTAGTGAGAACAGGGGTGTTAGGGACATTTATCCTTTTTCATCAATAAACCGCGAGTATTTTGCAGAGTTCCGCTAGATTTGCAAGTTTCCCGCGATTCTTTGCAAAGTTCCCACAAGAGTTTCATCGCATAAAATTGCAATAAAATAATCACCCGCAGTATTTCCATCGCATTTTTTAATGAATAACGTGACCGCACCGCATAATCAAGGATTTTTGCCCACAACAATCACGAAATTTTTTCTGGAAGGACTGACTAATGAAGGTTCTGTTCCATTTAGTGCAGCAGAGCATTTGCAGTAAGCCAACATGCACAATAGCAGAACCCTGACTGAATGGAATGGAACCTTAATTAGTATCAGTGGTAACTGAGTTTACTCGATTATTTTATGTCAAAATGGCTGCTGTGAAAATGGTGTGTTGTTTTTGCTATTCCTTGAAGGGCCAAGCTGTCAATAAACTGGCTTTGGGCCAGCTTTCCTGCTCCAGCTGAGTAGTCAGTTCCTGCACACATGAACCCTGTTGCTACCTGATCCGTACTTCCTGCCCAATCAGTACTGTTTATGTGCAACTCTCAACAGACGTAAAACGAGATCAGCTCTGGAAAAAACGAATGAGGAAATAATAATACACAAGCAATTAGCAATAAATAAATACTTTGGAAATGAAATGACATCTCCCAGTGTGTGACATGTAATGGGCCTTTTTTACAGCAGAGATTTTGACCCGTTCCTCATAGCAGGAAAAGCACAGGTGTAATTAATAACATTAATGATGGCTCAGTTCTTTTCAAGTGGTTCTGGAAGCCATTAAAGTGACAGTGAGCCAGCATGCACAATACCAGGAGCCTGAATGGAATTCAGCCATCATTCATGTTATTATTTATACCTGTGCTCTTTCTACTGGGACTGTAAAAAAAAAAAAAAAAAAGAATAAAGCCAATGAAACATCAATATTGTATACATACATAGTGTATAGGAGCTTTAAGGCAGTGTTTCTCAGTCATTCAATATTCAGACCACTGCTGTTTTTCTCTCCTACCGGCAAGTTAACTGCTTTCACCTGGCCTCCCAGGTGTAAATGTGTCCATGATTAGAAGGCTGGAATCAAACCTGACTCCCCACCCCCCAAATCCACCTCCACCCCACTCTACCATACCAATACACAGCCTTCATTTTGACTGACATTCAATTAAAAATGAAAGGGATGCTCACAGAAGATGAATTGCAACAGCTCTGCGACACACTTTGACATCACTTTCTGCTGACATGGAGCACCACCCGCTAATTTACAATACTTGTGACGTATCATTGGGTCAGTATATTAGGTTGCACACATTTTGCTAATACTTTTCAGTATATACTAGCATGTATTCTAGTACCGTCAAAATTAAAATGTTTTTGCAACTAATTTGAAATATTTCACGCATAAAACGCAATTAATGCTGCTGCATTTTGTTTATTTCTTGTGGACCTGTGATTTGTGGCAATGTATGTTGCCAGAACTATCGCGACTAAGAATGTATGAAGACGAGAAATTTAATTTTTACTTTAAAAAGTTGCCCAACAAATCTTTGTAGAAAACAAAAGTTTGCTAAGCCGAATCACCACAGAAGTAATTTGTCTTTGACAGATCACCTTATAGCAAAACACCCTGCTGAAACTACAGGGGCCCCGCTACCCCGACTGCAACCCAATTAATATAGGAAACAAGAGAAACCATTTGAATTTTATCAGGAGACATTTATAATCTACCCTTGACAGAAACCATCGTGTCAAGAATAAACTTTGTATAAAGGCAAGAGGGCATGGAGGATGAACAGGCTTCAGCAAGCAAAGAACATCACTCAGGGACAAGACGGAGCTGATTGGCCACACAAACACACACAAATGTACACTGTCACACACACAGTTACTTGCAGCTAACTAACAAATAACTTGCTTTTCTTTGTGCCTAAACCCTTTTTGAAGTAAGACATTACTCTGGTAAGGGTCAAATTGTATATAGTTGGCTACATATTTGGAAGCAAGAGAAAAATAAAAACACACCTCAATTTATTCAAAATTTAATTCATGCACATAAGAGGTAATTCCTTAATGCATTTTTCTTTCATTTTAACATTATGGTTTTGGACTATGATGCAGCATGCTTTAGAGAATTGTCTGGACACTTTCGATTTTATATAACGGATCTCAGTAATTAGAGCAGAATATGTTATTCCAATAATCCCCAAATCCTTTGAGCTACACTGCAGATCACTGGCAAGGATGAAAGGAGTAAAAGCTAAGCAGTGTCAAATTCTTCAAAGGAGCAACTTGTTTTTGAAAGAAGCCCTAACATGTCCGTCTATGACAGGGAGTTATAAGAAGAAGAGAATCTGACAGACGAGAGAGAGCAGCAGCAGCACAAACTGAGCCTGAATGACCAGGTGAAGTCCTGATGGATGTTCCATTAAGTTTCTGACATTTGGATGAAAAACAAGGACATCATGATTTCCTCCTTCAGAGCTCTTAGGAAGCCCTTCGAGTCAACAGAATCACAAGTGTATCTCTATATTAAAGACATGACAAATTATTTATCATCTGTCAAAAGTGGATGGAAATGTTAACAGGAAAAATTATTTCAAGCAAGAAGTGTATGAGTCTGTTTTGCCCCCTATTATGGAGATTTCAATATACATTTAAAAAAATTTAAGTGATGCAGTTAAAGGCAAGTATATGCTATTACCACTATATTGTTTATTCTGACTTTATAAGGAAATGTGATTGCCAGTAGTAAAGGCAATCAACTCATGAAAACCATGCCTCAGAGAAAACATATTCATCATCTGGCAGTATGTAATAACAGTATCCTTCTGGCACAATGTTGTATAGTTCTGTGCATTCCACCTATACCAGAGGTTTTGAAGTTGTATCATGCGCCCTCGGCTAGTGTGAGTACATACAGTGTAAATATAATATCCGAGCTGCACCTGAAAGCAGCATTGTAACATCTTTGTTAGTCCTCGAAGCAGAGAGTGTTGCATATGTTCTATAGCCTTGGTGTGCCTAAAATATTTCACAGGCTCTAATTCACAGTCATAGGAGCAACAGAAGCTGTAGCTGTTTGAGTTCTAAGGCTAATAGTTTTAACTCCATGCCATTGCTGGCTATTTGGCCACATACACTGCTTCTAGCAACAGTACACCTTCACACCACAAACTACAGCCTCCGTAAAAGTTGAATCAACACTTTTCTGACAGGTTGTGAAAAACCACTACAGGAGTATGCCACTGATTTAGCACTGCACACTTTTTAAACATCGTTTTAAAAAAGGATCTAAATCCATGCAGCAAAACCACACTGTCTTGCACTCCTCTTCCTCGCCAAAACCTAGTGTCTATATTCCTCTCAACAGGGTTGATTTATTTTTCAAAAATAATTTTCCTGGACATTTTCCAGTAGGTTTTTCTTTACAATCCAGTAAGTAGGCATCGCATTGACTTAACTCCAGTTTTCACCTCCATTTTAAATGATAAAGCTTCCCAGGTTCATTACGACGGCGAAAAGATTGCTGCAAGTCCATTCCACTCTACCTCAGCTAGATTGCCTGACATGGCAAAAGATAAGAACCGTCTTAAACAATTTTTCCATTCCGCTTCACGTCAGGTTAACCCACTTTGAAGTCTCATACTGTGCAGCCACCAACTGTCAAACAAAACATGCACCCAGGTTTATGTAAGCGACAACATATTATTTCCAGAATATTTTAATTCATTTCCATCCGTTTCCATGATTGGTAAACTAGTTTCTAAATTTCCAGATTTTCCACGTTCTCCAGAAAGTGTGGGAACCATGTCAATGTAACTAGACAGTCACTCAGATAGACACATTCAGGCATGTAATGCTATTATCGGCTAATGTAGCCTCGAACCTCTAACCTCAAGCAGAAGTAAGGAGTGGGCTACAGAAGTCTGTTAAACTCACTTCTTTCTGTATCGTTTTGAGACTTGTAGTCTTCAGCCCTCACCGAAGTTGACCCAGCTGACATCACTTGAGATAATTTATTAGATTTTGCGCAGTCTCCTTGGAGACACAAAAAAGGCTTGTGATGGAGTTCTTGTTAAAGTGTATGGCCATGCTCTTGGCTGTGAAGCTGTAACAATCATTTTACAGAAAACAGGACTGGGGGAGAAAGAGAAAAGAATCGAAAATCTTCACTAGTTTGTCCTCAGACTCAGCCTGTCAGACGCAGCCTCACATTGTTAGACTTGGCTCAGTTTCTATCAGTCTAACCTGGACTGTGTGTGAGAGAGTTGAATGCTAAAATAAGCATACCAACATGCTAAAGACTGACCAGGTGAGATTGCTATTACAACCACACTGCCACCAGAAGATAAACTTGTCTAGGACATTTCTACAGTGCCAGAAGCATTTCTGTGTCTTTATGTGGTATAAATACTGCAGAGTGTGAAGAACAACTAGTCTATTGATGTTTTTTCAGAATCAATTTCTGTGTAATATTAGTGTATAATAGCTGGTTTACTCATGTACAACAGGAATATCATATTATTAGGTCTATGCATGCGGAATTGGTAATCAACTCGGCTTTCATGTCATGAAATTGAGTGTTAAAATCCTATAAAAGTGTGTGGATTTTTAGATCAATATCAATTACAGTGGAGTTTACCTCCTCAATAACATGACAGATAACTGACATTATTTGCACATAACCAGATTTTAATGGTCTCCATTGACAAAGAGTAAGTGACTTAGATTACTGTGATGTGGATATTTTGCCGGCATGGCCCTGTTTGTTTACTGTCAGATAAGATCACATTTTATTAGAAACAATAGCATTAAGTACAGAGCAAAATCAAATTATGTTCAACATTGTGCTGCAGAGATAAATATCCTGCAGTCAGCAGCTCTTCGCATCACATTAATGCTTTGGCAAAGATTAGCGTTATGTGTACAGGAAAGTAAAGTTGAGTCATTTGTCTTCGAATTGGGCCCTTCACTAGGAATTAATTGTTCTCCATATGTGGAAGATAAGCAAAGAATCTGACTCTGTCCAGACTTCATTTGTTATAATTACTGTGTCTACAAAAACAAAAGAGAACATATTCTGATGTGTGGGATAATTTGAGCCATTCATCAGCCAAAGTCAAACTGTTCACCAGTTCTACTGGCATAAACTGAAGTAGACCAGAGCCAGGGATCAAATTCAGTTGTAGAGTTGATAGGCACTTTGTAGCTTTTTTAGGATTATTAGTAGTAGTAGCAGCAATGTAGCAACAGCAGTATATTATTGTCTAATGACAGCATATCAAAAAGACACATTCATGATAATATTCCAGGATAGGAGTAGTGAATGAAGACAGTCAATTTCTGGTTTGCTATTTTATGTTTTTACTACAGTGGTGTAGAATCTATGTACTCAAAACAATATGAAAGGTTATAACCACTTCCTTGGTTGGAGGTTGAGTTTACTGCGTACAACTAAAAGGCTCCGTTTACACTTTTCATTTCAGGTATCTTTGGATAAAATCCAGATGCAATTTGATACATTTTTGTTTACACTTTGTTGGTCTCCATTAGCCAGATCACAAATCTGGTTGCAGCTGTCTTGATTTCTGTGGGTAGGGGAAGCTGTTTGGTAATGGCGATATTAGTCCGATTTCAACGCACAAAATTCGTGCATA
>NW_023339873.1:20080415-20084633 GCF_004916995.1 Morone saxatilis
TTTGTGCGTACGGAACTTTCACTCTTTTCAGTGTACGCCACATTCTAGTAGGAAATACACGCAAGTCTTAGTACATGAGGCCCCAGGGCTAATCATAGTCCATATGACTAAGAGAGGAAAAAAAGAATTATTTTGCCATTGCAATGAGATGAGTTTGGGCAACCAGGCATACAATTGGAAGTGACACTGATTGTATGTCAATGCCCATTGTAGATGGATTTTAAATTAAACCAATACCTGTTTTCTGAACAAGCACACTTCATCAAAGGTTTTGTTTTGAAGGACAACTTAGTATGTCGAGACCAGCTAGCATACTTGGTTCAGACCAATGGCTAAGTCTGAGAGAAGTCCAGGTGCAAATACTAAAGAGTCAAAGACAAGTTTGACACAATAGAAAAACATCTCAAGTCTGAAACAAGACTTGAGTACTACAGAAATAGCTACCTAGCCATGTAGGAAAATTATGTAAACATATTTAATCCCACTTGCAAAGCTCTTATTATCGACTGATTCTCTAGCTGGTGGAACTAGCTGTCAATGGGCACAGACCTATTTAAATTGCTTAACAAATATGAGCAGTGATTCAGAGGTCTGACACCAAGCTAATATGATCAACCTGAAGTGGCTTAAAATGGGGTAAAAGTCTGAGTTGTCACATTGAATAGTTTTCTTTCATTGTCTATCTAAAATGTATGACTATGGGCTATACATCAACATGCTGGCTTATCCTGTTTTGATACAACCCTACTTAAAAGCATTCCTGGATAAAGTGCTTAAAGCGGTTGTTACAAAGCTTTCAAAATAAATCAAGAGGTCACTGTTTTCCTTTAATGGTAATGGGATTTATCCAAAGGTCAAATACAGTGGAATCACTCACCTTCTTTAACTTCATGCAAATTGAACCTTCGTATTATACTCTCGCAGTTCTGAAAAGCCATTCAAGAGTCTTTTTCCTTTGTGCTGTCACTTGATTTGGTGAAAGTTTTGTCCGAGCAGCAGCTCAATGGCTTTTACCTTCCTGGGCCATTTCCTGCTTTTGTATTATAATCCTTTCAGTGAAAGAAGATGAAATATTAGGCAAAGCGGCAGTGAACAGGAGAACATGAGTTAGCTGTTGGAACACTAGGATGTGTCACTTTCAGCCTGTATTAAAATATCAGGTGCATTACCCTTATCCTCTCAGGGATACAATTCAGAATTGTATACTCAGTGCACCTGCAGCTCCTAAAGTTGGCGCTACCAACTACATATTGCTACTTCACTATCATTTTTTTGAAACGTTCAACTCTCTAACTGAAATTGTCATAATCAATCCTCTCCCGAAGTTAGTGGAGTGCATTTATCCCTTTCTCTCTGTATGATGGAGCATTTCCCCAGGTGAGAGGCTTGGGGAGAGGCCAGCAGATCTATCCCACGCTCTTTCCCCCTGTCAGGCCGGAGAGCCAGTGACCCATCACGCACTGTACATTCCCCATGACACTGACCGAGCACTGCAAGCTCCAGACAACCTAGAATCAATGAGCCCATATTTAAATTATGATCATCAGCAAACTGGTAATCTATTCCTAAACCATGGTCAGAAATCAATACAGTTTTTCAACAGAGATGACTGTGTGGGGCTGAAATGAGAGGAGAATAAGAGAAAGTCTTGAATTTGAATTGTACACATTGCAATGATAGACTTTCCCTTCCTGTTGATGAACCTCAGGCAAAATCAGCATGGCAGAAGACACAGCCTGTGGGTGTATGCATGCTCTTGATCTTAACAAAACTGCGTACAGTATGTGGTGGTGTAGGTGGTTGGCTTTTTCCAGGGGAACGACAGTCTAAATCGTGTTACACACACACAGGAGGTGGCAAGAGATTCATGATGAGAGGCCATACAAGAAAAGAAATTAGAAGCCTCTATCCTCGGGCTCATCATACATACAAACAGATAAGATGGTACACACAGTATATGCTCCTCAGTGGAAGACTCTGTGCTGAAATGCTTTCCTCGTAGGACGTAGCTCCTTAAACCTGACTATAAGCAGTTAAATATCGTTACATGTCGTTGTGAATATAGTTTTATTTCCAGCTAAAACTTTGAAAAAAGGATTCATGTGGAATAACACAAATGTAATACTATTTTTTTTATTTACCTCACTATTGGCTCATCACTGTCTCTTAGCACCCTCATCTCTGAACACAAATAAAAGGAGAAAAAAAACACTGACATCTATTTATGGTACCAGAAGAAAACCCATTTTCCTGGCTAGTATCAGCCGACAAGAATGCGAGAACAAGCACACACACGCACACACACACACACACACACACACTGACTACACTGATGCATCAAATCATCACTACAAAAAACCAAACATGTTTTCCATTGTTGATTGTCTAGGGTTTTTTTTCTGTTTTGATAAAAACAAGTATTTCTGTCATTGTGTTAGCTTCAACAAACAAAACAGATAGTGGACTGTGGAGAATAAAGAAGTAAACAGTATGTTAGTAAAGGAAGATTTGGGCATAAAAATATAAAACATTGGTGCATCACCATTTTAGGTGGAGTAGAGTAAACATTTTCACTGGTGAAATTGGTTTGTAACCAAGACCTGAGTCAGGTCAATTCCAAATTATATTTAGTTTAATGGCAGCAAAGACATGCAAATGTCTGTACACAAAACAATGACAAGGAAATGTAAAATGACTGCAAAAACGACTACAGAGAAACATAAAATGACTACAGAGATATGGAAAACGAATACAAAATGACTAGAAAGAGATGCAGGAAAACTACAGAAAGATACAAAGCAGCTACAAAAGGATGTAAAACGATCACAGATAAACAGTGTCACCACAAAGAGACCTAAAACACAAAGGATGGGTGGCTTTTACATATCGGTGTCCAGGGGCCCATTGTCTCATAATCTGTCCCTGAGTGTGTATGCTTGCATAGATTAAGCGCATGTATGCATATACCTTCAAGCTGTGTGTTTTTCTCATTCATTCACAACATTTTCATTTACAGCAGTCATTTATTTTCAATAACTGTTAATTAGCATCCAGGATCACAGGGGGCTATCTCAGCATGCTCTGGGTGGAAAGCAAGGTAACGCCATGGTTGCCAGTCTGTGTGCGTGTTACTCTGAAATCTCACAGTAAACATGCCCGCAAGACTTGTTTTTACACACTTAATTGTATTTACAGGGTTGATTCGCTATTTTAGTAAGTTAGTGTTCAAATGAGGCCTACATGCTCACATAGAAAAACATGACTAATGACTGCTTACTTCAAATTTAACTGAACATATTATGCATTGCATGGTTTCCCCATTATTGTACTGACATGGGTCTTCTTGCATTGTACGTGAATGCGAACTATCTACGTACTAAAGAGTAATATGTTTTTCTTTTAATCCAGCTATGCACAACAGAGAGCTCCAAAATCAATTCTGTGGGGATTATAGAATAATACTGAGGTATAAATTTGTTCCTTATCTGGCTAAATTAATTTAAGTGGCTAGAAGCACATAATACACACACTAATGCCTTCTTACAATCCTGTTTCTTTTGCTGCTAATGCTAACCCAATGGTCATTATCTTTAATACCACACACTGTCAGTTTTAATGGGCTATGTGCACTTAACACTCTCTAAATGATACCACTGAAAGATGCTAAATCAGCATATATTGTATGTTTAATGGCCCACTAATATGGGCAAAATGATTATTACTAATCCTAGAGCTCAACTGGTGTGAGCATGCTGTACAAAGAGAGAATAGAAAAGGTAACAGTTTCTATAGAGCTTTTCACATTTGGATTTCTTAGCCCTGGGCTGACTCAAATCCATTTATAGCTTTCTGAAAATATCCTGCTAACAAATAAGGGTTGAAATTGTTTGTTGATGGATAATCTCAGGACAACATTAATTATTGGCAGTCAATAATGTTTATGATTCTAACAGGCCAAAACACCATGGCACATTTGTTTTTTACTTACTTTAAGCATTTTATGTCATTGGTTATGTTAGTAGTAAGTAATAGTAGAAATCAAAGCCTTCAGTATATACATTAAAATGTTTTTATATTCCTCACAGATGTAGGAGATACACTACTTAATAATAAAGGTAATTAATCACTGAAGATTAATAATACACTCGTAAATGGGGCACCACCTCCGTTGTTTAGCTACTGGAATAATCCGGAGGAAATTATTCCACAGATCTAATC
>NW_023339873.1:20084733-20088496 GCF_004916995.1 Morone saxatilis
ACGAGGACAAGGTCCTACACAGACAAGCCTATATGAAGGGCCAGTCAGGCAAAAAAAATAAAATAAATAAAACATGACATACACTACAGTGAAACCATGTCTTTTTTTTCTAAAGCAAAGGTTGTTTCTTTGAAAAATCTTGCTTTCTACAACATTTGCACTTGGCAACTGCAGCACAGTTATGGTTTGGTAAAGATTATGGCAATCAATGTATTATTAACATAGGGCAACTTTAAGGCTTAAGGTTATAGAAAGATGGTGCTTATGGCTAACAAAAAGACTAGTTAATAATGTACATATACATAGTGGTGGGTAAGCTTTGCATGCAAGTTGAACATAATTCAAGCACAATTTTTGTTGCATTGCTACTTAAAAGGAAGACTACTTTCTGCAGTAGCACTGAACATTGGCATTGGATGCTTGAAACTGGAGCAAAATCCTGTCCACAGTACCACCAAACAGAGTGAAAAGATGTTGTTGTGGAGACAGTTAAACAATGAACAACTCATAGCAAGCTGACTCTTCATCTCAAAACTTCTTGATGTTTTCTGCTGACTCAAGCTATAGTAGTTTTGTGACACTAACAGTTTGTAATGCCCCTCTGGATGTTCACCCATCATACACATTCCCATGGGTGGTCATTAGAGAGCTGCATGGTCCAATCCTTAAGGAGGTTTTCAAATGTTTCCGCCCCCTGCTCAGAGTCAGATCACAATGACATAGAAAATATGTGAATACGAGTATTACAAAGGTACATTTGGTAGCCAGGGAAACATATTCAAAGTGAGGATGAAATGGGATGCCTATATTCAGCAGCCATTGCAGCCAGGAATATAAACAGTTTCAGCTTGGTAAACAAGATTTAGTGCAGTATGCGGCAACTCCATTATTGATATTTTATGGAGCTCAGCAACAGGTTTTTCCGAATTAATTATGAATTGGCAATAAAACTATGTTTCCTACATGTTTTACTGCTATAGCTGAGGCTCAGGGCAGATGTGTAGCATTAAACAGCTTGAAGACATCATTAAATGAACATACCTCTCTCCCTCTGCCTTAGATACACACACATTCTGTACATACACACAGTGAAATACAGATCTGGCTTTGTCATTCATAAGGTTGTTGTGTTTAATGATTTGCTGCATTGGAGTCATAAAGTGGTCTCCTTTCTTAGCTGTATTGATCCTCAATCGGTGTTCAGCACAAACGAGCATTCTATTAGCTTACATGTTGGGATGGCCCTTAGTGTCTCTGTGTGTGTGAATGACCTGCTGGATCTTTCTCCAGATTGATGGCTTTGACCCCTTCCTAGTCTGTTTTTGGTTCAAAACCATCCTAGAACCCAGTCAGTGGTTAGAACCTCCTCTGTATACAACCTCTGGTCCTTTGGACCAAAGTTCCACACGTAGGTCATGTGATGACACCGAGGCCAGGTTAATTTACTGAAGGAAGACAGCAAGATGTGGTTGAAAGCTTATACATTAATGCTAATAAGTGGACCCTTGACCTGAGAGGATTTTACAGTGAGTGGGAAGTCCTGTTAGTTACCACTACTGTGCCTTATGTAATCCAATGCTTTGGATAACCAACTTTACCTCCTGATCCATAGCTGTCCTTTAGAGTCCATTGAAAGGTCTCCCTGATAGTTTCTGTAATGTCTCTAAGAAACTGATCCTGCCCAGTGCACAGCATCTCCCAACTCGGTCCCAATGAGACAGGGTTTGGGAGGTTAAGGTATACACAAACATGGGAAACTTAAGTCCTGTATCAATGTGTAGTATAAAGGAATTCTGAGCACTTTAAGCAAGGACAAGCTATCTCTTCTGTATCTGGCAAAGATACATATTATAAGTTACTTGGATCTGTCATGAAAACCAGGAAATATGTTAACACTAAGACATGATGACACTACTGTCCCTGAACCCCATAGAAAAGACACTTCATAACTGAGCCTTGATGACACTGTTTGGCAGACCAAAGCATTCATGTGAGTATTACATCATTGAATTACATATAACTTATATTATTGGCCTTGTAAATGTATTTCAAAGCTGGGGTCAACACCAGTGATCTTTTAAGACTTCCAACAAACTGAATTTTGCTCACTTGAGCACTCCTCCATGACTCAACTCAACAGTTGACTGGTTCCCAAAACTTCAAGAATATATATTTTTGTTAGTGAATACCTAGGTTCCATCAGCAAGATGCAAAACGTTCTGAGTTGGTTTGACTTTATTTTTATATACTTTCTACACAATACTTTTTTATTGTTGATCAAAGCCCATGTAATTTCCAAAAGAAAAATTGGGATCTGAAGAAAAGCAAGGGTGGTCTTCAGACAGCAGCGAGAGACAAGAACGGCAGGGCAGGAAGAGGAGATGACATGCAGCAAATGGCCTCGGGCCAGACTCGAACCCAGCCCGCTGTGGTAAGGACTCAGCTTTGACACGTGGTACACACTCCCAGGGCACCCCACAAGCTTTTCATAGTATTTCAGTGTTCACTTTGTCTCACACTGCTGTGAAGCCTCTCATGCCCCCCAAAGGTATGGCAAGAGAACACAAAAGTAATTGCAGATCTAAGCTTTCCATGCATTTAAATTCTCTATTTCCAGACATGGACAAGGACACTGACTTGCAAAGTGAAACTTTGAAGATGAGTAACATCCTTGTTTCTTTTTCTCATTTCCATTACAAAGCTAAGTCACTTTGTTATCACAGTTGAAAAAATGCATGACTTTTAGGCAACAAATAGGAGTCTATTTTTCTTGTGTTAACAAATGTCCAAGGTTTGGACAGAAAAAGCCAAAAAGAATGAAGCGAGCACAAGATTGACAGTAAATTTAGTATACAGGATGACATGAGGATTTCATAATATAATAAACCACATTCCCTTGACCTTAGTAGACATTGTCTTATCTCCTCTGAATAAAACATGATTTGCAGCTACAAAATTCCACAAAGGAGAAAACTCACTTCACTTTTTTGGGATTCACTTTGAACTGTTGCAAAAATGCCTTTGCATTCTTTCTAAAGCTATACCTGTGGTGAATGAGAATATTCTCAGCCACTGAGAGACTGACACCCTAAACCTTTCAAATGCTGTATGCTTTCATTCTCAAACATAAACCCAAAATGCCCTTTGGGAAATGCATAGAGGTGATAGACAGGGAGGACCGTGTTGATTTGAGGGAACATGAAGACATTCTGAACAGGTTTTAAAAAACTTGCTGTAACAGTTTGAGTTTTTGGGAACATTTTGTGTTCCAGGTGCCACTGAAATGCATGAAAGTATCTAGAGACTTTTCAGAGTTCAAGAGGAGGGCAGTGTCAGGATTAATTACACTCAGGAAAAAAGCTAGTGGCTATTGTCCAAACTTTATATTCTCTTTAAAATTCACCCAAATCCAAAACAAGTATTGGATCACAGTAACTTAGGCTAACTTTCAATCAACGAAGTAATAGTGAAATTAAAACACTCCCAATGACCCCCTGAACCCATCCCGTACTTTGACATTTTGGGAAATACACTTATTTGCTTTTATGGTGATGGTTAGATGACAAAACGTGTAAACGTTACCACTAATATGTTTAGTTTGTACAAAACATGTAGGCAAAACCGAAAAAGAAGCCATGGAGCATGTGTATAAAGGTCACGCGCTGTGCACAAGCCTGTACCAGAGAATGTCTAATAAGAAGAGAAGTTCCACTCTCTGTACATTTCCGGCTTCTGAACTGTTGCAGTTTCCCTCTGGTTCCAT
>NW_023339873.1:20088596-20100246 GCF_004916995.1 Morone saxatilis
GATCCGTCTGGACGCGAGGCTGAAACGATAAAATATTTATGTGGATTCGACAAAAACTTACTTGTGTGGACGGGCCCATAGTCTACTCCACTTACAGCAATTGTTCTTTGTTTAGTTCTTTGAGTATTTAAGGCTAAAGTTTTCACTTTTCTTATGAAATATCTCTTTAAAATGGCAACAAACTTTCATCGTTCCCAGATGATTTTGCTAATGACCTTGGTGAAAGCAAATGAAAAACTGTTCAGTAGAAATATGATTATTTAATCCTTATCTAATACATTTTCATTGCATTATGTTGAGAAAAACCCATTAGTAAATTGTAGGATTAGATAAGTGACCTGTTAGTGAAAGCCATTATTTGCGTTTGAGAGGTTGAAGTTATTCTAGTTGGTCCCTAAATTATCTCACATATTACAGAGATCTGTAATGTCTTTAAGGTCACTGGGCTGTCTCTACTGTATGAGATTGCACTTGAAATGGGGGAAATTGTGACCATATTTCACAATTGGTGACACTTTTGACTCAAAAGGTCAAAGGTCATTGTGAAATTGTAAATAGGTTTTTATCCATAATTTAAGAATGAACTGGCTGCATGACTGCAAACAACGTACTTCAGAGTGGCTATCTAATTGCGACCTTGTGAGTGAGTTTCCCTACAGCTCATAGAGAGGCATTGCATCTCAAATGCCAGGAGCAAAGAAAAGCACCAAATTTTGTTTTGCTATTTGTACCTGTTTAGCCAATACATCTATGATAATCCTTCATTATTCAGTTCAATAATGTATATTTACTGAAATCACACATAACTCAATATAAAAAAAATACACTTTATACCTCATATTCAATTCCATCCAAGTACTCACTCCATATATTATATGAGTCTGAACAGACATGGATGTAAACTACAACGTGACTGTGTGGTGTAGGCATACAGCCACAGGGCGGTAATTCTAGTTTTTGGGATTATCAGTTATTTTTTAGATGCACATCAGCAAAATGGAGCTCATTTATTGTATCTTAGAAAGGTCAAACCAAGTCCACAGAAGTTATTCCTCCTGTTATATTTAGACTCAGAAAATTATCACTGATTGACTGTACTTTCCAAAAGCTTGTTAAAATGTGTCGTTCTATACTTATATTTGTAGTACATTTAATCAGAAATACGTGGGTTTTAGTAAGTATCTATCTATCTATCTATCTTTCTAAATATCCTCCTGTTTCACAAGCTTTCCCTAAAGCTTATTAAAATGTTTTGTGTGGAGGCCATGAATGAATCATATTTGAAAAACCAAAAACTGATGTCTATCCAGAGCCCATAGCAGCATAACTACTGTAACATTATACACTGGACTATTTTAAAGCCCAGATATCTGTGGAAATGAATGCCAGAAAAACCTAATTTATTTAAGCATTTCAACCAGAAACCCCAAGAGCCATAAAATCCTTTACAGTACATACTACTGTATAGTGTTACATGGGTTCCTGGTGCATCTAGGAAACTTAAATAAAATTAAAATTATTCACATTATGTAATTTCATATTCACTAATTTTCACTCTATGAAGTAATTAAAGACTATGTAGGCGCACATGAGTAATTGCTTACACCGTAATATTCATTCTCCTTCATTTCAGCAGGAGCTGTTTAAGACAGGCGAGCTAAAAACTAAAAAGACAGTTATGATAGCAGACTAGACAGCTCTTGCTTATCTTGATGGGCATGACACTCTGCTGTCAAAACTGTTAACTGGTTTATAAATAAATGCATCTCACATAAAAGTGAAAAACATATTTTTGGCTGAATAGATGTCCCATGCTGCATTTCTGGATTGGCCACTTTACTTAACTACTGGCACTTAGTATACTTACTATTCAAAGTTGTCCCACTCCTCAAAACTTAAAAAATCCTCAAAATATCATTTTAGAAGACTGCAAGGAATTGAATTAAACATCCCTGGACTTTACATCATAATTAAACATAAGAAACTAATCTCAGAACAGCCCAATATGCTGCATAAAAAGAATTTGTTCTATTTTAAGGAATAAATTGACTGATAGTAGCTGATATTTAAGTTAGTATAACCAATGTGTCTGTGAACATGAATTAAAGCCCCACTAATGATTTCTTGAGGCTTTATAAAAGTCACCCCTTAATATAAACTGTGTGGAGTAGACAGCTTCTGGTGATTTTGCTACCCATGGGGCTTTTAGTGGGACTAAAATGTAAAATTTGAGAAGTTTAAGAGAAGTGCGTTTGCTACAAACTTTAACCTTGTTTTTCCCCGTGTCTCAGGATCATACCCTGCACTGTGGCTACCTGTCTGCTGCTTCCTGCCTGCCACACTGCCGTAAGATTCCTGTTCCACTCTGCCTGGGGTCTAGCCATACTGCCTCACCAAAGTTGATTTGGTTAAGGTGAAATCAACTTTAAGAGTTGCTTATTTAACATATTCAGCAGACATAGAGCAGCATTAATTTAAAGGTTACATGAAATTCACTGTCCACTGGATGTTGCATTAGAACGCCCCCATATCATCATGTCTTTTAAAAAATTATCAACAACACTGGTTTTGTTGAAATAAACATTTATTTTACTGAGCCAACTTGAATCCTGGGGGACAAATGCGCCTGTCAAAGTACGTCCACTGAAAGTGCTTGTTTTTCCCACTGACAGGCTCAGATTGTTGTTCTAAGTGTCTGACAACATTAAGGAAAGGATCCCTACAGAGATGGGGCTTTTATTTAACCAGAAACAGCCATAATATCGCTATTGCTCGCCACCAGTCTCCACCAACAAAAGAAACTACAATTTTACCAGGCATATGAGCGCAACATCATAACTTCATTGAAAGAAGACAAACAAATGAAAACAAACCAACCAAAACAGTCTTTGTTAGTCTCTCCACTGTTACAACAATCTTCCGCTTTTGGTTTGGTCAAACTAAATCTTGAATTTAGAGACATAGAATTCAGCAGTCATAAAAACAGCAGTTTTTGTCGCTCTCCTCAGCTGCAGATGGAGCAGATTGGTTATGTAAACAAACCACAGAGAGACTGCGAAAGCAACACAGGCGAAGAGAGTGTGATGTCATTCTCAGCTCAGGACGTCATTACTCCACTATATCTTTACATAACAAAGTTCTTTGCTGCTATATTAATGTTTTCTCATATATCTCAAATACTATATATCCTTTAAGGTTATTTTTCTGGCCACCCAAATGAATTTAAGTCTAATATTAGCTCTTCCTGTGGCTCTGTTTTAGCCTCCACCAACTACTGAAGGAGACTCTTTAGCTCCATTAAGGTCACCAGTTGCTAATTTTGTCAGTTGGCAGCTTGAAAACTGGGATATTGAGAGCAGTGAGGGTGAGTGAATTAAAAAGGTTGCAAGCCATACAACCAAAACAATGAGCTAAAAGACACTAAAATGCTCCATAGGACTGGAGGGAACTTGAGATTTGGGTGATAAGTCTATCTAGTGACCCCTTTCTCATTGCACGTTACCCATTCTAATATGAAAACATTGATTAGTGCAGCTTTAAGTAAATTTTCTATTACAATCTTACTTCATCGCTGATTGCTGATGAATAGAATATGGTAAGGTTGATATTACCTCTATGATCATCTCTCTATGTCTCACATTAAACTACATAAAGACATGCAGTTTAGAATAATTCAAACACATTCCCACCCATGTACTGTGTCTCTGTGCACATAACCCAGTCATCCACACATAGACAACAATACAAGATGGCATCACTGCTTCCTGGGGCTGTGCAAAGTAAAGTATCGCTCTCAATTTACTGCTTTCTGTCTGTCACAGCAGGAGAGGTTTGTGCAACACAGGTATACCTGACAAGCTATGGAAGTACTTTTGTTCTTCAGAGCCTTTTGTCCACCAAATGAGAAAAACGACACAGTGAGTTTCCTTTAAAGAGAGAGTGCACACATCCACGCACTTTCAGCAAACATCATATCATATTCCCATCAAAACATCACAAATCCTTAAAGTTCAACATTTTTTAACTTCTTAAATGTGATAATGTAGGTGACATCTACTCATAGATAAAATCTTGAATATGATAATTGGTTTTAATGTGCTTTTTTGTGTGCAAATCCAAATGCACCTGTGATCTTCTTTCAATCCTTATTGAATCTCAGCCTCATCCTTTCTCACAGGATTGCTTTCTGTCATGCCTAGAGAGGCAAAGGCGGGTGTCAGGACCTTTGATGTTTCTGAAGTTGACAGGCGAGTCCCAGGGCATTGTCACTTCTATCACAGTGTTATCTCTGTGCTGATAACAGTGGGATCTGTTAACAGGTGCCATTCAGAGGTGTGTACCTGAACTGGGATGGCAAACTGCAGATGACACTTGAGCTAAATGGTGATCCCTGACGTGAAACAGATGGGTGCAAACGTCTATCTCCAATTGCATAATCTGGGCAAAGAATCCCTGTATATGGCTTGGTACATATATGTGAATTTTACATTTACAAGAATGTCAAGGTATCTTAAAGTAATGCTCTGAGCTAAATGATCTGCATTTGAATTTATATCACATTTGACATACAAAGTGTCAGTTGGCTTTCCCTTTAAAAAGACCAAATGCAGCGATACGTTAATCCGTCTTAATATATCTGGTTTGAAGTGAGTGGGGCTCAGTTGGAAAAGGTTGATGTCACATACATCAGTTGCAGTGTTGTTTCCTTATGTTGCCACACAGTAATGCAATAAATTAAGATTTGTTGAAACGGATTACATACAAAATTTTGAGTAATACAAACTACATCTCTCTATAAAAGCAAGAAATCTCTGTCTGTGTGTGTGTGCCTCAAATATCTTAATTTCTTGGCAGATCAGGAATCAAAGACTGACCTGAAAAGAGTTTTCCCCAACATGGCTGCCTGTGTGGGTTTTAGGGTGGTGCAACGTTCGGCTTTGGTTTTGGCTACCGTTAATAAATTATTTTCATAAAAAATGAATTTACAAATTTTCGGCTAGCAATTGGCACAAATACCCACCATAGCCCACGTGCGCACCAGAGGGGCAATCCACTGCAAGAGCCCTAAAATGTTGGGTAGTTGATTGGAGATCCTGGACCCCAAACCAAACATTCCTGGAAAGGTGACGAAGTTATGTTTTTTTTTCACTCTAAATTTACAAATTAATACAATAATACACCACAGTAACTGGGAAACCCGCTGTCCCCCTGAACTCCCCCACGTTTCGCAAGCGGAGAAAAATGTTTTTCCCGGTGGGAAAGTTAAACTGGAATTTGTACCTCGGTCCCGGAGGGCCTGGCGTTTTGGCGGTGATTTTTTGATCAGGTTGGACAGAAACGCCTGTTTTCTCGGGCCAGGAAAATGTGGAACGAAGAGGTCCCCGGTTAGGACAAGGCGGGAAGACAAGGACAAGGTGGGGGGAACAGAAACAGGAAAGGACAAGAATTTGCCTTTTCTCCACGTACAAAGCTGGGTGGGTATTTCTTTTTCCTCATATTAAGTTTTCCAAAGACAAGTTTACAGTACTACGTTTAACTGTTTGTTTTGGTTCCTTGTACCGTTCCTTTTTGGGACAATTTCTCTTTTATTAAGTTGGATGGAGAGACCTTGTTGCAGTTTATCAGACCTGGTCTGAACCGACACGCCTCCTTTCCTGGGCGTTCCCCTGAATAACTACTCCAGAGGAGGAATTCAGGGCGGAGGCGGGAATTTCCCCCTCGCCGCAAATTGGAAACCTTTTCAAACAGAGGAGGGTCGGATTGTGGTCCCCGCATGCAAACGGCAAAGTGGGTGGAATGGGGCTACTGTCCCTGGTCCCCAACTCTTCTGCTTCTTCACACTTCCACTACCTAATTTTTGTTTTATTCCTCAATCATTTTGGTTAGTTTCCAAACAATTTTTTTTTTCATGTGGGGGAAAAAACCCTTAAACCTGCCATTTGCTCTCTCTTCTCTTCTTTCTCTTCCTTCTCCTTCTCTCTCTCATAATTATGTTCCTGCCCAGTTTTTCATTAGTAGGCCCTATGCTAACAAGTTTAAGTCCTGTTTTTATGCCTGGCCAGGTTCATCCACCATTTTTAGATGTAGCTACTTTGTTCTTTTCTTTCAGAAATTTATATGCCCCTGCTGACCATGGAGTGTGGTTACTTTCACAATTAAGTGATGGGGGTTCAACTCCCCTACAGTGTCTTGGCCTTTAAAAAAGCCATTAATATGAAAAAACACAAATAGTTATCAATCTACCACATTTCACACAAACCCTAAAATGTCCTGGACGTCCCAACCCTTCCAAAAACACAACCTTCATTTTGCATCCAATGAAAAAAAAGCTAACTTTAACCTCCCCCACTTTTCCTATTAGCAATAATACTTCCCTAAGGGGCACTGCACTAGTTTTGTAAATTAATAAACATTCTTGATTCAGTACTTTTTAATAGGCGTTTTATTTTCACAGTACAAATAAATATTGCAAAATTAAATCAGTGTCAATCAAAATTACTGAAGCTTCTTGATCAAGAATGTTTTTTTACTTACAAAATAGATTTTGATATGATCCGTTTCAACATTTTTTTTCGCTTAAAATAACTTCTGGTTTTACAGTACAGTAAACATTTACAGTTGAAGTTGAAGTTGTTACAATTAGCAACATATAGCTCATTTAATCCATTGTTAATATAAAACTACAGTTTAGCGCAGCTTTATAATTTAAAACCAAGTTTTTAGGAGCTTTAGAAACAGGCTTGCATACAGTAGATGGTTTAATTAGGAAAATTAAACAGCCTGACATTGTAGTTTTTAACATTAGCATGAAATTACAGGAGTAAACAGTGCATTTATTGGGGACAATTTTTAATTGTAGATTAATACACATTTGTTACTTTAGTGAGTGCGGCAGCAGAATGGTGTGTGTGGGATCAAGTCAAAATAAACTCCAGTGTGTGTGCTCATGGTAATGATGTCACCCAATTCAACCGTGTGGTTTATTGATGTGTTTTTTAATAGTTTTTGGACAACAATGGAGCTCTATGGCACGGAGGAATGAGATATATCAGGCTTTGGGTACAAGTAAGATCAGCTCATTGTTGCTTTTGGTCTTTTCATGGGATTAGTTGACAGTTGCCCGCTTTGCCTATTAAAGTGCAGCCATGCTCTGAGCCAGATTGTCTTCATTTGAATTTTAAGAAAGTTGACATCTGAGTTGTCAGTTAAAATTTTGTCAGTGCTCAGAATAAAAAAAGTCAGACTAACCTGAGAAATTTGTTAAAACGGCTTCAAAGAGTTTCCGAGGGGCAAGCTGGGGACGTAGCCTTTGATCAAGAAAAATGGTTCGGTCCTTTTTTGGCACTGTCAAGTCATTAAAGGGCATATTGTTAATTGCAAATGATGTTACACACTATTTCTTTGTCATTTTGTATTTATTAATGCCCTTCATCAGCAGCAGCAAATACCAGACAGTTGGGTAATATGAGATAATGCCATATTTTATTCATAGAGGCGACTTGTTCAGTTTAGTCCTGTCATTATTATAATCCCAAAGGGCAAATATTTGCAGGAAAAACAACATGTAACCTAATGCAGCATGATAACACTGCACGCAGGACGTGACTGAAGGAATGCAGTAAATTAAGTCAGTTTCCAGGAGCTGCAGTGTATAAAGTGCCATTGTATAAATATATTTTCTGACAAGTGTGTGGGGAAAAGGCTAAGCTTTAAGACTTGTCAGTATTGCATCAGCTCCCTGACAGCTGTCCAATCACAGACAATGTGGAGAAAGTCTATGCCGTTGCTTAAGTTTCAGAAAGTGAAAATGTGGCCACTAAGCTATGTCAAGAGTGTATGAAAATTTTAAAAGGGTTCACAAATGACAATGCTTCTTTCTAGGTAGGATTGCATGGAGTCTCATAACTGACAAAAGGCAGTACGAGGTTATAGGACCAGTCAGAAATAACTGGATGATGCTATTACTGAATATAGTATGTAACATGAATGCATTAAAATGTCGCCAAACACTAGACTGTTATATATTTTGTTGAGTTGTGTACTTACATTATATCAAATGTTTCCAACAATATTCAAACCCAGAGAAATCTGTCATTTCAGGATTTATCAAGAGGAGGATAGCTGTTTTAATCCAAACCATTTCTCTGTATATGAACCAGGACAGAGTGTGTATGTTTTTGGATGTGTAGAACAATGACAACATCTCAGGAGATTTATATAATCAGGCAATACAATATACGGAAAAAAAAGTATATAGATATATACTTTTTTGTTCCCATTGAGTCTACAAAGCTAGACCCGTCAACATACAGTACACAATACCAGCAGAGAGAAAATGTTGAAGAGTACACAAAAATACAAGGCAAAACATACAAAAATACACAGTGAGGCATCAATAAGTTTGTTTTTACAACCTCAATATAAAAGATACTAATGTGCCACTTGAGCCCATTTATCCTCGAAATAAGAAATATTGATTACCGAGACAGTGTCCTGAATATCTGGAGCTGTTTGCATTTTCAAGCACAGTCAAATCAAGGTAAAAAACTTTACAGAGGATTTTCGAAAAAGTCGTGTTCAGTGCGCCTGCTCGCCCTCTGCTGCAGTGCCAGGAAGTCTCGCACGCTCATTATTTCGGTCACGTTTCATCTTTTACATGCTTGAGAGGCAACATTTGACTGAAATCTTTTTCATGGTGTGTGTGTTTTGCCTTCAGGTAACATGCACTTAGGAATACTAATGCACTTCAGTTTAAAAACAACATTATCATTGATTTTAGTAAAGTTGATATCTATATTGCCGCACAGACTCCCAGCTTAGCATCATTCTGAACAAATTCCTGCACAGAAAGAATCTTATCCTCAATCAGCAGCAGCAGTTGGTGGCCATTTGTCATTGTCTGGGCTGTGACAAAAACCACAGTGTGGTGTGCACACAGAGAAAAAAAACAAGACATTCTTTGTGTGACCATTGACATTTCACACACTGACGGAGGAAAGTTCAATACGCTCAACAAGGGTCTCTCAAATTTTTAAAAGCTTCGTTCCCGAGGTCGATTGAGATCCTCAAAGCTCTTCTTGTTCTCTGTGTGAGTTGGAAATAACAAGCTTCATCCTGCTAGCGGTCTTTCTCTCAGGCTCTTATTCTGTTTTATGAGGTCTATAGGGGACTAATCACATGGAAACATTTGGAACAAGGTAATCTCAGGTTCAGGCGCCTTGGGTCACTGTCTCACAGGGGTGTGAGGAAGCAGAAAGTATTCGGACTGCAGTTTAGTTTGACACCTAGAAGTTAAAGGCAGTTTCATAGTGCGGATATTCATTCACAAACACAATAATTCTGGGTAACACTCTTACAATTAGGAGTAGATTAATGTCAGTTGCACAATTAAGTAATCATACATTTAAAAAAAATAAACTCCATGACCACTCAGGGAGTTATCTAATCAGGCAATCTGCTCACAGCGTAAATTAATTAATATAAAAATATGTTCATCATAAATATTTGCTTATTAAATGACAGTACCAAATGTTGAACTCCTACATTCCCAATTAGAGCAATAAGTGCTCATTTGGGAGATAATGAGCAGTTTGTAATGCCCACCAAATCTCAATTTAACACTTTAAATCAGCGCAAATACATGAATAGAACAAAATCTGATGTAGATTTTTTCCCACAGGGCCAGAGTTATATATTAAAGCCAATAAATGTGGCTTAATATGCATGTGGCATGTGAGATTATGAGAGAGGTAATTTAAGTTCTCTCAGTCACTCAAATTTCATTAAATATTGCTTTATTTATACAATTAACTAAATAACTAAAGAAATATTACATAACCTGTCAAAACAGCTGATGTAAGATAAAAACAACTTACAATTAATTGATTATCAAAATTGAAACCATATTCATTTTCTATGGATCATTTAAATGTTACTGCTGTAATGTAGTGTATATATTTGTTTACTATAGCCTACTTTATGTGACTAACATTAAGAATGATTTGGGTGCATAATAATTCATAAATTGAAATAAAAATAAAAAGAATTACATTTGACAGAAAGCCAAAGTAAAGAAAATTAGTCAATGGAACAAACTGGAATTCTTGAACCAATACTTAAAATACTGCACACATTTAAGTTCACTTGAACTGAGCTATTACTGCAACAATTCATTTTGAGTTAGGCTAATTCATGGGATTAAGTGACTCCACATTTTTGGAGGATTAATCTATGTTAACTTACTTCTTCTATCAAGATACAGTATGCTGATTTTATTATGTGGGAGCTCACCTTCCAGAGCTGGTGCCCCATGTACCAAGGCTGAGTGCTTGCTGAAGTGGCCACGGGTTTGGCCAACACATGGCACACACACCAGCATTAAGAAATACACATTGGTGTATTTGAGATCTGCATTGGTCAGCATAGTATTTTTTCATCTGGACCTCCTGGTGGTGCTCTCCTTAATGGCGCCACCTTAGCTTGACTGCTAATATTGTAAGCAGTAATTTGCTACATTTCAGAGGCTCAAACTGTGTTTTTGTAACAAACCTGGTAGCCACAATTTATTTAGTCTTTCTGATCTTGATATGAGGCTGATTAGTGAAATACAGAAACACAAATACAGTGCAATTTTTCAGTGCAAGCAGTGGTCAACTGCACTGAAAAAAAGAATCCTTTGGATTTATGATTTTAATGTGTACCACAATGTAGAATGTGGATTGCTGACAAAATCTTCTTTTTCTCAATGAATTATTACTTTGTTCGTAACCCAAAATATTTCAATCATGTTTCCAGGTATTTAAAAAATCAAGTTTGAGTTAACTATTTTTTTTAAGCTATTGCACACCAATAATTAGGTAGTGAAAGCGTTTTATCATGTCAGGATTAACTGATTTTCCAAAATATAAACAAACTTGATTTGTTAATGCTAATATTTTTAAATGTATTTTGTAAAATTAAAAGTTTTTATATTTTCCCTTACAACCAGGTTTGTCTCTTAATTGATTTGTTAGCCAAACAATGCTGTAGTTCGTATTTAATGTGCAAATCAAAATCAAACGATTTCATTGAAAAAATGTACTGATTCTTCCATAAAACTTTGGCAAATCAACACACAACGTCTTTTAGCGTAGAAATACAAAAGCTGTAACCATTACAATACCCAGTACATTCAAATACAAACCCCAATACCCTATTACAGTAAAATTCAAAGCTGTGAACAGTTAGTACTGCACATAGTGCATCCTCAACAGCAATACAAAATAAATAAATAAAGGTATTTTTTACTGTAAACCTCTAGTAAACAAAATTAGCCAAATCTGAATTGGACCATGTAAATTAACCATGAAGTTAACCCTGTGAAACACCATTGTTACATAACCTGCATCAACTCGTCAATGGAAGAATAACAAAAATTAAAAAAAGGGGTGCCGTTAAATCAGTGTGCCAGTTCACTGAAGAGAAGCCTGTTTTTCCAAGCAAGTGCTTGTGGAAGCTTATCTCCATCCAGTTCCCATCCCAAAATCTTTTTGGATACCTCCGAAAGTGTGCGGAGTTCAGCAGGGTAGCTAAGGCCGAGCCCACATACATCAGTCCCGAACAGCATACAACAGCTTAATGCTCTATCAAAAATCTTCTTAACACCTTGATG
>NW_023339873.1:20100346-20104511 GCF_004916995.1 Morone saxatilis
GAAAAATTAGTATCAGCCTGATGAGATGTTGTTATATGTGTATGAAACAGTAAGTCTAGTCTGAACAAGAGATAGTGGAACTCGATTGTGTGATATTATATTATGGATGTTGAGATTATTATTTCTTATATTAATTGATTCGGCTTTGTGAATCACGCCACAGCTCTCAAGAATAGAGAAAATAGGATGAAGGAGTGTCATAGAAAGTATGGTGTAATAGCATTTCGTGGAGTCTCATATAGCGAGTGTACCCACATGATCTGTAAGTATCTGCCCATGTAGAACAGACTCCTTTAGTCGTCCCACTGATACTCGATCCAGCGCCACTATCCCTACCTGTCATCACAGTACTGAAAGGACATTTCCTAGAATTAGTGTCTTAATTCAGCTCACGGTGCTTAATTAACAACATGATGGTATTATCACTGTCCTAAAGGGTGGCACAGTATTCGTCTCAAGTTTCCTATGACTTTCTGCGAGCCTTCGCTTGTGTGAACTCCATATGGGATGAGTGGACGGATTTGAGAGGGGCTTACAAAAGAAACAGAGGTGGATATAGTGATGACCACTTAGTCTCAATGTTTTATGCTGCAACCCGCCCTCAAATAGAAAACTAGGCAGTAATGTCTTTAAAAAACATTTCTAGGACTGTAGGCACTCATCATCCTCGGGTACATTAGCGATTTGTGCAGTGACTCTTTTGAGCTTTCCCCCTAGCTGTCTCCTCCCTTTGGAAAGCTCTGTCAGATTGTCAGGATTGGCAGTCAGCTTGACGACCCGCATACGTGTCATCTTGTTGTGATAAAGGTGGAATGTGGTGATTTCCCTCCGTGAATTAGCGTTGATCTGAAAAGCACAAAGGACTCGCAGTGATAGGATATGTTCTACGATTTTATATTTGGGTGATACATAGAAAATGAAGAGCATAGTGAGCATGCATCATGTTCAATTTAAGCGAGTAGAGATGATATGACCAGACATTGTATAACCAATGATTGTGCATTAAGGTAATTATGGTAATAAGGCAATTTGCCAGTGTACACAAGACCGTCCTTTCAACTGCCAATCTAAGATTAAAAAAAAATTAAAAATAAACAGCATGAGATCAGCCTTACCTCACTGACTTCAAACAAAGCAGGCCATCTTGCCATGAAATCATTCACCATTGGTGCATCACGAACAACCTCATGTCTTCTATATGCGAAAGTCTTTTCCATCTTGAGCTTCACAGCCTCTCGGTTGTTCCTCTTCTTTACATCCAAGAGTAAAGCTTTCCGCATGGCTTCTAGACTCTCCTCAATTTCAGCTGATGGGTATGTGGGGCAAAAAATAACTTCTGCTCTCTTTGCCTTATTGATGCCAAAGGCTGCGCTGCGTTTTCCAACAGGTTTGTTTTTTAAAGAGTTCACTGTCACTTCTGGGCATCCCAGTTTTCTCAGTTGTGTGCGGTAGTTAGATAGTTTATATTTTAAACTCGTCTTCCATCCACCATATCCAGTACTGGACCCCTTCTCAGTTAGACATGGATGTTTCTTGATGAGACTCTGGGCTACTTGTTCCATCTCCTTATCACTAACATAGACTTTATACTGCACAATTTCCTGCACTAACCCATCAAGGATGACTGACTTCAACTTGAGATCTGGAATGAGTACAGTGCCATTTTGAATGTAGACTAAACCTGCCAGCTGAAGTTTTAATTCTGCACCATAGGAGAACTTAGGTACATGAAACACAGCTGGTCAGGAGGACCGTGAGCTTGTAGACTCATTTGATGACAGTGTATCTGTATCCACAAGTGCACCTGACAGTGATGAAGAGTCATTTGCTGAGCAAGGACTCTCATGTTGCATTGTGGGCGTTGACAAATCAATTACTCTTAGAGTCCCTCTGTCCTCCACCTCTGAAACTGAAGTTAGGTTCATAAACTCATTCCCAAACAACGAGTCCATAAACTGAAGTCTGATGTTTCCCTGAAGGTTACACTGTTTTTTGCAAGACTCAGCCTTTGACAGCTGCCATCAGTCAGTAAGATCTTCACGATCACAGGCATGGCCATCTTCAAAGCCCTTTATTCTGCAGAAACACAACGGCTATTAATCAGACATCAATATAATTTAAAATGTCAAATCCAGTATAAAATATAGTAGTATGGTTGGAAAAAATTAGAATAGTCAACTAATACTTATTTAATTGAATTTCAGACATTTTAGCACTTCAAGGACCTGAGGACACCCCGCACAGAATTTTGAAGCTAGGTTAGAACAAATTAAGACCCCATGAATTTAAATGTAAGACCTTTTAATTGCTAACATTTTAACTGAAATAACAACCCCATGAATTCTAATTTAAAGCTTTTTAATGACTTACATATCACACAAATTATGACGCACAAACATACACCCACACACACACATACGTTACAAATTGTCATAAAGCCTCCCCTCAATTATTGCACACCACCTTTTATTTCAATATGTCTTTTCAAAGTCACCATGCGAGCTGATCCAATCTTGTAGTCAGCTAGTGGATAAGTATCAAGGAGTTCACTGGGTGCAATGAGTGTGAATGTTCTTGTTGGTGATGGACTGAGTTCAAAGGCTCTATAATGCTCTCTATACCAACCACAGAGCTCACTGACAATGTAGGACACACTGTCATGCAAAATGCAGATGTGGTCAATTTCACTAAATTCAGGCAATCCACCCGTTGCTCTGTGGGCCAGTATCATTCCCTTCCTATAGGTTATGCCCTTGGTTGTCACACACTGTGCAAGTTGAATTTCAGATGTGTCTGGGAACTTCTGTTTGACGACTTGTGCTATCTCCTCTCTGAGTAAGTCTACTGGTAGAGTGGATACAGCTGAAACCTCTAGGTCTGACTTATTCAGACATGGAGAGCTCAAATGGTAGGCGATCATCATTTGATGCTTTGAGGCTAAGAAAAGAGGCACATTTTTGAAACAGCTTGTATGCCTGATGATTTCCTTAAAAAAACTGTGCTTAGCCTCAAAGCGCATCGTCCACTGTCCGACAACTGGCCTAATCATTTGGGGGTAGTGCTCCAAATAATGTTGTTTTGGGTTGAGCTTGATGTCTGGGAACAGTGTTTGGTACCGCTGCCTGTGTTCCAGGATTTTGCCTTCCAAAAAGGTAGTGAGTCATCACTATGTACGGGGGCAACAACAAGCTCAGTGATGTCCTTCAGATACATGAGGATGAGCCATGCAGGTACACGTGATCCCACCAAAAAGGGCAAAAACCTGAGCAAACTCCAATTTTCATGGGCGTTTCCGCCCACTGTTCTGCTAGAGAAACTCTGTGACACAACATGAGGTTTGTTTGTCGTGTCGGCCCATTTGTAGGGAAACTTCAAAATAGCAGTGTTCAGATCAGCTAATGTGAAGTATTTGTTTGAAATGAGCACTGTCAAGCAACGAGCAAGCTCTACTGGGATTATACCCTCAAATACATCATGGGCAAGATGTTTTTTTGTTGTTTTTTTTCTCTCTGGCTCTCAACGAAGGCGGACGCATCTCTCTCTCCCTCCCGTCTCCCTTATCTCTCCTGCTTTGCTTCTCAAGTCTTGTCCTGTCTTGTCTCTAACTTACATAAAAGCAGAGCAGGACAGTCAAGGAGGGAGATGAAGCACAGACACATGATGTGCTATTAGGTATAATAGCAATTTGCCAGTGTACACAAGACAGTCCATTCAACAGCCAATCCAAGATAAAAAAAACAAAAAAACAGCATGAGATCAGCCTTACCTCACTGACTTCAAACAAAGCAGGCCATCTTGCCATGAAATCATCCACCATCGGTGCATCACGAACAACCTCATGTCTTCTATATGCGAAAGTCTTTTCCATCTTGAGCTTCACAGCCTCACGGTTGTTCCTCTTCTTTACATCCAAGAGTAAAGCTTTCCACATAGCTTCTAGACTCTCCTCAGTTTCAGCTGATGGGTATGTGGGGCAAAAATTAACTTCTGCTCTCTTTGCCTTTTTGATGCCAAAGGCTGCACTGTGCTTTTCAATAGGGTTGGTTTTTTAAAGAGTTCACTGTCACTTCTGGGCATCCCAGTTTTCTCAGTTGTGTGTGGTAGTTAGATATTATATTTTAAACTAGTCTTCCATCCACCATAGACATGGATGTTTCTTGATGAG
>NW_023339873.1:20104553-20110588 GCF_004916995.1 Morone saxatilis
TCACTAACATAGACTTTATACTGCGCAATTTCCTGCACTAACCCAACAAGGATGGCTGACTTCAACTTGGGATCTGGAATGAGTACAGTGCCATTTTGAATGTAGACTAAACCTGCCTGCTGAAGTTTTAATTCTGCATCATAGGAGAACTTAGGTACATGAAACACAGCTGGCCAGGAGGACCGTGAGCTTGTAGACTCATTTGATGACAGTATATCTGTATCCACAAGTGCACCTGACAGTGATGAAGAGTTATGTGCTGAGCAAGGACTTGATGCTTGGAGGGGTAGGACTGTAAAGCTCTCATGTTGCATTGTGGGCGTTGACAAATCAATTACTCTTAGAGTCCCTCTGTCCTCCACCTCTGGAACGGAAGTTAGGTTCATAAACTCATTCCCAAACAACGAGTCCATAAACTGAAGTCTGATGTTTCCCTGAAGGTTACACTGTTTTTTGACGTCAGCCATAAGGTCTTCAAGAGATTCAGGGAGTCCATGTGCAAGACTCAGCCTCTGACAGCTGCCATCAGTCAGTAAGATCTTCACGATCATAAGCATGGCCATCTCCAAAGCCCTTTGTTCTGCAGAAACACAAAGAATATTAATCAGACATCAATATAATTTAAAATGTCAAATCCAGTATAAAATATAGTTGTATGGTGGGAAAAAAATAGAATAGTCAACTAATATTTATTTAATTGAATTTCAGACATTTTAGCACTTCAAGGACCTACTACTCTAACAGGAACATATATAAATTTGAAGAACTTACTTTTTCAGATATCGGGTCGCGACCTCTTGCTGCAAAGCATGGACATTTTTCCATGACGTTCCGTTCGCGGTCTTTCCTTTGAGAGGTCTTCATCTTGGTCTATTTTTGGCATCCAACTACCAGCGCCTAAGCGCCACCTTCTGTTGAACGACACTGCCTGGCGAGACTAAACTCGATTACAATGAGTTTGTTTTTTTAATTTGATTAATTTCAATCAACTTGCAAGAAACTAGTAATTTCAACATTCTTTATAAACAACTTAAGTGTACTTGATTAAACCATGTTCACAAACAGAATATAAATTAATTGTGTTGCTTTTACTAACTTCACTTTTGTAAATTCAAAGACCCAATATTTCCCTTTTTTCAGTGTGCGATTGGCTGCACCCACAAAAGGTCAGCACAGCTCAGGTCAAAGTTCAACATTTTAGAACTTTCAGTGCACCCCCTCTCTGCTCCCCGCTCCACGGACATCCACACCACATACCCAATCGGGGCTGTGCTTAAAAGCTGTTTTTTCATGATTCTGTGAATATGTCCCTAGTCTTTAGCTCAGGGAAGCCCCTTAACTTAGCGGTTAAGAATCCAACCATGAGCTGCAATGTACTTAGTTTGAGTCTGACTTTCTCCCACATTTCGGTTTCGTGTCACCTCTCTATCATCTTTAATTCATATTGAATGAATTAATAATGTTAAGAATTATTAATTGACTGGTATTCATTAATTAATCTGTGACAATGTGTGTTAGAAGCCTTGTGGTGGTTTAACAAAGCCATAAAAATCATAAAACAGCAAATTCATTAAATAATGAAATCCCTGCAATCAAGAGAAAGACAAGAACTCACAGGAAATAGTACTTCTATGATTCTACATTGTCAGAAAGTGAAAACACATCAACAGTGCAGGCGTTTCATTGAGTGTCATCAGAGCTAGAGTCAGTCATAGCAAGTGGGGGTGGGGGCTGCAAATCAAATACCCTTGAATGGTGCATTAGAGCAAGAAAACCTACACTGACTTGTTTGAAGAAGTCTGGAAAAAGATTTCGCAAACGTTGCATCACATTTTTCTGAAAGCATACACAGGTATGCGCGCACACACACACACACACACACACACACTGTATGTGCACACTGGCGATGTTCCCATCACACATCACAAACGCAAATTGTCTCTCTGACTGACTCTCACTCCACGTCTGATCAAAGTTCACAGAGCCCCAAAAGACCTGCCATGTTTTTGTCTGTTTGTTTTTGTTCATTATTTAGATTCACATGTCCTGAACCAGGCCAGGAAGTACTGCTGTGTACTGTATGTATATTATTATTTCCCCTAGACCAGTCTTTGTTATGAGGTTAAATGTTGCTATGGTGATTTTTTTATATATACACAGTATATTTAGCATTGCTTTGCACACATACATATGATCAGGTGTGGGGAGTAATGGATTCCATGTAACTGAGTTATGTAGTCAGGATACAAAAAAGGTAACTAATCCACTACAGTAACAGAAAAAAGATGTGATCAGATTACAGTTACATATAGTAAAAAATTTGATTATTTAGCAGGATTAATACAATACGTTTTTCTGAGTAGAAGACACATTTTTATGTTAAAAATTTCATTTTAATTTTTTCTTTTAAGTAATGAAGTTACTTTACTTTAATATTGTGTTACTTGGATTAGATTACGGATTACATTTTTCAAAAGGTAATTAGTAATCGGATTAAATTTTTAAAGTAACCCTCCCAACCCTGCAAACGGTAAAAAAACAAAACATTATTTCAAATAAAAATGTCCAAAATCAAATTGACATAAAATGACTCTCTTCTATGATAATAGGGAATGTAATTTTAAGATACCCATATTTACTGTATACCAGATGAGTTTATGTTGTAAACATTACATCATAGGGGAACACTGTAAATATGGCACCATGTTACATTTCAAAACAGAGAGATAATACCGTAAAGAGCCTGAGTCAAATTTAAACCTCGGTTTTTCTCCCCATTGTCTTATGCTTAATTTTGCCAGTCCAAGGGTCTTTCACAGCCACACTGCTGTTTGCACTTGGCTGATTAAACCTCTGCTCAGGTTGAAGTTGGGCAATGTTGGGAATTACATGAGGTCACCAAAGTTCAGGTACTAATAAGAATGTCAAACATGTAAGTTGTCCAGCCCTAACAGAGGCTACATAAACTAACAGCAGAGTAATGCCATGGTAATGTCATTCAAAGTACAGGCCCACATTTCTCTCTCGTCCACACTCCCAACCTTCCACCAGTTTGTCACATGCCACACCAGAAGACATTTAAACTGGACCCTGCCTGTATGCCCAAGGGTTCCTGGTTTTATACCTGTTTATTATAAATATATTTATTATTTCTATCATCTATTATTTTCACTAAAATGGTCTGTGACAAAGAATTTCCCCATTGTGGGATTAATAGTTATCTATCAATCTATCTATCTATAAGTGAAAACACTGAGTCATATGTGTCTCATATAAATCAGATAAGATATTTCTTACCAAATTTACAATGTTTGCAACTAAGACTTGATATATAAAAATGAAAAAAAACAATACCCTAAAAGCATGGGCAGACTATAACACTTTTAAAATCTCAGAACTGTTGTACTGCCCACACTTTGACAGAAAGGTGCACAAACAGCACTACAATATTATTGCAGTCGAGTGGTATGAATGATCACAACTTTCAACAAAAACAATTATGAGGTCACTGTTTGTAACCACTGCCAAGGGCTGAACAATTTGAGGAAAATATCCATTTGAGATTTTTCTGACCAATATTGCTATTGCAATTTACATTGCATTTATTTTGGAAAATTAAACTCACTGTCTGTAATTCTTTCTAGATTAACTGAATCAGATGTAAAACGTAAAAAAAAGGGGAGTGATCCACCCGTGGTTCCTTTTCATTCAAGGTAACTTTTTAATAAACCTTTTCTCTTAGAAAACTTGACCAATTTAGCTCACATTGTAATGTCCTCCTAAGGGTGTTTTCTAAACAAAATTAGACAGACATCCAAACTCCCTCAATAAGCAATACGACACTCTTGTTGAACATGTTGATACAGTAAAGGAGTAAAACCAGGGCCGTTTACACCCCTTTTTCCTTCCCCCTTCCACGTCCACCATCTTTCAGAGGCTGCTGGTGCTCCATAATAAAGCAATAAGGAAGATACTGGTATCAAATAAAACTAGATGACCTCATGCATTCATTGGTTATGTCATGCTAACATTTCAGGATGGAGGCAAAGTAACACTCCAAAGTTAGGCTAAATTTTAGCAATGGAAAAACTGCCATGAACATTTTTAAAAGGGGTCACAAAGCCTCTGACCTCAAGATATCTAAAAGAAAATGGGTTTTATGGGTACCCACAAGTCTCCCCTTTGCAGACACACCCACTTAATGCCAATGCCATGCAGTTTGGGGCAAAAACTAAGCAGTTTTTTGCATGTGGTATGAATGTGTTATTTCTGCATACTGTGGTTTGAATTGTATAAATTGGGAATTAATGGAAAGCTTAGACAGACACTTTATGCCAGCCCCCCTTGCCCCAGTCAAAAAACTCTGGACATGCCCCTGAGAGCATTGATTACTTATGTCCAAACAGTAAATGTATACACATATGTTTGCTAAAGCATTAGCTATAATGCCAGAATTACACAAACTGTGCACAACTACTAAATGTAAACTACAGGCTACAGAGGCATAATCATATACATATAGTATGTGTCCACCCATCAGCTAGTATCTAGCATTAATCTAATACAAACATTAAAACGTCCCATTGACGACAAATATTCTTTAACACTGAAAGATAACCATGCAAACAATAAAAGATTTGTTGACTTTACTGAAATTCCATAAGTTACATTCCATATATAAATTATATTAGTTACTTACGTAAGTTATATATTTTTTTGAACTCAAACCACAACCTTTCCTAAACCAAATCCAGTAGTTCTTGTGCCTAAACCTAACCCATGTGTAACCCAAAGTCATAAAATGTGAAATGTTACTCAGTAGGCTTTATTTTGAAAATCAAACCAAACATTGCATATTTATTATTGGTAACTTTACTGGATGTTTTTTTGTTAATTAGGCCTGCAGATGCTAAGCTTATGCTTTGTATTGCGTTCAATCAATAGAGAAAGCTTAAGACAGGAAAGGGGGGAGAGAGAGGGGAAAGCACACAGGTTGAGTCCCAGGTTGGAGTCAAACCCATTAGAGATGGGATTTATGGCTCTTTGAAGGGAGCCGGATCTTGAGGAGCCGTTCCCTTTCAAAAGAGCCGTTTAAAAAGAACTGGCTCAACTTTTATCATTATACTATGTAGTTTATTTATGATAGTTTAATAGAAGAACAAGCTGGGGTAAAGCCAATTTTATCTTAGTTGGTCCTCTTCTCCCCTCCACCACCTTTGCTGTTAGGTGGTTGAGTTTTTCACAATGGCCGATGCACAATTGTCTGTTGACCCAGAACAATATTAGTTTTTGACAGATGTTTCACTTTGCTACTGCCGCTTTTCTTCGTCCAAAAACGTCCACTCC
Source organism: Morone saxatilis (assembly GCF_004916995.1). Classification (NCBI taxonomy): domain Eukaryota; kingdom Metazoa; phylum Chordata; class Actinopteri; family Moronidae; genus Morone; species Morone saxatilis. The sequence goes on from NW_023339873.1 coordinate 20,109,900, forward strand.
CAAAACTGCTACACATGGCTACTGTTCTTTGCTCAAATTGTAGCTGCCAGTACCGATGCGGGACATAGTCACGTGAAGGCAGTGTCGTTCAACCTCGTTGTTACGGAACCAACCTCCAGAATGAAAGTCATGCAAAATTTGCATATCAAATTTAGCTAACCACATGTGTAGCTCCTGCTGCGCTCCCTCCCCTTGTTGTTGCATCGCTCTCCATATCTGTGGAGTAGCAAAGGAGAGCTTGTGCGCATGCTGTGTGCGTGCACAGTGAACTTAATTTTTTTTTCAAAAAGAACGAAAAAAAGAAAAAGAACGTCTTCAACTGGCGACTCGTTCCATCGTTCTGCTTTAAAGAGCCTTCACAGGTAGAGGTTCAGTTCGTTCGCTCCAAAGTCACAACTCTAAAATCCATGGCTTCCTAGAGCAAGGACACAACCCCAAGCACACCGGGGCACCAGCTCCACCAGGTGAGCCACTAGCAAGACCTCAATGTGTTCCGCCAGTATGAAGCGTTGGGAACACTTGACAAGGCTGTCATAAACTCCTGACAATTGGCGAGTGAGAACATGTTTGGTTTTAGGTTATAGTCTGAGTGTTTGTTAATCTTCTTCATATGCTTGCCTTGAAAGTTGCACTCTTTTTAACTTCACTGGTACTGGCTCATCTCCCATCTGTATATTTGCAAACTGTGT
>NW_023339873.1:20110688-20124309 GCF_004916995.1 Morone saxatilis
ATTGTCTTTGGAAGAACGATTGTTTTGTAGGCGCCTGTGAGATGAAGCGTCCCCCAGATCATTCATGTCTCTTCTCGATCTGCTTCACTTCACTAATGAAATATCTCTATAGGTTTTCCGGACTCCTTCCGTGAGTGCGCCACCCCATATTCAATTCGCAGTACCTATTTGGGCATGTAATTGAAAATAAAGTATTACGATGCTATGAAATAGGTTTAGCGAGTGTAGATGATGAGCGAAAATTATCTCAATTTCTGTTCTGATTCAACAAAATGTGAATTAAATCATCGCGACAATAAAAAAAGAAATGGACAGGAGCGCAGCACTGTATTTTATGCATTACAGATGAGTCACATGTAGCACATATCTGTACATAGGGGTGCACAGCAGGTGAAATGTTTTCAATTGATGTTTTTGTCGTAATCTGCATCTTGTGGGGTGCTTAAGGTTCCCACACATAATTTATAGTATTTTCAAGAATGAATGAAATGCAGAAAGTAATTTTGAGCAGGTGACATGGGAAAGCTGTGGCGGGTGAGAGGCTGGGTAATCTGCCACTTTACACAAGGCAACAACAGTAGTTAGATATTCTAAATTCATACAGAGAATTAGAAGCTGGGGTCAGCCCTCATGTCACATAAGCGATGTTGAAGTTTTGCTATTTTCTTGCTCAACACACTTTTTGCCATTATTTGTGAAAATTAATTTAGGATCTCAACTCAAGCCTGCCACGGTCTTTGTGAATTTGCCTCTCAAAGAAGAATTTTTGAGATCCAGAGGCCCAAAAAGTTTGATTGTCAGCTTGATGTTCAAGGTGTTCTTAGACCCTGTTGTTGACTTTTTAAATGGACCTGGACACTACCACCAGCTTTGCAAAATACAGATGGGAGATGAGCAGTAACCAGTGAGTTACAAAAGGATTGCAACTTTTCAAAGCAAGCAGTATGAAAAAGCATTAACAAACTCAACTATAACTAAACCAACATGCTCTCCACTCCCAAATGTCAAGATGACAGCCTTTGGTCAGTGGGTCCCAACGCCTTCATTTACTGGGACACTATTGAGCGTCTTCTAGTGGCTCACCTGGCTGAGCTGGTGCCCGTGCTGCTGGTTTGTGTCCTTGCTCTGGGAAGCCATGGATTTTAGAGTTGTGACTTTCACGAAGACGAACTGACAATCTATTGAACGGCTCTTTTAAATAACGATGGGAACCGAGCGCAGTTGAAAGACGTTCTTTTCTTTTTTTCTTCTTTTAAAAAAAAAATTTTAATCCACTTCACGCACACAGGCATGCGCACACAAGCTCCTCCTTATTGCTACTCCACAGATATGGAGGAGCATTGCACAAACAAGGGGAGGAGCGCAGCAGAGTATACATGTGGTGCTAATTGATATGCAAATTTTGCATGACTCATCTGGAGTTGTCGACACAGTGTCACACTGGCCTTCACGTGAATGTCATACTGCAGCTACAATGAGCCCAAAGAAAGTGCAGCAGCATTGGATGGACTTTTTGGACGAAGGGGAAAACGCAAAGCAAAGTGAAACATCTTCAAAATTTAATATTCCTGGGTCAACAGACAATTGCATCTCCATTTAAAACTCAACACCCAACAGTCAAAGTGGTGGAGGAAGAAGAGACCAACTAAGATAAAATGGGTTAACCCCCAGCGGCTAGCTTCTTATAAAAATTAATAAATAATAAATAATAATATAATAATAAAAATGAGGCCAGTCTTTTGGAACGCGCTCTTTGAAAGGAACGGCTCCTCAAGATCCGGCTCCCTTTTCAAAGAGCATAAATCCATCTCTAATGGGTTTTGACTCCAACCTGGACTCAACCTGTTTGCTTTCCCCTCTCTCTCCCCCTTCCTTCTTAAGCTTTCTCTATTGATTGAACGCAATACAAGCATAAGCTTAGCATTCTGCAGCCTAATTAACAAAAAAACATCCAGTTAAAGTTACCAATAATAAATATGCAATGTTTTGGTTGATTTTCAAAATAAAGCCTCTACTGAGTAACATTTCACATTTTATGACTTTGGGTTACACATGGGTTAGGTTTAGCACAGACTACTGGATTTGTTAGAAAGGTTGTTGGTTTGAGTTCAAAAAAAATATTAAACTTACGTAAGTAAACTAATATAATTTATATATGGAATGTAACTTTATGGAAATTTCAGTAAAGTCAACAAATCTTTTTATTGTTTGCATGGTTATCTTTCAAGTGTTAAAATATTTGTCGTCAAATTGGGACGTTTTAATGTTTGTATTAGATTAATGCTAGATACTAGCTGTATGGGTGACACATACTATATGTATATGATTATGCCTCTGTAGCCTGTAGTTTACATTTAGTAGTTGTGCACATTTGTGTAATTCTGGCATTATAGCTAATGCTTTAGCAAACATAGTGTAATACATTACTGTTTGGACATAAGTAATCAATGCTCTCAGGGGCATGTCCAGAGTTTTTGGACTGGGGCAAGGGGCTGGGCATAAAGTGTTCTGTCTAAGCGTCCATTAATTCCCAATTTATACAATTCCAAACCACAGTATGCAGAAATAACACATCATATCCACATGCAAAAACTTGCTTAGTTTTTGCCCCAAAACTGGCATGGCATTGGCATATAAGTGGTGTGTCTGCAAAGGGGAGACTTGTGGGTAAACCCATAAAACCCTTTTCTTTAGATATCTTGAGGTCAGAGGCTTTGTGACCCCTTTTAAAAATGTTCAGTGGCAGTTTTTCCATGCTAAAATTTAAGCCTAACTTTGGAGGTGTTACTTTGCCTCCATCCTGAAATGTTTAGCATGACATAACCAATGAATGCATGAGGTCATCTAGTTTATGTTGATACCAGTATCTTCCTTATTGCTTTATTTATTGGAGCACCAGCAGCCTCTGAAAGATGGTGGACGTGGAAGGGGGAAGGAAAAAGGGGTGTAAAACGGCACGGAAACTGAAGTCTCCTTACTCTCTATGAACTTATCTTTGTAAATACAAAGGCGATGTCACACAAGCCTCTGAACCTGCAAAGATGATACTAGAAAGTATAGAAATTAGTTATGGATGACCCACAAGTCTCCCCCTTGCAGACACACCCACTTTAATGCCAATGCCATTGCAGTTTTTTGGGCAAAAAACTAGCGTTTTTTGCATGTGGTGATGAATGTGTTATTTCTGCATTACTGTGGTTGAATTGTATAAATTGGGAATTAATGAAAGCTTAGACAGACACTTTATTGCCAGCCCCCCTTGCCCCAGTCAAAAAACTCTGGACATGCCCCAGAAGCATTGATTACTTATGTCCCAAACAGTAAATGTATACACATATGTTATGCTGAAATCATTAGCTATAATGCCAGAATTACACAAACTGTGCACAACTACTAAATGTAAACTACAGCTACAGATGCATAATCATATACATATAGTATGTTCCACCCATCAGCTAGTATCTTTAGCATTAATCTAATACAAACATTAAAAACGTCCCATGACGACAAATATCTTTAACCACTGAAAGATAACCATGCAAACAATAAAAGATTTGTTGACTTTACTGAAAATTCCATAAGTTACATTCCGTATATAAATTATATTAGTTACTTACGTTAAAGTATATATTTTTTTGAACTCAAACCCACAACCTTTCCTAAACCAAATCCATAGTTCTTGTGCCTTAAACCTAAAACCCATGTGTAACCCCAAAGTCATAAAATGTGAAATGTTACTCAGTAGGCTTTATTTTGAAAAATCAAACCCAAACATTGCATATTTATTATGTAACTTTACTGATGTTTTTTTGTTAATATGCCTGCAGATGCTAAGCTTCATGCTTTGATGCGTTCATCAATATTTAAGAAAGCTTAAGACAGGAAAGGGGGGAGAGAGAGGGAAAAGCACACAGGTTGAGTCCCCAGGTTGGAGTCAAAACCCATTAGAGTGGATTTATGCTCTTGAAGGGAGCGGATCTTGAGAAGCCGTTCCTTTCAAAGAAAGCCGTTCAAAAAGACTGGCTCATTTTTTATATTTTATTTATTATTTATTTATTATTTATAGAAAGCTAGCCTTTGGGTATCCATTTTATCTTAGTTGGGCCTCTTCTTCCCTCCACCACTTTGACTTTGGGGTTGAGTTTTTTAAATGGCAGCAAATTGTCATGTTGACCAGAAATATTATTTTTTGACAGATTGGGGTTTCACTTTTGCTTTGCCGTTTTTCTTCGTCCAAAAAGTCCAAATCCAAATGCTGCCTGCACTTTCTTTGGCTCATTGTAGCTGCAGTACTGACATTCACGTGAAGCAGGTGCCACTGTGTCGGACAACTCAGATTGACGTCATGCCAAAAATTTGCATACTCAAATTAGCACACCACATGTTACTCTGCTGCGCTTTCCTCCCTTTTGTGCATTGCTCTCCATATCTGTGGAGTAGCAAAGGAGGAGCTTGTGTGCGCATGCTTGTGTGCGTGACAGTGATAAATTTTTTTTTAAAAAGGAACGAAAAAAAAGAAAAAGAACGTCTTTCAACTGCGACTCGGTCCCATCGTTCATTTAAAGAGGCCGCTTCAATAGATTCAGTTCGTTCGTGAAAGTCACAACTCTAAAATCCATGGCTTCCAGAGCAAGACACAACCCCAGCACACGTGCACAGCTCCACCAGGTAAGCCACTAATAAAGACCTCAATTAGTGTCCAGTATGAAGCGTGGACACTGACCAAGCTGTCATACTGACAAAATTGGGAGTGAGAACATGTTGGTTTAGTTATAGTTGATGTTTGTTAATGCTTCATAGCTTGCTTTGAAAGTGCACTCTTTTTAACGTTTCACTGGTACTGCTCATCTCCATCTGTATATTTGCATAACTCGGTGTAGTGTCAGGTCATAAAAAGTCAACAACCAGGTCTAAAAAACACCTTGGAACATCAAATGCTGACTCAAAACTTTTTTGGCCTTCTGATTCTCAAAAAATTCTTCTTTGAGAGCAAATCACAAAAGCTGTGCAGGCTTTGGAGTTGAGATCTAAAATTAATTTTACAAATTAATGGCAAAAAGTGATTTTAGAGCAAGAAATAGCAAACTTCACATCCTTATGTGACATGAGGGCGACCCCATGCTTCTAATTCTCTGTATGAATTAGATATCAGACTTTTCTGTTGCCTTGGTGTCAATAGTGCAGATACGCATCCTTCACCGCCACCAGGGCTTCCCATTATGCTCAAAATTTACTTTCTGCATTTCATTTCATCTTGAAATACTATAAATTATGTTAGTGGCAACCTTAAGCACCCCACAAGATCAAGATTACAGACACATCATTGAAAAACATTTCACCTTGCACCCCTATGAAGATAGTGCTACAATGTGACTCATTCTGTATGTGAATACAGTGCTGCGGCTCCTGTCCATTTCTTTATTTATTGTTCAGGATGATTAATTAATTGTTTGAATCACAACAGAAATTGATGATAAATTATTCGCTCTCATTACATCGCTAAACCTATTCATAGATTATATAACTTTATTTCATTAACGATGCCCAAATAGATATGCGAATTGAATATGGGGTTGCACTCACGGAAGGAGTGGAAAACCTATAGAGATAATTTACATTAAGTGAAGTGAAAGCAGTGAAATGCGAATGAATGATCTGGGGGACCTTCATCTCACAGGCGCTACAAAAACAATGTTTTCCAAAGAAAATTCAGAGTTATATAAAGCTCACTTGTGTCAAATAGAGGCGAAAATGGACAAAATACGCTTCTCATCCATTTCTTTTTAACCTATGTTACGCCCCTGTCTAGGGGGAAGGAGCGCCACATAAATGTGTGATGAAAATGAACCAACAATCCTACCCCGATTCCCAAACGAACAACTAACACAGTGTTAACAATGAAGTGATGTGATTTATTTACAAACAGGTGAAACAAAGTGCAACAAAAACCAACCAACAAACTTCAGGGTGAACCAAGGCCAAAACAACAAACAAAACAGAGCTAACTTTCTTAAACAAAAATCCTTACTAATCCCTATTTAATATAAAACAAAATACAGTTACTAAACCTAACTCCCTAACCTAAAGAAAAACAGGAGAAAAACAGTACAAAGAAAACGGCAGCTCACCCCTACGATACTCACTAAACACAATCATATGAAAACACTATCTACTAGGATCTTAACAATTCACACTATGCAAAAACACACACTCTACAACCGAGGACAGAAGGGATGCTGCTGCTGAAGGTTCGTGCGAGGAACTTCTGTGCGGTGCGGCGTTTGAACCCCGGCGGATGTTTGCGGCTTCCCTGGGAGAACCAATCAAGCAGGCGACACTCCACAAGCCGAGCCCACGGCATGGACCAGTCAGAGCTGACCTACGGGTTGCCGTCAAAGATCTTACAATCGACAGGCTGCACACTCCTGCAGAGAAACAGGGACAAAAAAACACCAACACACACCACAGACGAACACAATACTAATACATAATACTAATAATACGGCCAGGGCCGTAACAACCTAAATATGCTTGCAGAAAAGATTTAACTGTGTCAGAACAGGAAGCTTTTTAGTCTACATCCCTGTTGTCACTTTGTAACAAAACTGTTGACCTTGGAGCAGAGAGGGATTCCTGTTAACATCTCCACTGTAATGTTTTCACAGCTGAGGGGGAAAAAAGCATCCAGGCTTGATTTGCTTCCATTATTATACATATCACATCTCTGCAGTGCATTGTCTGTTGCCAGGCTTGGCAGTGGGTTTCAGTGGAAAGCCTTATCTCACAGGAGTGCTGTACACTGAAAATCCCCAGCATAACTAAATAGACTGGCCTTTGCCATTATGTTGGCTTCAATATAACCTCCATTGTTTGGCCAAGCCCCCTTCTCAGCAGCACTAACCCCCTGCTTCTGCTCTGCTGAAGCGAAATCACAACTGAGAGAAACATTTGGTGATTTTTAGAAGCTATCACACATTCCTTTGGCAGGAAAGTGCATCTGTGGAGACAGAGTCATTAATCAGCAGCTGGATGTCACCTTTAGAGGTGGGCATTTCCATGCAAACTGGCCGAGGTCATACTCTGGGATATTACACTTTTAAATTACTTTAATTTAATATTATTTGATCTGCATAGGATCGGGTTCCCCATTCAAGGAATAGTTAAAAGAATTGAAAAGAATACAATTCACTTTCTTTCTCAAAGTTAGATGAGACAATCGATGCCACTATCCATTAAATATTGAGCTGCAGCCAGTAGATGGTTAGCCTATCATAAAGACTGGAAACAGGCGGAAACAGTTCAGTTCTGATCCTATTGTCCCACAAGAGGGAATTCTTTTTGCAGCACGGCAGCATGAAAAGACAAACATAGGGCATGAAACATAAACACAATGAAAAGGCAATTCTGAATAAAACCAAGGGTGTATGGTAAAAGTAATGAAAGCTTCAACTTAAAAAGCTTAGCTGTGCAGGGAACCAAGAGGCAATTTATAATGTATTAGAGTTAAGAGCACTTATTGTACATGGCATAAATGAGAACTTGAACCTATTGCACCAGGTTTTTTTGGAAACTTGGATGTCAAACTCTTCAAACAGCAGATGCTTCGATTTAAAAAATGATGGATTTAGCTTTCTGTGTGCTTTGTGTGCTTTAAATGTCAGACAGAGAAGGCTGCTGCAGTGATTTTACTAGCTGCCTTGACTGTGTTTCCCAGTTGATTCCTGTTTCATACACTAAGATTTCCATGCCAATAAATCAATGGGATGGTCAGATGGATGGATCTGTACTATTAGGTGTCGGTCAATATCAAAAACAGTTAATCTCAGAGAAAGAAAATACAGCCTTTGTTGTCCCTTATGGCATGTTGCCTCAGTGTTCATATTCAAGCTGAAATTCTCATCAGTGTAAGTGCCAAAGTACTTATAGTTCTCTACAATTTCTACTTCTTGTCCTCTAACAATGGTCTGGGAAGTGATGTTTTTCTGAAGTAAGTAACCTGGCTCTGTCCAAAAGGTAAATAAACTCACTAACCAGAACTTCCACAGATCACTAATTAACATGTTATATCTCATTTGTTTAATAAGGACAGAAATTGAAGTGAGGATGCCACAACAAGAGCCTCCGGGAAGTGAATAAATGCATTTCCCATAATGTAGAGCTATTCCTTTAAAGCTTGGTCACACCAACATTTAAAACAGCGTAAGGGCAAAGAAAATCTGCAGCAAGTTCAGCTTAAGTGGACTTTGATATGTTAATTTTTTACATTAACCAAGGGCAAACCATCTTAACAACACTAACCTCTGAGGGAACAGGGAGCCGTGCAGTCAAACAGAAGCTATCGTAGCTTTAGCCTCCTCGGTGAGAGTATAAACTGCTCTGTAAAAAAGAGCCATAGTTTGCAGACAGTTGTGAGTCAAGAGTTAATGTTACAAATACGTCTATTGAGAAATCTGTGTAAACATTTTGTGCTGTTAGCAACCAAGCTAATTAGCTAATTTGAAGAGATATTGGTAGAACACTTGAAGCTAACCACTAACACTGCTAATGTTAGTCAATCACAGTACCTCTCCAACTACAGTAATTCCTGGACTATCCCTGCAAGTACTTAGATATTGTAAGTAGTGGACGGAACTTCCAGGTCTGAAAAGTGAAGCCAAAGTTTGTCTTAAACCTGCATTCCTTCTAATGGCCGGCAGGGGACGACTATATTGGTTTCAAAAAGAAATCAGATTGTATTTAACAGTGAAAATGACCCTACTTCTCACTTGTTTTATAAGCGCAGTAAACCGTTTCCTGATCAGTTGCTAGTGTCAAGTCTTCTTCAATACAGCATGATGTATATTTTGTAAATTATGGCCCCATTCAGAGTGAAATAGAGGGTATGTTTTAGTCAAAATTCTGATCAAATACGAATCAAGATTTTTTAACTGCATCAGCAATTTCTTGCCTCAAATGTTGTCAGAAACATATTGAATGTACTATTCAGTTCGGACGAGAAAGTTTGTGAGCAGGCCGCCATTTTGTACTGCCTTGAAAATGAATAAGCTAAAACCAAGCACAGTCCAACTCACCTCACAGTACGTCACCCACCAGCTGGGCGCTCTTGTCACTTCTGTTTCCAAAAAAACAAGATGGCAACGGCCATGATGCGAAACTCGAGGCTTCAAAACGGTAGTCCAAAAACCAATGAGTAACATCACGGTAAGTTCACATTTGTGTGAGTAGTGTCACTGTCACACAGTTGTCATTTGTCCTATTGATTGGTTGCTGTATATTAAGAAGACGGATCTTATCTAACAGGAGCCTGAAGGAAGTTGGCGGGCTGCAGAGGAGCAGGAGGAGACAGTGATGGACAATGAATACCCACATCCTTGAAGTGTTTGGGTTTAGTTTTTGAATGTGTTAACCAAAATAAACTGAAACAAGCACTGATCTGAGAGAGGTCGGTGCAGTTGCTGACACATCAGAGGACGCTGCGACCCAGCTCCCACCACCCAGCTTGAGGAAAGTGACAAGGTGGGAGATTAGTTCTTCCTTCTTTCACCTTCATAGAGTTTTTTTCAATCTTAGAATCCTCTGTCTATCACATTCTCTGCCCCACTCTATCGCTTCAGGTTCCTATTTTCTAATTTCTCTATCTCTTGCCCTCTTTGCCAGCCAGGACTGAAGCCAGACTAAACTTCCCTGCAGTGGTATACCTGAGCCGTCTGCAGGGTTTGGCTGTTCATCTCACATCACATCAGAAATTATTATAAAGTGTGCGGAAAGAAAAGCAGCCCCTTTTCTGCCCAAGAAAGCTTAATCAAAGAGGAGATGTGAGCTAGGGCTCATAAGGTTTTTGTTCATCACCATCATAATCATCATCATCATCATCATCATCATCTAGTCCTGATGCAGCTCATGCAGAGGTAAGACATTTTTGGAGAATAATACGTTATTATCTGTGAGATTTCATTCTACTGCATCTGTGTTTGACAGTATTAGAAGCTGATGGGTGGTAATGATCTGTTTTTGTGTTCCCTGAAGAGAAGCCAACAAAAAAAAACAACAACAACTGAATTAAGAGACTATAGCTTTACTATTTCAGGCATATTTAAGGGTATGTATCCTGTACATGCAAAACACTTTATGGCATAGGTTTAATTGCTCTAAGAAAACAAAGAACACATCTATACTTTATATTTAACTTTTATTTATTTTTGCATTTATAGCTAATGAGATCCCATTAACTCTAGCTGGGCTTTCTGCTAATAGCAAATATTACATCATTATGTTTAGTGCTAGTGAGCAAATGTTAGCACACTAACAATAAACAAAGTGAACATGCAAACATTGTACCAACTGAACATGGGCGTGTGAGAGAGCATGTTAGCATCCTGACATTAGCATTTAGCTTGTACAGCATCACAGAGACTGTAGACTCGACTAGAGTCCATGTTGTGCTAGTGTTTAACTTCTTTATGTGGATGTGTATGATTAGATATTATTGGATAATCGTTGTGTGAGGCAGTTGTATGCTGAAGAATGTAACTTGTTCATTCTATATGCGGTTATTATGAATTGTTGTTATAAGGATTTAAAGGTGTAACATTTTAGATGATCTATCATCAGAAATTGAATATAATATTCATAGGTATGTGTTTATTTGTGTATAATAACCTGAAAATTATTCATTTTTGTTACCTTATAAACCGTATTAATCTACAGAGGGGGCGGAGTACACCATGTTTCTACAATACTCCTTTAAGGGATAAATATCTCTTTTTCTTTGTTACTGTTTTGGGTCTCCATTGAGTCCTAGCCTGATAGGCCAGTTTAAAGTAGGAAGCTGGGCTTCAGTTCTAAATATGTTAGTAGAAGGGGGCTGGGCAGAGGTTTTAACAAAAGCTCCCAGAGATACCTTTGAAGACAATCAACAACAAATTGCTGGATTGTTTTTTAGTTTTTTTTTTCTTCTTAAAATTGAAGTGTTTTATCCATGTTTTTTTCCTTTTCCTTGTTTTTGGAGATAATTATTAAACAGCTGCCTGTTTTCATTAAGCCTTAAGCCAACATCCTCCATCCCTCCTCAAAGGGTGCAACTGAGTATAAGCTTGAACTGTATTTTTACTACGAAAAATAAAAAACATATATATATATATATATATATATATATATAAATAAATAACATGCAAAATACGAAAATGCTGTGCTCTCTTAAAAAGATATGATGCTCAGCTTTTGCTTTATTCTGCCTGTGTGATTTGCAAAATAGAAAGAAAATGTGAATGAAAATTGAGGCAGGAACAGGGCAATTGGCAGCATTTAGTTATATAGTATAGTATATAATAGTTACGTTAAGCTTTGTTAGTCTCTGTATAGTGTAATTCATTCTCTGCATGTGATCCATCCTAAATGTTGGGAGGAGTGGGCGGCCACTGACAGGAGAATTAACCTGTCTTTGATGGTGGGGGAAACCGGTGCACCCGGAGGAAAACCACACAAACACTGAGAGAACATGCAAGCTCCACACAGGATACAACCCCAGGACCTTCTGCTGTGAGGCTACAGTGCTAACCACTGAGCCACCGTGCTGCCCTGAAGTTGTCTAAGATGTCTTAGATGTCTTATTCATCATGTTATTTCCATTTCCCTGTGATTCATCCTGACATATTTTGAATCTTCAGAAACTTTGGGATCATCACAGGAATTTAAAATAGACTTCTGAGAGTTTAAATGAAGCTCGGCTCCAAAAACACGCTCTTTAGTTTGATCCTAATGACCTCCACTGCCATGCTGATCAAGCTAATTATCATATTTTATCTTTTTGTCTTCAGTACATAATTTCACAGGTGGATCAAATAAATCACACGCATGATTATCTTTAAATGCAAGGCCAATTTTTTTTAATCATCTACCTCAGGCTATTAATTATTATTTTAGTAAAATTCATTGTAATTAACTGTTATTTTTAACAGTTGATCACAATGTTTGGGACACAATAGGATTTAGAAAGATGTACTACTGGAAGCCACAAACATATGGTTTCATAAAACAGATGTTAAAAATAATCCGAGCAGGAAACCACCTGAGCATTAATCCCTTCAGAAAGGACAAATTAATTAGGTTTAAAGGTCTTTCGACTTTGATGTTCTCAGAGTGTGTTTCTCCTCCACCTCTCATGCTGATGCAGAAAACTGATGCACATCATCTGAATGTCATCGCCTTATGTAACCATTTTCAGATCTCGACGTGAGATCGATATCTGTGTGTTTGCTTTGCTGTCGTCCATTTGACATTTTTAGCATCCAGTCATCATTAATTCATTGAAATCATATCTTCGAAATGCTCAGCTGTGTTAATTGAAAAGCACACCACAAACGGCTAACACCGATGTATGTTCTGTCTGGATGCATTACAGTCTAGGAAGTCAAGTTGAACACATTCACTTCACAATTAAATCTCGGTGAGTAATTGTTAGTGAGAAAGTGTGTAGAAAGACGGAGAAGTGGAGCGAATGTGGTCACCTGATGCTCACACACACTTGGCGACTAATTAATGAAATTTGGATGTTCACCTAAAGATAACCTTTAAGGCTGAATTACAGTCTGTTATTTTAATTACTTATGGTATCCACACGCCATGAGCTAATTAAACACAGCTATTTCAGTCAGTTCTTTAATTTAAACTATAACAAATTAGATTCTGATAAGGAATACATATGGCTTTATAGGAGCCCAGTGGGGCAAAGTCATTATCCCTTTAGAGGGGCTACTAGAAGTCAATTTAAGTTTCTGCTAGCCTAAAAACAAATAAACACTTACAGCCTTGTTCATTCATTATTAACCCTTACATGGATTTCCCCATTAACAACAGCTGTCAAAACAAAAAGCATTCTTCTTCTAAGTGACCATGCAATCTTTCACTGTCAGTGGTTTGTGTGTCCATTTACAGCAGAAGTTCACTTTGAACCATCTCCATTGATTTACTGTGATGGAAATTTAAACCTGCAATAACTGAAGTTGTGGCCAGTTGGGAGCAGCAGAAAAAAAGTTGTGAACACGACATTTACATATGTTCACCGTAATTGTTTACACATGTAGCATTTAAAGAGCAACATTATCAATCATTCGGAGTCGTATTTCTGGCCACTTGATGACTGTAAGCCCAATATTCAGTCTGTTTTAAAGCTGCAGTATGTACATTTTATGAAAATAACTGAAACGTTGCTGAAACCTTCAATATATCCTGACAGTAGTACATGAGACAGATAATCTGTAAATAATCAGGTTACTCTGGCTCCTTCTAGTGCTCCTAATGACATTTGCAAATATCCACTGGGCCTACTCAGATTTAACTCAGGGTTATCGAGGAAAGTCCAGGTCAACAAACTCTGATTGCCTACACTGGTGTTAAACGGTACTACAGTGTCTCACAAAAGTGAGTACACCCCTCACATTTCTGCAAATATTTCATAATTCAACACTGAAGAAATGACACTTTGATACAATGTAAAGTAGTCAGTGTACAGCTTGTATAACAGTGTAAATTTACTGTCCCCTCAAATTAACTCAACAAACAGCCATTCATGTCTAAACCACTGGCAACAAAAGTGAGTAATATTTTGTGTGGCCACCATTAT
>NW_023339873.1:20124409-20130915 GCF_004916995.1 Morone saxatilis
ACTTTTGTTGCCAGCGGTTTAGACATTAATGGCTGTGTGTTGAGTTATTTTGAGGGGACAGTAAATTTACACTGTTATACAAGCTGTACACTGACATTATGGCTCTTGCTCCATGTTGTTTGCAGAATAATGTACAATGATAACACCAGGTTATGAGGAGTTTAAAAAAGTGAACAGACTGCGACTGCTGTAAATTTCCAAGATTAAAGTGGTAAATTAATGAAAAAATATAACAGAAATTGGCCCATTAATTAATTAACAGTGATTAAAGTGAGAAAGTGAGCCTGAAAAGTTATCTGGGAAGAAATGAGTACAATATATTTAATTAAGTACTACATGAATTTAAAACTGTTCTATGCCTGAAATCAGACATGGTGCCTGAAAACTAAAAATCCTGAATAAAAACCTACTCCCTAAAGCAGAACAGCTGAAGGTCTACCTGTGTGAATGTAATGCTACTGTTTAAATAAGTGTACAGTCAGATCACCCTCTGGAAAAAAAGTGTTCTGTATATAGGCCTAGTCTATACATATTCCATAGGATTTCTATATTGTTGATTGATCTTTATAATTATCAAAATGGAACATACATTCATTCTGGTTTTAGAAGTTGGTATAGATACTGAATCCCCTCTGAGGAGAATGGATATCTTTCATAGAGAACATCAAGGTAAACTAGAGGACTTTGACAGTCTCTAAATACCCTCGCCCTTTGCAATGGGCCTCAAACAATCCGCCACAACAATGTGCTGGCATTTATGTGGTTTATAGGGTAACATCGAGTTAACCACGAAGATAACCTGCTCAAAGCAGTTCAGACATAAACAGTAACATACCTCGAGTAAAACTTATCCAGCTTTTGTAAGCAGGAGATAACCTGGAAGTTAAACCTGTTGTTATGAAGTTACCTGGATAAGACTGTTACCTCGCTCAGTAGTACACCCTCAGATCATTAAATACCAACGCTGGGAATTCATTCTCAACAATGAGCTCTTCAAGCCATCAACCCAAAGTGTCTTTCAATATTTCCCGGCTCTGATTGGTTGTTTTAGTTTCGGCCCAGTGGATTCTTTGAAATGTCATTAGGAGCACCAGGAGGTGACAAAAGAGCCTGATTTTTTCACAGATTATTTGTCTCAGACTCACTACTGTCAGGATATAGTGAAAGTTTCGGCTAATATGACAAAAAGCTATTTTTATAAAAATGACCTACATCAGCTTCAACTCTGTTTTGGACTCTACCAACCAATATCTGCCGGTTATTGCTCCACAAAGTTCACTACCTTAATGCTAACAGTTTCTGTCTGCTTGGAGCAGATAGTGTAAGGTGGGTTTTCAGAGCTTTTTTGCTGAAAACAGCCACCTGCTGCGGCTTGAAATGATACTTTGAAAGTGGTGACAGTGAACCAACATCTAAACAATGAGCTCTGTAAATCTGAGGGGAGCTGCAGATTCAGGAGATAAATCTTTGTTGGTTCATCACAAACAGCTATCTTTTTCAGATATTTAAACTGTTTGCATTTCCATATGACACGTTATTGAAAGTATTCAGTGCAGCCAATTTAGCTTGCTACTCCCAAAACTTTTGGTTAGATCACCCATAGAGCACTTGACCAATGCCACCACAACTGCCAGATGTAACCAGTGGAAATTAGATACACACATGACCAAACCCATGTGCCTGGTGGAGATAATAACATCTCTTTCTATGGACAAGAGTAATGTATAAAACATTTTTTTTTTTACAAATGTACAAGTCACATTTTAAAGCTAAATGTTATAATAACAAAAACAAAAACTCATAATATCCATGGCACTCCCTTATAGAACTAGATTTCACTTGCTCCATTGTGTGGTTGTGCAACATCCCAACTGTTTTTCTGGCAATGGACCGTCTTCTTTCGGTTGTCTACAAATCATTGCTGACTAACATTCATTTCAACAATCTGGAGACACCTTCTGTGCTTAAGTTACACTATGGACATCTAATAAGAACTGGATACTGGACTCAAAGATCAGCTAAATGAAAACTCACACAGCAAAAATCACAGTGTATATTGTACTTTACAGGTGTACATTTAACACCCATTTCGGTGTATATATAGGTCCAAGAGTTCAGTGTTCACTGAACACTGTCAAAAGAGCAAAAATAATATACTCCAAATTAAGAGTTACATTTAAACACTATTGAGAGGCAGAATGTACTCTATTAGTGGTACTTTTTGGGAACAATTATTGTTTATTATAAGTTTCAACAAGAGATGCTTCAGACCATGCAGTCACGCCATCCAGTAACGACTGCGAGAAAATATTGATGCTTCATAATTGCAACAGAAGCAGCAAGAGTCTACTAGTTGCATTTCCTCTTTGTACAATCTCTCCAAATCTCAAAGGGCAATAATGTTCGCAAGAGAAAATCTAGCAAAGTGCTGAATGGCCATTAAGACAATGCCGTTTCCAGTCTCTCCAAGTTGATTTTCTGGTTGTCGTTTTTTCCCTTCAACAAAGCCATAATCTGTAATGAATATGTACCGGTTACAAACATCTGTCTGGCAATGATGTTGTTGTCTGTGAGGTAACCAAAAAAAAGCAACTTTAGCTTCAAAATTGCACCACTCCTTCCAATATGGTGCATGCATAATGCCTACAGGCATAGTTGTCAAAAACATGAAAGTATTGTAGATCATTGAGTACACGTTTGCTTCACTCCAAATGTCATGCCAGTGTAGGATCTGCCAGTGAGGTCATTGCAATGCTGAGCATGGAGTGGCTTTATGCGGAATGTTATATCTAGACATCATCCTGAAAAACTGTCTTGCGGAGGTCTGTTTGTTCTACCAGACAAAAAGGCAAAAAATCAGTTTGCATTGAATGATGTCAACATACCCAAGTTGTGTGTTGCAACCAAATTGTCCCCAGTTACTTTGCAACTGTGCCGCAAACCTGGTTCATCAGAGAAAGAACTTCCACTTCTGTGCACTCAAGGACTTTTAGATCATGTACAAGGAGGCTCCAAGGAGATGGTAATTAAAATCCATACTTCTTTACATTCCGCAGTGCTGAAAAAGTGCCAGAAGAGAATATTCATAAGAGCTGAGTTATCTTTGGAACAGATTTCGCAAAACAAAGTATATACTTCCAATCTTATGGATACCATGCTTGGATCCAAGTGGGTTTGCCATTTCAAAATCGTCGTAGAATATCTGTATTTGGAGAGTTTGTTTTTTTAGAGAAAAGGGGGTAATCTTTAAAATAGTTCCCATTACAGAATTCTTTATAAACCACTGTTTTCTCACAAGCCTGCAAAATATGATCACAAATCTTCTTGTTGTTGAATATGAACTTCAGTGTTTCCAATAGAGGAATGTACACAAATTTGTCTGTTACAGGAACTTGTTCGTATGTGCCAGTGGCTCGATTCCTTCTGGTATCATACCTCACTCCTAGAGCGACCTCAACAGGTTCTACAAGACCACATTTCTCACTGAAATATTTTTTCCATTTTGTCTCAGTGTTTAGTTTGCTAAATGGAATAATTCATATTCAAATTCATCAAATTTTGTTCTCATGCCCTCAACATCAGGTAATAATTTTAACACATCTTCTTTAACAGTTGAATGCAATTCCTCTACAAGTTCCCCCATATTTGCAACAAAAGTCTTTGCAACATTAGTAGCCACACCAATGCTTTGGAGTTTTGCAATAAGGGATGCACACATTTCTTGGGTATGTTGCCTGTTCTCAATACGGCTTTGAGAATTTACTGGTTGGTTGACACTGTTCGCTGATCATGTACAACAACTGAAGGAGTAACTGGTTCATTATCAGCCGGATCTAGACTTTCAGCATTATGCTTGCAGTGATGTTTTCTAAAGCCTGAAAAAGTGCAAAATATGTGAAGGCATCCATTCTGGTCACACACCAATTGAAACTGCTTACCAGGAAAAAAGGCATGGTAAAGTTTGAGATGGCGGACCATGAGAAAAGGGGGATTTGCACACAAAGCATCTAAACATCAGAAAAGTTCAGTTGAGGAGCTTTGCCCTGAGGTCCTTGACTCTGGGAGTTTCATGAGAGAGCCCGATGTCAATGTTGTAGATGGTGGTCTGCACAAATGTCAGCATGCTGTTTAAGGCCTGGTCATAGGAGACACCAAACACATAATGTGCCTTGAAAAGTTCATCAAAGGCTGAGAGGGAAAACCTGGCCTTGCAGGGAAGGAACGCATTATCCATCGCAATGTAGTATTCATGAATGCTGTTTCTTGTCGTCCCAACTGCCAGGATGTAGGGCTGCCTCCGCTGGCCTGGACCAGAGTATTCCTAAAGGCTGTAACATGACTGTAAGATGACAAAAAGTATTACTACACATAACATTTTTATTGATTTTATTTTCACAAGGCTTCGACATGGAGATGACACTAAAAAGAAACTGGTGCATTGCAAAAATAATTACCTCCACACCATTCATTCTGAAGAATTAAACAAGAAACTTCAACTGAACTCTATCCTATAGGAAGTTGTCGCAAACTGTTGTGTTTACATATCACCACTCGCAATTTATTATTATTTTTGTATTTGTGGGACATCACTTGTCTAACTGCTGGAGTTTTGGAAGAGATTTAGTTTCAGATATTTCCTAACTGAAGATCGTTCTATCCAGTATGCATGTTGAACAGTCATGCTACCACATCGCTACCTGTGAGAAAATTCCCTTGTATCAAGTGAAAGGTACAATAATTAGCCAAAACATGTCTGTTTTGTTGGGTTACACTACTGCATATTGGATGATTTAAAAAAAAAATAAAAAATCAGGATACACTTACCTTATAAAACTTCACTACACGATCCACAGCTTCCTGGATACTGATTTTGACAGCTCCCTTCTTTCCACTTGGAGGTGGTGGCAGGAGGTAGACCAGCAGGAGAAGTGAGGCCATGTCACTATCCCAACCTGAAAAAGGAGAGCACATGCTTTGAGCATGAAATACACCTGACGAAAGCCCATGACACAACATTAAAGGTTCAAAAAGTTCTTGTCAATAAATAGTCAGCATCTAAAAAGGTGGCCAAATACAAACAGGTTATTATTTTATATCACTTACCTGGCACTTCATCCTCATCAGGGTTCTCCTCTGCAGACTGAATGAGGTAATCAAGAAGGGGTGTCTTGCTGAGGTTTTTGGCTTGCTCTATTACTTTTGCCTTCAAGAGTGTTCCCCATTTCTCAAGGAGTTTTGAAGAAGTCTCAGCTCCAAACAACAGCTCAAAGTCCTGCAAGACCTAAAAGGGAGAAATCATGTGTAGGTTTATTTGATGGTGGTAGCACTGGGCGGAAATAACCATCTTCATCTTTGTAATGCTGTTTTCGACAGAGAATACATTTTAAATATAATTAATGTGAATTTACCAGGCCTTTCGTGTCAAGGAACCTTGGGAACACTGTAAGTAGTGTGCTGCATCGCTCAGGATTGTGGATCAGCTTTTGTCTGTGGTTGAAGGTTCCTCTCATTTTCACGAAGATCTGTTCTTTGTCTGTGCTGTGTTTCAGTAGAGATATGGCCTCGCAACATTGGTCTCCCTCCAGCTGGTGCTATTTAGACACTTCTCTCTCCAACTCTGGTCCGCTGCTGTCTGAGGGGTGAGAGCTCTTTCTCCTAAATCCACTGCTACTGCCACTGCTAAAGTCCCGCTGTGTGTTTTTAAGCTTCCAGGCAATGTAGCCCTTGTTGCTATCTGCATCAAAGAAATGTTCCTACAAACAATAAAGTTGGAAATAACTAAAGAAATTTCAGCATGATTCAATATAGATACCTGTAGAAAGAAGTGTTAAGATTTACCATCAAGAATATTAATTGAGCCCTTGCTGCTTGTACACCTAGCAATGTTGGTAATAAAGAAGCCTTCCTACATTACTCCTAAGAAACTGCAAAAGTCTTGATAAGTATAACATGAAAATTTGGGAAACCTTAACCACACTTAATATACTCACATAGCCTTTTTTGGAGTAGGGATCTTTTAGAGAAGGAAACAGTGTTACAATCCCCCAATGCATACTGTGTTCTCGGTAGAGCACATCTGTGTGGAAAATGATAGGTTGCATTGACAGGATAAAAATAAATAAAAATCCGTATGGCAATTTACAATGGTGACCCCAAACATGTAAATTCAAACTTTATAAATCAAAATGAGAAAACTAGAGTCAAACCTTTTTTTTTTTTTTTAAACCAAAATTTTACCCAGGCTGAGGCTGAGAGGGGATACTTTCTTACCTACATTCCCGTGAAGCTGATATAAGCACAAACATGTTTTCGTTGGCCATATGGCTTCACTCCTCTCTAGTCAACGGTCACCATCCCTGCCAAAACAGTTTGCCGTAGTGTGGAAGAGGACAAGTGGTGACATGTGTCTGGATTCAACCAATGAGAAGGCGCAGCGACCTGATGATGAATCGAAACCTAAACCTACATGCGGCCGGGAAAGTTTCAATCAACAGTTGGACTCTCAG
>NW_023339873.1:20131015-20141250 GCF_004916995.1 Morone saxatilis
TCTGGTACACCCCGAAAAGTGTACTTAGTGCCTATTTGACACCAAAGTGTATAAAATTCTACTCTGGTCATCAAAACTTTGGCATTTGCTGTGCACATAAGCTAAAAAGTTCCTGTTCGGCCCATAGACTTTACATTGAAATGCTGTATCAGACACTTTGAAATTGCTTTTCTAGGCTCTGGGGAAGTTTAACAAATATAAAACCCTTGTGGTTTAAAAATTCATAATACAAATAGGAATTAAAACTAATTAGACTGCATTAGTCCTTTTTTAGGGTTATGCATTTATGTTCTTGAGTACACCCTTGAAACAAGACTACGGTTGTTCAGTTAGGTTTTTTTTTTTACCGTATTTACTGCATATCCAGGACTATTTCTTGTGCTCTGGTCTTGAACACATTGACATATATGATACAAGCTTTAAATGCTCTTTCATAACACAGACCATCATCTCTCCAAGAATGCTACTATAAGCCCAGACACTGTATACGACGCACAGAGTCGATAGTGGCTCCTGCTCTGATGCCCAAATCCCCTCTCTCGGCCCAGCTAGAGTTAATACAATGAGATTTGTGAGCCCCTTGCTACAAGCAACAGACTGGCGAGGGAGAGCCAGCCATCCAGATCAAATGACTCAACTCTCCTGAGTGCTATATGCTGTCAACATGAAGGATGCCACCCTGATTTGTTTTGATTAGTGAGTATAAATCAATGGTAAACAAAGCGAGGAGAGAAAGCGGAGGATTCCCTGGTTTACGCTTGTGTGCAGAATGGCCTGACCACATTGTTGTATGACATGCTTTATGTTGTTTTTCCTGCACCGACGCATATTTGACCTCTTCATTCTAGAGTGCGCATGTGGGTTTTAGTGTAAAACAAGCCATCTTCTTTTTTTATATCTTAGGGATCCCTGAATGATCTTTGAGCCAAATCTACCACACATCAGAAATGACCTTCCGCTGTCACTATCAGCTCCCAGCAAATCCATTAGCAGACAAATCATGTATGGAAATGAGAATTCACTATTTCCTCTATCCCTCCTCCCCTACAGTGAGAGCCAAGGTCCCACTAGACCCCTTCTCTCCTTGAACGCTTAATCCAAGGTCTGAAAGCAAAGACGAATGTGGCCTTTGTGCAACTTGGGCTTTTTGTGCTTCATTAAATCATGTGAAAGTACAATTGCCCAATTCAGTCTCCTCTCCAGCATTAGTTATGACTAATGCAGGTGAGAGGACAACGCCAAGGCTGTGGAGGTTTGGCAACATTCAGCCTTGTACTAATAAATATGCATGTGTCAACATGCAATCATGTTCAAATACAGAATCAGCATCTTCATTTGAAACCCCTGAAGTGATGAGCTCCCTGTAGAATAATAACAGTTCTCATTCATAAGTTTTGTGCTATTTAAAAGACTCCAACGATCAATTTTTAACAGCCTGTTTTTAGCTTGTGACACATTTATTTTACCTTGAGATTTGGGTCAAGTGTTTTTCTCTGTAAAAGGAGTAGTAGGCTCAGTTTTTCTGAACACCTGGGGCATTGCTTTAAACGCTGCATATTTCACATGCATCCAGGTCAACCACCTGTCACCTTGGATGACAGAGCTCCTGTGGGGGCTAAACAGTCAAGTTGTGTTTTAAGGATCTTAATTGCTCAGTCCTTAGTCAAGTTACTGTACACATATAATGCAAATTGGAACCAAATTCCTAGAAAATCAGCAATAGAAAAGGCAAATTAATGCATTTCCATCCCTGACTGTTATACAGATATTAGCAATTGGTTCAATAAGATAAACAGAAATAAATAGTGATGATGTAATTAAAAGAGAGCTCTAACCTCACAACTTAAAAAACATGTGG
This sequence comes from Morone saxatilis, assembly GCF_004916995.1. Lineage (NCBI taxonomy): Eukaryota > Metazoa > Chordata > Actinopteri > Moronidae > Morone > Morone saxatilis. Next base: position 20,132,874 of record NW_023339873.1, read on the forward strand.
AAAACGTGATGGAAATATGACATTTGTGTTTGTTTCATGTATACATTTGAGGACTATGACAGTCTCCTCATCACTCCACACAGATCTGATGCTTCCTTCTGCCGCAAGTTTTACAGAAATAGACATTTTCCCAAGTAGCTAGACCTGATTTATCACAGCTAACTGACCTCTGCGGCAGAAGAAATTTAATCATGAATGTAAAGTCTGGGAGTAGCAGGTGCAACATTTGTTTTATCTGACACACACAGAGAGGGAGAGAGACTAGTAGGTTGAAACAGAGGGACAGACAGACAGGTTAGTTTGTAGCTCAGACACTGAAAACACTTTAGGGACAGCAGTGAAGAATACTGCATCAAATTAAAAGGCGCATTCCGAAGTGACTTTACAGAAGCTTTCCATACAGTATCACAACAAGATAAGACAAGGCAACAATGCAAACATGCAGCCGTCTGCTATTATTCATTTATTCATTTTGTCTAAAGTAAAATACAAATGAGGTGCAATCCCAGCCACAGTAGAAGGTTTTATTTATTTTTTACTTTAAGACAAGATATGTAAATCATTCTGTATGGAATTCCACAGTTTGACAGCAACCACTGAAATACACTCTGTTGTAAAGTAGCCTGTGCATACTGAACAAGAAAACTATAAGTATGGTCGGTCAAAGTTAAAGCAGAAAATATGTCTTCAAATTCTAATTGGGGTTTACAATTTTGACATTTTGGGAAATGTTAACCCTCATTTTCCCTTCCAAATATTTAATTTCAATATTAAACCCACCCAAAAAGTAAGTTTAAATGAAGAAGTCCTAGGGTCATTTATATGAGACATTCTTCATAAAAGGTACAGTGTGTAACATTTAGGAGAATCTATTGCCAGAAATGGAATGTTTTCAGTATTGTAAATTAGAATCATTTTGTTTCTCATTACCTAAGAAATGAGCTGTTTTATGTACAGAGCAGGTCCTCTCTACAGAGTCTGCCATGTTGAACCATCATGTTTCTACAGTAGCCCAGAACAGACAAACCTCGAGATAGAGCCAATCACATTTTTTGGGAATTTCACAGCTACTCCAGTTTCTCCTACACACTTGGAAGACTGAGCTTTACTCAAATAGTTGTAATGTGCAACGTCACCACTAGATGCCATTAAATTCTACACACTGGTCCTTTAAGGTTTAAGACACAAGATGCAGGCCAGTCTCACGCCAAAGCGTGTAATAGAACCGCCGCTCCACTAGAGGATGTTGTGTCAGTGTAACATTTTGCCTTGCCTAGACCAAGTAAGTACATACATGTATGAAGGTACAGTATAAAGAGCGATAAATTCTATATAAAGACGAGGACAGGGTGGATGGATGGGTCAAACAAACAGGAGAACACTATTCTAGTCCCATATGAAACCAAAGGTCAGTTACATTTAAGTATGTAAGCTAACATACATAGTTAGGCTAAGGACAGTACGTTGAGTAATGTAGCTGTACACTAAGTAGTTTTGTTGCCTAAACCAAAAAACAAAACAAACAAAACTGTGACCTCCAGTAAGCTTTATAATGAAAGCATAATTCGGCCTAGCATATTTATCATACCTAACTTGACCGTGGAATGAAAACGTGTTGAAAACGTGGCACTGCCATGCCTTGACGAGGCAAAACGTGACGCCACGGTGGGCCGACATGTGTATTACATGATTTTGTGTGATACAGGATTGCAAGATAGGAAACAATGACTGTTCTTTCTTGATTTAAAAAAAAGCCATGTTAAGCTCATTAGGATTTGAATTGAACGTTTGGATGCAGAGGCCCCTGACTCCTGCCAATATGCAGTCATTTACAAACACAAGCCTCATGGTAGCTGCTAATGTATGAACAATATTGCTTCTTATGTAAATGGAGTGAAATATACTACAATTGTTACAGAAATTCCTGTATTCCTCCTAAATTGCCTGGAGTTGAAGTAAGCCATTAGCAGGTTCTTCTCTAAATATACAGTATGTGATCTTCTCACACACTCATGCCAGCCCAGTGCACAGCAGTTGCCTTTTGAAGGACCTGTCCTGTCCTGGCTCTTTGATGATGAAGTTATTTTTGGGTAAACCTTTCAACAGGTTCTGTGCAGGGGCAGCACCGTGCTAATTGCCTTGAGCTTGCAGCTTAAAGCTTGAGGTAATGTGTTAACTATGTGATTCCTCTATGATCACCATCAAGATGCCTCTAAGGACAAGGGACTGCATTAGACTATTGGACACTTCTCAGCTTATATTAAAGGATCATGTCCCCTTTCCTCAGGAGTGAAATAAAATCATAATACATCTGTGGGGCCTAACCAATTACTGAGTCAGGTGCTGAAATATCTGCCTTCCAAAGCTTGTGTTTCAGCCCATACTCCATCTGGCCCTCTGCTATAATAAGCCTCTCCATGGTTACTTAATTGAGAGTGTCAATGTCCGGCCAATGTAAGCTGTGCCACAGAGCTGCTGATGATTTTGGAACTCACTGGTCATCAGTAGAGGTCAATGAAAGTCACAGTTTATATAATGGCCATTTAAATGCCCGACTAACACATGCAGTAAGACAAAGTGCCAGATCCTCGGCAGATTTTTGTCTTTCATGTGTGATTCAGATGTGTTTTTGCAATGATATGGTAAACAAATTAAATCATGCTGACATTTTCAACTGTGGCATTGGCCACTTTTCGTCGTCTCAAATCTGACACAGTCTGAACACTTATATTGGATTCATGCAACTTTTACTCCATTGCAATATTTGTTGTGACTCGAGACACTTGAGGAAAGATCTAGGGGGTACTGAGGGGAGGTGATGGACTACATCAATATTTAGGATGTTACTTCAGTGTAAGTAAAACTTATAAGCGGTATGTGTTTGAAATATTAAGGAGGTGACTGAACAAAAAGGACACGTCCTTTATCCTAGGAGCCTGAACATATTTTATGAGAGAAATAAGCTGTTTAATGACAGCAGGCATATTGTAGGTTTTAATGGAGAGTTGTGGTAGTAGTTGTGTTTTATAGAGAAGAGTCATAAAGTGAGTAAAAAGACTCTGTAATGCCATTTACACAGAAGTATTTCTAAATATTTCTAACATTAGCTAGCCACCACAAGCTACTGGTCATACCAGACCAAGTAGGATTGTACTAAAACCCCTGAGTGTATTGAATTTACCAATTAGGGGTCTGTTTTATTGCTTATGAATGGCTTTAAGTCAAGCCACAAGTCTTAATAAGCTAGTTGGAAAGTAAGGTGTTCCAAGTCTCGGATTGCTGACCAGTAAATCTACATAATGAAATTTTTGTTTAAGCCTTATATATTGCTCTACGTAGGTAATGAGTAATTTCAATGCACAGGCCTAATAAAATACATATTCAATAAAAGCAGTTAATTACATGAATCATAAGTTTATTATGTTAGGACATATTTTATGAGATAAGCATGAGCTACCAGAGATGCTTTATCTTTAGGCTTCCATTTTATCTTAATGCTGTCATGTCTTTGATACAGTATGGTTCTTTCACAGGTCACTGAAGGAGAATGACTTGTTTAGACAATCAAGGATTTTCAGCGACATTAAATGACATAATGTAAATTTTTAAAAAACTGTTTGTTATAAATTCATTAGGAGTCACAGTTTGTGTAAACTGAATATGTTTCCATGCTACAGTAATGCCTCTATTACTAATGTAGTAATTCAGTCATAAGGCATGTTGTCACACAAAGGATACTTGGCTGAGTTTATCTGACTGCAGCTGTTGAGAGGAATTAGACAAACAGAAAAAAAAAAATCTGTTTTTTCAGAGCAAGTCCGCATCCTATAAAGATTTACTGGAGTGAAGATTCAAATTAGCAAAATTAATTGTACAGTATTTTCTGATGTTTCAATAAATAGACTGAAAATGTGCTAAACTAAACTAATTTTAACTCCATGTAGTGAGAGAGCAATTCTTTACCTTTTTTATTACAAAGACATTGTCGCTCTTAATGGTGCTTGTCTGCAAAAGTAGCTGAAGGGATATACAAAATGAAAGTAACAGCAAATGAGATCTTCTTTAAGTACAGTATCTTCGGCAGTCAAACAAACTGCAAGCACATCATGTTTGAATTAATTATGAATGGTATAGAGTGTATATCTTCTTCAGCATAGGAATGAGGTTTGCAGTCACCTAAAGTTCAGAGGCAATGCTGGCACTAATTCAGTGTAATAATTGAGATATCAAGTCATACATTGACAGTTAAATTAAATTAGTTAAGTTAAATTGACTCATAATGCTTGAGTTGAATACTTATGAGCTGATTCAAGCATTTAGATATAGTGGAGAATACTAAAGACTATCTGGATCTCATGCTGTTTGCTCCATATGCTTTGAAATGTATATCTGACCCAGGCAATCACATATTATCATTTTCTCTTGAGATAATTCCAAATCAAGTCGGAAGTAATTTGTGATTTGTCATCTGAGAAATCCTAAGTCTCTTTAAAGACTGAAGTCAAGTCTCAAGTTTGAGATAAATCCAAGTCTCATGTCATCCAATATAAATCCAAGTCAAGTCTCAAGGTATCCGAGTTAAGTCTAAAGTCAAGTCTCCAGTCCAGTCAAGATAAGTCCAAATCAGGTTTCAAGTTAATTCATGATATATTCCAGTCAACTCTTGTATCATCTAAGGTCTAAAAATTAAGTATTCAACATGTGTGGCTATACAAGGCCTACCTAACACTATCTTAGGTTGCTGTCTATTGTTCCTCGTTTACTGATTTTATTGGGTCAAAACTTGTAAAATATGGTTGCTTAACACTTAAGTCAAGTCTTCAGCGGTCAAGACTCACAACAATCAAATCTCAAGACTTCTGCTTTTTTGTGGGAACAGGGGACAATGCACATTTATCCACATTACTGTTAATGTGTTAGACAAATGGTAAATTTTCATTTATTGTCCCACTGGTCCAGATGTTTGTATTTATTAAAATGACAATGAAGCACTAAAAACATGTAAAATTAGAACAGGACTATACAGCTATGCATAGTAGGACATTTAGAATGTAAGCACTCACATTGCAGGCTGCTGTTTCTGTCCATGACACCTGTTTGAGGTTACAATATTTTGGACATAAACAATGACGGATGGGACTGTCCCCTCAAAGGCTATCCTGTCACCCCTGGAAAGGTAAGCTCTTTATCTTCTAATGACTTCATTCCTGAATCCTATGTCTTCGAGCAAGAAGGTGTGCAGACACTCTGTAGTAAATGATCACTTGGATGACTGTTGACATCTTCATAACACACGGGGTGTGGTGAGATTCAGGCAGTAGCTGCGCTGGTGTGAAGTTTGAAGATGACATAATCAAAGATAACCTTTAATATTATGGCACTGGGGGATGTATTTTGTCCAGAGCTGGAAGCCGTTGTAAGTTACTATCGTTTTATTTCACAATTTTTGCTGAATCACTGACTGTGAGTAACTGCCACATAAAAAAAGTGAATAACCTTCACTGGGAAGCAGGAGTGAGGAGTCTGTCCTATATAAAATCAAGGGTTTGGGAGAAAAAGACACTGACAAAGAAAGTGTCACAGGACTACAGAGGTTCCTGATGGAAATGCAGCCGGACATCTGGTCAGAGACGCTCAGGGACGAAGACTGACTTTTCACGAATCATGCTACATTCACGAGCAATCTCAGTGCGCTCTGGAGAAGTGTCATACATTTCTGGCAGAGGAGATGTGAAGTGAAGGAGACATCCTTGTACTCAAAATATCCATTATAATGGGAAAGCATGGTGGGAAGGATTTTTTTTATCATGATGAATGTTCCCTTGTCGACAGAACACAATTTAAAAATCATTTAGTCTTTTACAATAGTCATGTGGGGGCTGAGATAATTGCATACGGGAAATCCATTCAGTTTATATGAAATCTATAAATAAACATTGCTATTTAGATAAGAGACAGGAAAATCTGCTATCATATTACTACATACCTTAATAAACTAAATGAACATATGGTTGAATAAAACACACTGGCTGTGTGGAGCAGAACTTGATATTAAAACATTTTCACTTGCTCTTGGCCACATGTGAGCCTTAACTATTGACATGGAAGCAGTTTTACTTTAAAATGTCACCTGTGGAGTGCAGAGACAAATGTAACTTTAGTAAGATTGGGCAAGTTGAATTGGTTAGTACTGCCATGTAGAGCCTATACTGTAGCTGGTCTTATTGATTTCCACTCACACAATCCAGCACTTAGAATATCAGTAAATCTTCCCACTTTCCTGAAAGTGAGATGTGGTTTTCTCGGCTGTGTATGAGCACTGACGCTGGCTCCATCCAAGAGAAGACATTCACAAATGCTTGTATAAAATGGTGGAAAATTTGGTTTCTTTCACATTATGAATGCTCCACATTTCATCTTCTGTATAGTGTAACATTTTGTGACACAGTCATTGAATAGAGTGTCACTTTTAATGGCCATAATTTTCAAATAATGGTCCACTTGCAAATTTGAAAAGGTGCCTCAGGGGTGAGCAATTAAAATTTCTAAGGGAAAGATCCAGCCTCAGGCAGTCCAGGTTGGTATGATTGAGTGTCAAGAAGCTTCAGCGATTTATAATGGAATGTTTCAGTTGAAAAATGCCATTTCCAAGAATGCTTTTTAATTATCTTGTTCACCAACTTTCTATGGCTTTCCACTGCCATGCTTTAACATACAATACAAAAGCTTTAAGATGACACGTTGTGAAGCATCAGGAGAGCCAGAATAAGCTACAACCTGTATATGTATCTAACTAAAACTTTTATGTTTTACAGGGTGGCTTCACCAAAATAAACTAAATATTTAAGCATGCTGTATTTTCTCACTCACCTTCAAAAAACTTTGATTTCCGTATATGTTTTGAGATGTCGGTGCCTTGAGATGTCTGCCACCACCTAATACAATGGAGGAGATGGGAATTCCATCACTGGTGCTCACAGCATTGAAAGATTTCATTTGAAAAATTCAACAGCAATGTCTCTTTCCAGAAACAGTGGTCACTGTTCAACCAACTTTAAAGCTATGGCTAGTGAAGCTAAGCTACTCCTGATTGGGAGTACTAAAGCAACACTACTCTATGTTGACAGTGGTAAACTACTGTGATAGGTAGGCTTTCGGCCTAGTAATGCCATGTTTTCCCTCTCTCTAAGCTCCACCCTTTTCCTCTCCCACTGGCCGACACACACCTAGAGACTATTGTCTCATTAGAAGCTCATATATAGGAGTAGCATTCAAGGTCTGAATCTTGATGCATGTTGTCCAGTCTGGATAGGGGACAGGCCAGTCTCCTAGATGGTATGTTTTAAACCTGACTGTGTTTTAACCTTGATGAACACTTTAAAAGACTTGTATTGATCAGTTTTCCTCTTTATTACAGGAACTTCAAGCAATCTTAATTTTTGTGATGATAGGGTTGTCCTAGTCAAGTTGTATTGTACTGTGCTGCTAACTGACCCAGCTAATAGGTGGATGGGCCATAGAAATGTTGGTGCCAGCTGCAAGGGTTTGCTCATGCGTTTGCATCTTTTCTCTTGCCTTTTTTATGCCATTTTTTGCTCCTACCAGATGGAGGGTGGTGTACCATTAGACTGCCTCCCCCCTTTGTGTGTGTGTGTGTGTGTGTGTGTGTGTGTCAGTATCAGTGCATCTTGGTAGCACTTAGGTAATATACTCTATAAGTCTAGTTCCTGTAGATTCTCAGGTGCTTTTACTACTGACTGATTATCTTTGTGCCTAGTTATTTATATAGCGTAAATGTGTTAAGTTGCTTCTTCTGTGAAAGCAGAACAAGCTGTAAACACAACACTGACATATCCTCACTTTATTTAGTTGTCATGTCATGTGTAAGCAAACACTTAGACATATGTTAGTATTAATTTGGATAAGTCTGTGTCCACCTGATGAATGCACGTCTAATATTAATTTTCTATCCCCGAAAGATGACTTCTTTTCCCGTCGTGCAAATCTACTGCTTTTTTTAAGACCTCCACCACAAATATAATACCTTTCTCACTGCATAGCAAAAGCACATTGGGGAGATATCAATAGCTATGTTTTTCCAATACTGATATGCATCTCTTTGTAAAAAATACAATTCAAACTCTAATCCACAATAATCCACTGTTATGCATTACATGAAACAAAAACTCTCCCATTTCTAGAACAAAATCTTAAATAACACATTTTGTGAGCTTAAATTACCATTTGCTTGAAATCCTTTTGGACAACAGAAAAAATGATAAGGCACTATGCAATACAATATTACTGCCCAAGTCAAAGGCTGTGTCTCATTCCGCCTACTTGCACACTTCAAACACTTAGTTTTAAGTATATAGTG
>NW_023339873.1:20141301-20141478 GCF_004916995.1 Morone saxatilis
CAAAAAATTCAGTGTGGAATGATGGACACTACTCGCACTAAACGGACGCCATCTTGACTACAAAGCGGAGGGACCAGGGACGTCGGGTTTTTCAAAATTTGAAATAATGGCGGACAACTCAGCCGAGGCAGCCGGAGCTGTGTCGAAAGTGGGCACTACGGCAGTTAGTGGTCAGTG
>NW_023339873.1:20141578-20144952 GCF_004916995.1 Morone saxatilis
TTATTAAGTGTATGTTCCTACACCCAACAGGAAGTTGGCCATTTTGGATTTGTCATAACTTCTGCATACATGTTCAATTGCAACTTCTCATGTTTGATAAGATTCCCACCCTGAACACATCAATGTGATAATATTCAATAATATTGAGAGCGCCACTGGTGGTGAAAGGAAATGTCATTTTTTATACTTCCATGTTCTACTCCTAGCAGGATATGTGATCGAGCTGAAATTTTGTCAGGAAATACAAAACATGTTGATGATATTTTATGATTGTGGTGAGTATTTGTTGTTTGTTGTGTCCGTGGCGTGGCGTCAAATTTTGTTGCTATAACTTGAGTGTACATTGTCCATTCAGCTCCAAACTTCACTTGTCTGATAAGAGTCCCGCCCTGAACACGTCTATGTGATAATATTCAATAATAGTGAGAGCGCCACCTAGTAGTGAAAGGAACATTTTTAAACTTTTATGTATATCTTCCAGCAGATTGACCAGATCCAGCTGAAGTTCTGTCAGAAGTTCTTTAGCATGATTGAGTATGACATCTTAGGAATCTTGAGAATTTGCTAAAATCAGCTTTTCTGTTTACATTCAAACACTTTTTGGGGGGTAAACATGTCCAAAAACTCGTGAAAATTCAGTCGTGGCAAAGGCTAAGGTATCGTCTTGGTCCTATAGATGGGCGTCGCTAAATGGCCCCCCAGAATCAGCCCACAAGACACGTATGACCGACATGTACGAAAATTGGTAGGCATGTGTATCGTGAAGCAAAGAAGCCTCTTGGACCCATAACCCAAACCCAACAGGAAGTCAGCCATTTTGAATTTAGTGGTCATTTTTGACGATTTGCACATGTTGTATTTGAACGAACTCCTCCTAGGGAATTTATCAGATCAACTTCAAATTTGGTCAGTATGATATAAACACCATAAAGATCCAAATTTGTGCTATTTGTGACGACTCGCCATAAAAAAGTAAGCTGTCGTAACTTCAGCGTACATGACAATCTCAACGAAACTTCACGTTTGATAAAAGTCCCGCCCTGAACACGTCTATGTGATAATATTCACTAATAGTGAGAGCGCCACCTAGTGGCAACAGGAAGTGTCATGTTTTATACTTTCATGTTCTACTCCTAGCAGGATGATCAGATCCAGCTGAAATTTACTTATAAAATGCAAAACACATTGTTGATGATATGTGATGAATGTGGTGAGTGGGCGTGTCGTGGCGTGAAATTTTTATGTACCACCACAAAACACAGAAACAATTTGCTATAAGTTGAGTGTACATTGTCCAATCGGCAGATATAGTGATAGCGCCACCAACTGGCAACAGGAAGTTAGCGCTGCATGGCAACTTTGATCTGATTTACGTGAAATTTTCAGGTTTGGGTCCGCCCGTATAACGCCTGCACGTGACGCTGCTGCAGCACGCCCTGAGTTGCGTGGAGTGCGAGGGCCCGTTAATCGCTGCTTGCAGCTTTCATTTCTGTTTCTTCTTTGAAATTACAATATGTAAGTTGAAAAAACAATTTTCTTCGTTAAATTACTTTGGACCTCCAATTAAAAGATCCTGATGATATAAATTTGGTACATTTCTATTTATTTCTGAAAATATTGTAGAGGTTATGCAAAAAATGGGGTGCCAATAATGGTGAGCAGGACTGTATGAGTGACCAATTGACAGCTCATTAAAGTGCCACTATACAAAGGCTGTGTATAATGGGTGTGCCTAATTTAGGTGAGAATGAGAATTTAGAGATCGTTTGAAATCAGACCACCTTATATTAATCTCCTCCAGGGTCTGAGGCTCGGAACTAACAGCGTTCACTGCCTCTGTTACCTTCTGCCATTCACTTTACTTCATTCTATGTTCATACCAGAGCTTAGGGATCTAAATAATACACGTTTTCTTCAGTTTGATTGACCATTACTTCTAGTTCATTGACTTCTTTGATGTTTCTGTCATTTTTCCTCAAAACTTGTGGATCCTTCATATGCAAATCAGGCAATTGGGGGTGTGTTTCAAGCCATTTATAGTTATTCATGGGAATGGTCAGGAGCCTTGTGCAGGTGCAATTTCAGGATGATTGAGATGTATGTGGGAAAAAAACGTAAGAACAGACATACGTGAGGTTTTATAAATCTGACGTATGACTGCGTATGCATGTTTCCTGTTTTGTGTGTACACAGATTTCTACACCTAAATATACACACAATGCTGGTTTAATGCATCTGACCCCAGGAGTACTTGGAAAGAAACCAGGATAGTGTGGCTTGTAAAGACTGTTGTTGGTAAAGAATAGTAATTTTGAGCAATTAAGAAACCTGTATGCACATGATGAGAAACTTGGAAACTATTGCGATCATATAAAAAAGCAGATTAATAAGCAGGCTTTTCCTGTTCCATGGAAATGTCAGAAGACCAGCAGAAGACTTTAAACTAATGTGCATGTAAACACACTCATTGACAGTAAACATTTTAACCGTCCATGCAGCCACTGACAGCAGCAGTTACTGATGAATGCAGGTGTTGTGTGTTAGCAAAGTGAACATAGTGTCAGAGCTAGTAGGCGGACTGGGTGGCCTTCAGCTCCGAGACAGACCAGCAGCTCCCACGAGGACCCTCAGCAGGGGGTGGAGGGGCTGCTGAGTGTGTATGTGTATGTGTGTGAGTCCTTTTGTACATGTGAGTTGAGTTCCTGTGTGTGTGTGTGTATAGAAGATCAAGGGTAACCCTGGCCATATAGGAGGTCAGCAGTATGACAGTGAGGCTCTCCTAGCGACAGAGCCCAGGAATGTTCTCAGGGCCTGGGCTAGGGGAAGTCGGCTGCCCTGGAACAATCACACAAGAGTTAATATTGGCCCTGCAGGTCAGAGGTTAAATGCCTGTAGGTCACAGGACGGAGGAGGGCTCCAACCAGACACAGGGGAGGGGAGCCAAAGACTGGGGCTGTGCTGCTATATCTGTGTGTGTGTTCCACCATTGCCACCCCAGCAGTCCATGCTGTTGTACAACACAAGAGAAGGAGCAGTGCATTTCTATTCTTCCTGGACTTTCCCTTTTTTCCTCAAGAGTCCAATCAGGCTCCCTCTGGACACTGAAGAGTGTGATGTTGTTGAAAAGGACCTTGTCAATGATTCCAACTTTCAGCCTGATTATTATTTGTTGAAATAAACCAAGATGACTTGCTTTTTAGAGTCCTGCAGGAATGAGTCCTAAAACCCAAAACTGATTTGAGCAGTTTAAAGACACTTCCCTTGCGTTGAAGTAACTGGGTTTTTTAATAGATTTTTGTAAGGATGTGTGAAGTGTGTTTGCCCTGATCTGAGTTTTATAATAAGCATTTACACACATTCACACACCAATGCAC
>NW_023339873.1:20144977-20145867 GCF_004916995.1 Morone saxatilis
CAAAAGACAAAGAAACAAAGGATTAATATAACAGAAAATATCTTGTGTAACCATACAGTGTAAAATGTGTATACTCCATATAAAACAATGTCAGGTTAGTAAGCAAATAAACTAATAAACTGTATGTTAATTGTTTGGGTGTGGTTGACTGCAAATGAAATTAACCTGTTTAGAAAGCAGCTAATGAGGTGAGGTGAGGGTGGGGCTGGGGTGATATTACCCTGTGTGGTTGTGGCCATCACACTGTGCATGAAAGCTTCACAAGTAAGTGTGAGTCACAGTTGATGTAAAACAAAGGATTGACTAATCAGTTGAAAAATGCATTGATCAATCTTTGATATCGGATCGGGATATCCCTAGTTTTTGGTTAAATATCTGAAATAAGGTCAGTGGTAAACACAAACTTAAAACATTTTCCTGTTTGTCAGTATATGTCAAATATATCAGTAAATAAATTAATAAAAAGTGAATACTTGTATGTGTCTTAACCCTTGAAGTACAGTTCCTACATTTTTTATTTATTTTTGCTGGTTGTGATGTCATTTCTTTAGTATCTTGAAATTATTCAGTTGTGTCAGTTGTATAAGTCAATAAACCATAATCATTAAAGAAAAGTATATGCTCATTTTTAATAATTTTTTAGCCACTCCTTTCCTCCACTCTTCTGTACCTGCATCAGTCAGCTCGCACTGCACATCACCCAGAGTGCACAATGATTTTAAAGACATAAGCCTTAGCTTTTCACTGCATAATACATATATATTTATGTACTTTTAAAAAAAGTGGCACTCCCTCAAAGTTATATAGTAGTGTTGGAATTTCTGCAAGTGGGGGGTAAAAGTTGAAAGACGAGATTGTTTGACATTTTCCTTAAGGCCTCTGCACACCAA
>NW_023339873.1:20145967-20159357 GCF_004916995.1 Morone saxatilis
ACGGACACGCCGTTCAACGTACATGCACAAATAGCACAACTTTTAATCTAATCTAATACATAGTAATGACCATAGCGCTAACTGGTTGGCTTGAACCATCAATTTAGGGACAAATCTTGAATGTTGCAGATGCAATATCCCTTATTGTGTTAATTTAACAAACGTCTGTGTTTCAGTATTCCTGCAGCATTACATTATCACTGTTGTTGGTTGTGTGGGCATTAATAACTCTCACCCTTGCACCTTTATTGTTTAGTTGCCTTTCATTTTGCCAATCTAGAAATGTGGGTCATTCTATTGTTGCAGTTGCTGACAATTGATAAGGCATGTGTGTGTGCTGTCTCAGTTTTACTTTCCACTGGTTGTTAAAGATAAATCTTGATATGAAGATAAGAAAAAACAGATATTGCTAATAAACAGATAATGTTACCCCTGAATGCATTCAGAAATATTCAGGTTGTCTCTTTGTCACTAACAAATGGATGAGGTTTTCATTGGTCATCAGTCAAATTGTATTGTCAGACTGTGAATGTAGGATGTATTGATGTTTGATCAGTCATCATGTTTCCGCTGCACATGCAGGATAAAGGGAACAAAGGCTCAAATATGTGCTTAAATTTCTATTTGAAAGTGAAAGGATAACTTCAGACTCACTTTACTACACAGATTGCATAACTGACGAAATTCACCTTTGATGCTGAGTTCTATTTACCTGCTGTAAACCATCAGTGTCTTATATACATGCAATTGTATTTCCAAGAAATTTCGTTCTTGTGTTACAAGATAAAGTTGTCTCCTTTGAGCCCAAAACAATTAACAGCAAAATGTGCATGTCTTGTATATCGGTATAAGGTCTAAAATAATAGAAACCAGTTCTGGATTCTCCATTTACAATTAATAAATATCAGACATTTTGAAAAAGACATAATAGAAAAATATAAGCTATAATGGAATAATATAAAAGTAAAATAAGAGTTGAATGTACACTATATACAACTTTTTTATACACTAGCCACTGTAGGTTCTCCTTCAAGCATTGAGGGGTTTTGGTTGGTTGTAATCTTCAACTTCATCATTATATGGCACTAAATCCTACACACTGGTCCATTCAAGTAAAAATTATATACATTCAAAACAACAACCTTATTAGAGACTTAAAGATGTTTGAAGAGTATGTTGTATGGTACACTTAAAAGTGTGTGAAGAGAAACAATAAAGGCTCTTTACACACCAGAAACCCTTGTTCTTGTGGGCCACAATTGTCCGTTAGACTGAGGGAGAAAGAGGAAAGAGACAGAAAAGAACAGTTATTAAACAGCTAAATCAAATTGTCAGACAATGTGAACTCAGGCTCAGGTGTGCTTTGGAGCTAATGACAGTAGTAGTAGTTTGACATGCTAATGTTAGCGTGTTTTGGATGTTATGTTAGCAGTAAAGTACAGCTGAGTTTGATCTGACTTTATACTGTAGCTTTGAAGGTGACCGAACTGAGTGTTAGACAAATGCAAATGTTGACCTGAAGAGTCGGGGAGTTTCCTCCTCTGCAGATCATGATTGTCTGTACCAAACTTCATGGCATAGCAAAATACATTGCCATTGCTAGAGACATTCTACAATTGCAAGGATCTACAAACATTTCTGTGCACTCTGTGCATTGCATTTGATCCTCCTACAACAATGTGAACTCACACTATCAAATAATTAATTAATAAGGTAATCTAACTAAACAGAAGTGGTTTAAGCAAACACTGATGATTGTTTTAGGCCTGTTCTACATATCATGTAAGGCAAATTTCAGTTGAGGCACGTGGGATGGGTTTGCTTCCATTGTGTTTCTCCGTTTGCTCTGCTGCCTCCACTCACCTGTTGGTTTTTCCCCTAACACAGTACATATGTCGAATGCTTACAGGGGAAGTTGACCACTTTAATACAACAGCAGCCACCCATTCGTCACCTATCAATGCTTGCAGACTGAGGAAGTTTGCTCAGGGCGATGGCTGCCTCCTCATCTCATGGTTAATAAGATCTAAGATACTATGGGGCGTTACTCAACACCTGGCCATAAAGACGACAGGACCAATATTCTGACACTCTGCTGTTCAAACAAGGATCATCCTCACCGGATGTTTATTCTATTCACTCTCCCAACAACCTGGTCTCAAAACTCACACTTGCACACACCCATACATAAAAAAGGTTGATTGAACAGTAATGACATGAGTAGAAAAGAAGAAGTTCATACAATTAATCTCAGACAAGGTCATTTTAATTTTTCCATCTACAGTCCAGTGTGTCCATCTGTACTGCGTGTGCAGATGCTCCGTAGAGGGCTTGTTGCCAGTAATGTCAGCAAACAAAGGCAGCAGAAGGACACATTCTGGGGAACAACAGACAAGAGTCTGGTTGATGTGTCGGACACCGGACACACACACACACACACAAACACACACACACACTTCCATATTTGCAAAAATAGTTTGATGTGACAGCTGTAAATGTAAAGTATGTAGTATACAAACTCAACAATTAGTAAGTAAATTAAAAACACAGAACTCATGACTACATGATCCGTCTTCAAAGTGAAGTTTAAAATGATCTCAGTCAGGATCAAGTTTGGGTTCTGTAGGTAAAAAATCCACATTTTGATCCCCTGAAAAGAAAAAGCTGTTTGTCCAAATGAGGATTTATGTTACTGAGCTTAAAACATTTATGAGATGAGCAAAAACATTTTTCACTTCCTCTTATTTCACACAAAAGTCAAATTTCACACTGAGCTGATGACAAAAATTGTGTATAGGAGATCCACTTTAAAATACATGGATGTCTCTCTGGATGGGATGTAAAGTTACATAAATCCATTCCCAATGTGGCTTTATTTGCCTTGAGACCATGGGATGCAGTCAGATGGCAGCCGGCTTTTCTTTCCCTGCATTCAAGTGTATCCCTTCAGAATAGCTATAAAAACCTTTGCCTTTAGTCCCCAATCATGTTGGCCAAACAACAAGAAATCAGAGACTGTTGTGCCCACATCTACAAAGACTTGCTCCATCAACATCCCGGATCAAGCACTGTGTTCTGAGCTGA
Organism: Morone saxatilis; assembly: GCF_004916995.1. Taxonomy (NCBI): domain Eukaryota; kingdom Metazoa; phylum Chordata; class Actinopteri; family Moronidae; genus Morone; species Morone saxatilis. The sequence goes on from NW_023339873.1 coordinate 20,149,052, forward strand.
CAGAATGCAGGACGAGAGTATGTGGACCTGTTTACATCGATGATGCTTGGTGCTTAAACACAGTCAGAGTAGATGGACACAGTTTCTTTTTATGTGAAAATGAACCCATATTATCATAACTATTTTGTTGCTGCAGTTTACATTCAACCAGACACAAATTCAAAAGATGACCAGCAGAATTATTTCCTCGAATTCTTTGTATGTGTAAAAACTTACTTGGCATTCTGATTCTGATTCTGATGTATATATCTATAGAAATGTGTATATATTGGTTTATTTTTCTTTTATTTCTTTTCTATGTTATTCTATAAATGTAATTATCTTTTTCTATGTGTATAGCATGAAGGAACTGCAAACCCTTAATTTCGTTATGCAACCTTGTGTTATATAATGATAAATGCATTTCCTTGATTCCTTGATATTTGTACTACATCCCAACCACTGTTATTACAGGCCCTGTTGGCCTAGGGTTAAAACTTGTTGCTGCATATTACCACACACTTGTAACCGTCCCCTCTCTCATACAGTCAATCAGAATTGAACTATCCTTGAGCAAGATACTGAACCCCAAATGTCTCCTGTGTTGTCTCCCGATGCTGTGTCATCGGTGTGTAAATATGTATGAATGAGTTTGTCTCTGTTTGATGGGCTTTGCCATCACTGAGTGAATGTGTGTGTGTGAATATGGCATGTAGTGTAAAAACGCTTTAAGTGGTCGGAAGACTAGAAAGACGCTATACAAGTACAGGTCCATTTACCACAACCCAATACAGTTAATAAATCAAACCAAAGGCTCTGACAACACCCTCACTTCAGATCATGCAACTTCTTATTCTAACTTGAGCTTCAAAAGCTTTGAAATTCCCCTTTTCAAGAACATCCAAAATAAGTCTCTCTCTCTCTCTCTCTCTCTCTCTCTCTCTCTCTCACACATACACACACATTTGCCCCCTCAATGCAGACAGCCCAAAATCTGCTTGACCAGTTCCCCAATTAACCCTTTGACATTGTGTGTGTGTGTACAATAAGAGCATGTATGTGTGTGTGCCCTCAATCTGTCTATGAGGTGCTTTGTGACACATATGGCCAGTGGTGTGTGTGTGTGTGTATGTGTGTGTGTGTGTGTGTGTGTGTTGGTGGGGGTACAATACAGAATGGGACAGGATAGCTTGAGAATTCTGGAAAGGCTTAATGTTTGTTGGTAGGTTAAATCCATGCTGCTGGGTAGGATATGATTAAAAGACTAAACTATTTAATTATCACAGCTAAAGTCTGGGATACTTCTGTACTGTAACCTGCAACTGAATGCAACTACAACAAATAGCATGTTATTTTGCCAAGTTTTCACTCCCTTTGTTTACAGGCTTATTGTAACTGCATTTCTTTGCTAATTGTGCAATACATTATTAGTTAAGTATATGTCAGGGTACAGAGTGCTTTTTTCACATGATGTCTGTTCTATTTCTATTAATGGACGTTTATCCTGAGTGGATTTTAATGAAACAACAACTCTGACAGTATGTGCACAACATCTGTGATTTTTAGTTTGACTAAGAAGAGAGTGTATGCCCCCAAAAAAGTAAATGCTGTCAGTATGCTTCAAACAAACTAGTTCATACAACAAGTGTTTATCATTGTTCCAAAAGGCCTCAGTAAAATAGAGCGTGAAGAGGAGCGTTTAGTTGCACAAATGGGAAAAACTTTGCCCACTTTCAGACTGTTGTACCTTGATAGATGGTCATAGTGTACTCTGTAGTATGCATGAGTTTCAGATGCTGTTAGATGATATGACAGCACTTTCTTTCAAGCATACTGAGGTGCTTAATCTAAATATAAAGGGGCCAGACTGAACTCTTGGTCAGACAAAAAGACTCACACCTCACTCAGGTAGACATTGCTAAAAACTTAATTTCTACTAGCAGCATTGATACAGCTGTGATATGTGTGATAGAAACCATTTGTGTGTGTATGCATGTGTGTTAGTAATGAGTTGAGAAGCAGGTCAGCCCTGCAAGAAGATAGAGGCCTCCTGGTGAGGAGTGGTCACCACTTCATGATGGCCACGCTTCAGGAAACAAGCACACACACACAAGGAAGTTGATCAAGTGTATGCAATGAGGTCAGGGAGGTGTGTGGGAAGAGGAGGATGGCGTGAGAATACAAGGGGACGAGGGGGGGGGGGAGCCCTCTTACTTTTCTCCATGGATCCATATTGTTCTGCAGGAGTGACCACAGGCTGGACACATGCCTGCCATTTGGGCAACAGGTGGTCCGGGAAGCTTTGCTGTGGTCAACAGACACGGTGGTAAATGAAAAGCCCTGTGACGGATGAAAAATTATTTATAAGTCTTGTATACTGACTGCACCAGATTTACATCACTTAAAAACATTGGAGGACCAAGATAACTAATTACCAACTGCCCATTACATGTGAAAATAAAATTACATCATGTCAGTGTCACTCTACTAGGGATGGGATTATCATTGCGTATTGTGATAAAGGATACATTTATTGTGGTGAATTTACATTATTGTGTTAATTGTGAATTGCGATAATCGAGAATATCCTCACGAGTTGACTTGAAAAAGCTGTCTAGCTAGTCTAGGATTTCATAACTTAACTATGAACAGGACGCACAGACTGGGTGGAAATCTGACGTTTTTATATCACAGATGATGAAGAATTAAGAATTAAAGCACGAGGTAAAAAACTGAGACTCATGTAGGCTGATACTGATTGGCAGATCATCTGACAGATAGTCTATATGAAAACAAAACCCAAAACCCATCCACTAAAGATTGAAAAGCAAACTGTTGTTGTTGTCCGTAATGTTCAAATGTTGTTAATAAAGGAATGTTTGTTGAATTACATGGCATGTATTGTTTTGTTTTTGTTTTTTACTGTGACATCCAATTGGGTATCATAAATTTCACCGGTATTGGTATCAACTACTTAATTTCTGGTATACTATACAGAGATACAGAGAGAATTGTTTTTGTGCCATTGGCTACTGCTTTTATTGTAAGCAACTCTCCCTTCGGTTCATTGTGTATTGGCGGGTATGCATAGCAATGCCGTAGGAAATCCATAATGCTTATTTGTTTCTTTTCCTAGGGATTATTTCTGTTTCACACATCCTCCAGAAATTAAGCAAAGTTTACAAACATCCATCAGCCAGTGTATCAGATCATATCCTGCACAATGACTAGTCAGCTTCTCCAAAGCCTGCTTGCAAGCAATGCTGTCTGTCTGTGTGCTGAGGGGTCTTTGACCCCCTCTAGCTGAGGCTTTGACAACAGAACAAGGCAGCAAGCCGTGGGCCACAGGGCTGATCGGCCACGATATTGTGCAGAGGGCAACTGTCCATTCTGGACTATTGTCTGGATGAGCACTACTGTCTCTAAGACAAAAGAAGCACCTGCCTAACCATCCAAACACACACATACTGGTCTGCCATGTGCCTGACACAAGGCCGCTGTGTCCGTAACCTCCCATTTCACAAAGGAGGGGAGCTTGATGTGGGGCTGGACATGTAACACACGCTTAGTGTGTGTGTGTGTGTGTGTGTTGAGGTTATGGATATTGGCGGGAGAGAGGGTTAAAATTGGGGGAGTGTTTCTGAGCTGTGTGTGTGTGTTGGGGGTGGGAAGGCTAACTTTAGGGGTCAGTTTGGCGGGAATGTCAGGCTTTGTTGGATTTACATCTGTTCAGTAGTGTGCCAGGCTGTGCGCCACACTACAGAAAAAACACACAAGCTCATCCAGTCATTTGTGGGGACAGAAAGGCATCATGTTGGCATGTGTCTGATTAAGAACAGGTCAATCTGTCCCTCTGTGTGTGTGTGTGTGGGTGTGTGTGCACATGAGCAGCGGAAGCAACACTAAAACACTTGTTGCGCATCTGTCCTCCGAGGCATGTCCAACAAGCAGCTCCTGCAATCAAAGAGAGGCTCTGTTGATCCAACCAGCTTTCTATTGACAGTCATCCAGAGAGACACATAGGCAGACTCAGTTATAGCTGCCAGGCCTCATCATCCCTGTGGGACTCAGTGGATAATTGTGCATTCATGTGCTGTCAGAACGATTGCATGTACTGCTCTTCACTGGGGAGTTTCACTTAAATATCCTCCCCAGAGGTCGATAAGTAAAATAAATTACCTTTATCAAATAACTTGTGTAGTGTTTTAATATGATAAAGGCTTCCGAAAATCTATTAGGAAGCACCTCCTCTGAGCATAAAAGGAAATCTGTGTGTGACAGCTTAACTCTGAAGGATGGAAAAGTATAGAAGGTCAATAACTGTTAGAGCCTGACTCATTATTTATTCAATAACTATGCCTTTCTAGTCTTCCGACCACTCAAAGCGCTTTTACTACGTGCCACATTCACCCTTTCACACACATTCACACAGCGAACAGAAACTAATGCATTCATACATATTCACACACCGATGCACAGCATCGGGAGCAATTCGGGGTTTAGTATCGTTGCTCAAGGATACTTCGACATGTGGCACCAGGAGCCGGGGATCGAACAACAAACCTTCCAATTAGGGGACGACCCGCTCTGCCTCTGCGCCACAGCCACCCTGTACGTGTGTAGATGCACACTGTACCACTCTCACTTCTGTGTGATGGCTGCAGGTGTTATTGGCAAGCCTCATTAATCTGTTTCAGCATTTAACATTTAACTTTTTATTTTGTTTTCATCAACAACAGTTCAGTATATGCACACCTTATTTTTCTCTTTTTTAGCTGTATATAACATCTGTACATTCAAGTATTATGCAAATGGAGTATATTGCACCATATTGACTCTAGGAAAAGACTGTGTGTGAGATATATGGGATGTATACATGGAGGTAATAAAGGTTAAGTAGGAGGGCCAAGCACCATTGGACAATAAACCTGAATGCATTAATAAAGCCAGGGCTCCACTGGTTTGTAAAGATCGATTTTTAAATATGTAATTTGCTCCATCTGATAAATATCCATATAATGTATGGATCTTTATCAGATGGAGCAAATTACATATGCATGAAATGGGCCAGTGCTCACTAGGACTGAGTACCAGCACTTCAGATTTTTGTTCACACAAGTACCCTTACTTCTTATTGTGTACCTCCGGTGAGCATGGTCGTACCCACCACTGAGCTCCAGACCTCAGTAGTTTTTTCTTAGATAAGTGTTTGGACCTCAGTATTTCAAAAACTCTACCCATTCAGCAGTGCTGGTGAGGTACTCCTTGACACCAGCATAACTGTGTCTTTGTATAAACACATAGCTTAATGCTAAGATGCTAAGAAAACAGCACTGACTATTTCCTTGTTAAAATGTATTAAAACAGCAAAAGATTAGAGTTTCCATCTAATATATACGCCCTTTAAGGCTGCTAAAGTAATACATTTAAGAGTTATTTATTGGCCCTTCCATTCACTGTGGTATCGTGTGGAACGTCCTGTTGGAAACCCTCTTAAAGGGGATAAAATACGTCTCTCCAGAATACACCTAGTTTAGGACATAGCCAGAATATATGGATTTGATTGGCAAGATGTGATACTCAGTTGCCATTTTGGAGTTTCCATTGATCCTATGTGTTTGAATTTGTGACCAGGTGTGCCTCAGGGCACATGTCATTCCAGGTGTCCTGTGACATGACCATGTTAGATTTGTTTGAGCGGCAGCAACAGAGTTATTATTGTTTTGTATTTTTAGATAATATTTCTGTTTTCAATTCAGTTCAGTTTCAGTTAGTTTCCAGAGTGGGTTTGCTTAGTTTTTTTTTTTGTTGTTTAATGTTTTAGTTACGTAATTATTAGTTTCAGTATTAGTTCGTATTATGTATTTTTAGTAGAAGAAGATACACTTTATTGATCCCCTACAGGGAAATTGTTTTTTTCACTCTGTTTTTTATACACACACAATGAAATGCACACTTCATGCACATGTGGACATGCAAAGGGGAGAGATGTGGAGTGATGGGGCTGCCTCATGAGCAGGTTTCGGGGTTAGGTTGCCTTGCCCAAGGGCCACGCTCCCGGCAGTGCACAGAGGAAACTGGCCCTCTCCAGCTACCGCTCCACACTCCATATTTTTGTAGTCTGTGGGCTTGAACCGGCGACCCTCCGATTCCCAAGCCAAGTCCCTACAGACTGAGCTACTGCTCAGTCAGGGGAAAGACTGAAGAAGCTAAGATGCTGCCCTCCATCAGTACTGCTGCCTGTTCTTTAAGCACCACCACCACTCGAGCATCCACCTGCAGGCTGTGGCTAGATTATTTAAGATATTTCCTCATCACATGCAAACATGTCTGCAGGGAGTGTTGAGGTCGGAGTCTAGATGTCAAACTCTAACTGTGTTAAACACTTAAACACAAATGTGAGTTGTCTGACTAAACTACAATAACCTTGTGGCCTGAGTATGTGAGGCAGTGCCTGAGAGTGGGTGTATGTCGCATAAAAACAGTTTGCTACCCTGCCGTCAAAAGAAAGGGAAGCATAAATTTTGAGGCACTGATCTGTTGATCATTGCAGCTCTCCTGAAGTAGCCGGGGGGTTTAGGGATATTTTTTAGGAATTCATATTTTTTTATGTGTTTTTCCCTATATGCTAATGAGTTATTTTTGATCTAATTTTTATTTATTGTTTTACTGGTGATATATATGGTACATCAGTGACATTATGTGATTATGAATAGGGCACATAGGGCACGTTATTGATGGTATTGAGAGAGGGGCTCTTACTTTTCCCACTCCAATCACCAGCATCACCTTTACATGAAATAACACCACAGTAGGCTCTCCACAAGAACCTGACATTATGACAACTTAAGCTAATCTTTACACTTCCTGTGAATTATGTTTCTGCAAAAGACCAAGCTACCGGTGTTAACAACACCAAATATAAAAGCTTTCATGTTTGTATAAAGGCTATTTAGAAGGTCTTGAACCTGCAAAAACATGAATAATGTGCAAACAAAGCAAGACAAGGTGACTTGGGTTACCAGGTGGAGACACATGGCACAGCGATAACTGCAGTATCTCTGTTTGTGAGTAATACTGCAAACAGTAACTAGTTAGTGATAAAGTGGCGGTGACTTTGAACAACCGACCAACTACTCCCACACAAGGCCTTTAACACTGTTGGCATGGACATCAAGACCAACGTCCGGCAGTAAAATATAAACACAAGGTAAGCAGGGACAGCAAGGGATCTGCACTGTGGAACTTTCTGGAATTTGTTTTGCTTTTGTCTATACACCGTTTTTTTTTCCAGAAAGACTACAGGCCTGAGGAAGGTGACTGAAAAACCCAGTGAAAACTGGGCACAGTGACATATAAATGCATCACCTGGACATGTAGGTAACAAGCTTGCAGACTTACTGTTCAACATATCAAGGACCTGCAACAGCCCATTAGCCCTCTCTGTGGAGGAAAAAAAAAAAATTTTGCTCTCATGGCTGCTATATTTATTGGAAAACTGTTTACACAACAGCCTCAGATTGAGCTTCAGAGCAATGTTTTTGATCACAAGAGTAAGAGAACTATTTACAGAACAAGTTGCTATATATTTTTTTTTTAATATAGATATTAACACATTTTACTAGATTGAAAATGAGTACTTCTAAAAAAGTACATTATCTATAATTCTATTATCTATATATAATCTATTAGCTAGATTAGCTAACATGCAGCAGAGTTAACGGTATGGTTAAATTTTTCAGATTGAAGTAACACCCCTTTAAAATGTTAGTGATAAGCTAACGTCCTGAATCTATACTGGGCTTAAAGTTCCAGTGTAATTAGTTATCTCCCTCACTTCACCCTTTCCTTCCAAACCAAAGGAGAAACTATGGTGGCTGCGCAATGCATAAAAACCACAAATGCCCTATGTAGTGCCATTGTTTGGTTTGTCTGTTTTGTCTGTCTGGATAAACGGCTCAGTCGAGATAAAGAAAACATAACGATTCAGGTAATTATACACTAATGAAAACAAACTGATGCATATTATATTCCATTTTTGCCAACAGCTCTTCCTAAATATTACAGACTGGACCTTTAATGAAATGACTGATATCAAGAATTTCCCAGAAATGCCCGCTAGTGTATTTCCCAAAGTAAGTGTTCCTAATAAAAAAGGCAGAAATCTGTGGGAAGAAAGAAAAATATTTGGCCCTGTGTCAGACTTGTACAACATTAGATGCTAGAATACTGGTACTTTCCATTAATACCACTGAGAGTGCTTTCTGTTTTTATACCACTAAACTGTGGAACTCAGTGCAAGAAACGTTTTGATAAATCTTCCTTTTAATTTGGAGTAATGTTTTTTTGTCTGAGGTGTTTCAATTTTGCTATGTGAAGTAAAAGTAACATCAGCATGTACAAATACTTTATTACAAGTAGAAATCTTTGAATGTTACTTAAACATACTATAAGGAGTTTTTAACTGGTTATGAAACAGTCTTAATTTAATGATGATGCTTCTATATGATCTACATAATCAAACATTATCATATATAAGAAAATTGGCTATTTTTCTATATAGTTATTCTTAATGTCTGCCACAGGGTTGAATTCCCCTTGGAATCAATTTAATGAAGCGGTAGAAACACTTAGAATCGGACCATCAATCAGTTCAGGGGTCCTTATACCAATGTAGTTGAATAGGAATGTTAAAACCAATTTCTGACTCGGTAAATCTTTGCACCCCTAGTAGTTTTATCTATAACTACATTATAATGCATATTTTGTACGTAGAATCTTTGTAAAAGCAATATATAGTTATATATAGTGGCCAAATAACTGTAGTGCAGTAAAAAGTACAATAGCTCTCTCTAAAATGTAGTGATGTTTAAGTATATAATTATAAAGTATCATAAAGGAGTACAAGTATCAAGACAAGGCAAGATAAATCTGTACATAAGTATAGTGGTTGACTCCCTGTACTTACAATACATACTTTCCACCACTGCCAAAAAACACATAATGTAACACTATACTATACAACACTATACAATGTACTTTTTCCACACATTTTACACACATGTGTGCATGGCATGTGTTCCTTTGCCTGCTTGTTTTGTGCATCAGGACTCATAGGAATGTACATATACTTGTGTGAGCACATGTGCCTGGATGTACGTGTGTGTTTGTGTGTGTGTGCATATATTAGCTGTCTTCCTACAAGTGTTGCACTACACTGAGGCATTTGGAAGGCTGAATGGAGGAGTGTAGAAGATTAGAGAGGGACAAGGTCGCTTTCAGAAGAGGGAGGAACTCAACACATAAATCCTCCAGCTTCTCTTTGATAAGGCTTCAATTCAAGAGGGATCATGTACCATGCTAATAGTTGCTTGCTTCAACCTCCTAGCCAGCTCACATATCACACACACTCAAACACCTCCAGCACTGACACACAAACATATGCAAACACATATAAATATATGTGTGACTTGAACTTTCACTCTATGTGACACATATTCTCACAAAAGTACACAAATGCACAAAAACACAAATGAAACAGAATCGATTATAAATAATCTGCAAAACTTGTATAGGGAGGCTATGTCTCTATAATTATAACCATAGTAATTCACACACAATTTCAAAAACTCACATACACTCCACAACCCCGGGCAAAAATTAGGCCATTTCTGTCTTGAGCTGTTCACACAATTAAGTCAACCTAATGTGAGTGGACAGGCGCCTACTGCCATGGCTTCCAGACACAATATGCTATAATTACACATTCACTAAATGCAAACATCTGAAAATGTTGTCTTCTGTTCTGTTCTTCAGCCTGAAAGAATAAAGGGGTCCAGGGTTGCATGCCAGAATCTGAAGCAAACCTTGTGGTGCACAACTTCAACACTAACTCTAGAAACTACAACTAATATTCATACTTCTTACACTAAGATTCAGTTGTCAATGAGATTTAAAACAACATTTTGGCTTGTGTAATATTTAAAATCACAATACATTTTTTCACATTCACAAAAAGACGCATAAGAAAGCAATATATTGAATAAACTGATTTCCTAATTTATTCTTTAATAAGTCTGAGTTTTCTACAATGTGTTAAATTTACAGCAGTCTAACCTAATTCTTTAGTGTTGGTGTTGGCTCCAGACAGATGTGATTCTAAATAGCACCACACTGTGAGCCTTATAGCACACTATGACCCCCACGCGACACTCTTTAAAAAGGCACCAGAATATGATTGTTTAAGAATGAAGTATAGCAGAACCCTTAACTGTGCAGTAAGAAATCTATAGAACGAGTAGGCTGTGGTTCGGGAGGCAGACACCCT
>NW_023339873.1:20159479-20164520 GCF_004916995.1 Morone saxatilis
TAGGCCTAGACTATCGGGGGATTTCCCATGGTGCACTGAGCTCCTCTCTTCCTCTCTCTTTCTGCACTCACTCATGTCCCATTAATGCATGTTACTAACTTTACTTCTTCCCCGGAGTTCTTGTGCTTGTGTGTCAAGTGCAGGTTAACCTGTCACCGTCTTTGTTACACTACGCCCAACAGGGAAAATTGCGAGTCAATCACAAGCTACGCAGATTTAGTCAGAATATGATGAAAAGTAAAGGAAACTGCAGCTACAGCAGAGACTGGGAAACTATAACTGGGTGAAGCCGATGGAAGGTTACTATGGCATAAGACCATATGAACTGTGAAATGTTAGCTTCCTTTTATGCTCAGTGTTTATTTAGTGTAGGAGCTGGAAAAGTTGCATTCAAATAAAATATATTTAAGTCTTAAACATGCTAAAGGCCTAACTAGTGTTACCAGGTACTGGCCATATTTTAGGTAACGCCAAACAGATAATACTTTGTCTGCCCCGAGGACTCTTCTTTAGCTTAGCATCACCAGTGAAAGGATTTCTGTATGAACAGGTGGCAGCCTCCACAGAACCAGGCAAACATACAGTACAGTAGAATGAGAAGGGAAAAAGCTAGACCCGTAGAAGACTGGAGAGAAGCTGATTTTATATTTAAATATGTAATTCTAAATCCTGTGGGGTCAATATGATCTCTTAGAGCCAAGGCATCATCTTAACATTTTAGACCTTTCATAAAGAAAAAATATACTTTTTAATACATTTATGGCCTTAAATTCATCAGCCAAAAATCTCATTGATAACGTTTAGAGGATCTATTTAGATACCTTGTTTTGACCCAAGGTGACATAGTGCAGGACTGTCATATCAGTCTTTGGTTAAGATTAGGGATCCTGGGAGGAGGGAGGAAGATCCTGATTTAAGGGTTAGGGTTAGATCCTGATAACCTGAGAAAACATAATTCAGCATTACATCTTCCACAAAATATTTTGCTCTTGAAAATTAATTGACGCATGAACATCCTTTCTAGGAGACATAGCTACAATTTAAGCTACTCTACATTGCTGCTGAACATGGATAATAAATACATAANNTGCCGGCAGCAACTGATCCTTGTTTCTGACAAGCAAACAACCAGAGTCTTTCATATTGGCTTTCACAGCCTGTCAGCCCTATTACATGAAGTAATTACTGTTCTGCACACCTACTGTATGAGCTCCAACATGCGCACACACACACAGTCTGTGCGCACATGCATACACACGAAAGGCTACATGAGAACAACAAAACAGAGATACAGGTTTAGTGATTTGTGTCCTTCTGTGAGTGTGCAATGTGTTGCCAACTGTCTGAATGTTTGATTACTCCAATGAAATGTGTCTGAAAAACTGATTATGTGGCATCAGAGTGAAACTCATTATGAATTATGGATGAATTTCACTCTTGTTGATGAAATTCTGCTCTGTGAATTCAGCGAGAATAGCATTGTTTACTGAGTTGGAGAGTCCTTGGGTTGTCTTTCACTTATCCTTTGAGCCTTGCAAGTATTTCATAACTTCAGTATTATAGTTTCATTAACGGTGATATAAAAGCCAGAGAAAATATAGTCACAGTGGAAACGGTGAGGAGTTTATATGTTGAATTTGTGACGCTCAGCTAGTCATACACACAACAAGTGAAGTAGAAGGTCCAATTACTGCAGGAATTTAATACAAAAGTAAAGATCCTTTTAAATTGGAGCTACAACAGAGAAATTCATGTTCTCGTGCTCAGGGAGAGCACACAGGGCTTAAAATACATGTAACCAAATACATTAAGTATGAGCTTCTCAACTGTGAACCAGTTTTCCAACAAAATGAAATGAGTAATTCATAGCAACATACAATCCCCCCTCTCATGCCTGCCATACCTTCATGGTATGATTGCCCTGTGTGGTGGACGCGTTTTACACCAAACTCAACCCATACAGAGGTGCTCAGTGCTTCATAATAGCCTGAGTCTAGATGTAGCCTTATGAAGACAAATACAGTTGGCCCTCAGTACCTTTGCTGAACTTAGGGCTCCACAGTCAATAACAAACCGTCCACAGTCCACCTGTACACGCCTTTTCACTTTGTCCTGATTACACCTCCTCTCAGGACTGTGTGGGCCTGCACAGACTGTGCTTGACCGACATCTCCGTCTCTCTCCTTTTAGTTTTGTTGCACTTGTTGATATGGGACAACTTACAATTAGGATGTTGCCCTCACACAGTTCCCAGCACAGGTTTAATCAGAGTAAACTCCTGTGCGGACAGCAATGAAGATGTGTGTGAATATAAGCCACATTTGAAGCAAGGTTAGCGAAGGCTCACTCTTGGTTTTATCTATATGCTGTCCTTGAGGCCAGCCCAGTTGTTTTGTATGGGATTACAATTAGAACTTTGTAACATTTTACATCCAGGATAGATGGATAAAAGTGTAGACAAAGATTAAAAAGTGAAACTGCTGTAAGAAGAAGCAGATACAGGAGAGCCTTACAGAACACTGAGCACTGATTGTCTTCTAAATGAATGACAGTGTAAATACTGAGCAAAACTGCCTACGCTTGATGTCTTTTAAGACAAAGTCAGTGTCATTGATGCCTGTAAAAAGGCACTAAGGTGTTGGAACCACACAGATTGCAAATAAAAACGGAAGCTGCATATTCCTCAGTCACTTTCTGACAGACATTGTGATAAAGTAGTCCCTATCTGCTGTGTTTACTGAGCTTGCGAAACCTATATTCAAACAGACTTGCCATTTTGCTGTATGGACAAGGTTGGACATAGAATGCTTGCAGCTGTGGTTTCTGCTAAGCCTATTTAAAGTGTACTTATTATTACTCAGCTTTAAAACTTCTTTACAATATCTTGTGTATACTGTTTTTTGTGTGTGTGTGTGTGTGTAGATGCAATTTGGCAAGTTTAAGATGAGAACAGCCATGCTGATTAAGGTGCTGTCAAACAGTGATATTTGGTGCCATGTTTGCACATTTGTCATCAATAATACAAGGGGTTTTAATATTAATTTTGTGATCATTTGTGCAAGGTGACCTGAGTTAGATACACAGCCTTCGTGTCCTGCCAGTCCCCACTGCCACCAGTGCCACTACCTGACCATGACTAGGAAATGTGATTTGCAAAGTGGTGAAATGTCACTTTAAAGTGGCTCTAATCAATATTTTGCCTTGTAATGTGAATGGGGTGGCTCATAGTGACAAATCCACAGAGAATCCTCACCAAACCTCGCAGTTCCTCTGAGCTCTGTGGAACCTTTTAGTCTATTTTTGGACCTTGTTTTGGTTTCCGGCCTGCAAACTCTGATCTCATCAACATGCCAGTGGGCAGCTGTCTTCAGCAAACAACTCTAATTAACCAACTTGCCAAGCACCAAACGGAAGACTAAATTAGAAACTAGCTGGTGAACATATTGGTGCATTTAGCATCTAAAGAGCCAGATATTACTTTCAGGAGCTGGTGGAAAGCAAAACAGGGCTCAAAAGAGAGTAAATATTGGACAGAAACATGACTAAATAAATGCTAATGCTAAGCAGACAAAGAGCAACTGTGTCTGCTGGAGGTTTATAGGGAACAACTTGCTAATATGATTGCCAAATAGTGTAAGGTAATATGCTAATGTGCCCCTAAAATAGTCTATTAATTCAGCTTTAAATGCATACTTGGACATTTTTGGAATACCCTTAATTCATTTTCTTGCTTTACATTAGAAGATTGATACCACTCTCATACCAACTAAATCTATGGCTAAAGCAGCTTAACTTAGCAAAAAGACTTGAAACAGCTAGCCTGGCTCTCTACAAAATAAACCAATCTGCCTACCAGCACTGCTAAAGCTCACTAAATGATTTATTATCTTACTTGTACAGTATGAAAGTACTATATAAGAATAATGGGTTTTCTAGGGGGGGAGTTGTCCTATTTCTTGGCTAGTAATCAACTAAAGTCTTGTTTCTACGCAATAAATGGAGACTATTGCTCCTATAGCCTTACATTTACCAGACAGATATGTGGCGTTTTTAATCTCAAAAAGAAAGCGAATTAGCATATTTCCCCAAATGTCCTAGTGCTTTAAAGCTGGGGTTGGTAATCTTGGAAAGGCTAGCGAGAGAGCTAGCAAGGTTTGAAAATAAGCACCGCCTCCTGCCTCCTCTGATTGGCTCATGGTTCCACCCCCCTCTGCCCCTCCCCGTCAGTGTGTCGGTCCAAGCCACGCCCCCACAAACTGGCACACACTGACGACTATGGTAGAGTAATATCTTAAAAATTCAATATACTATAATCTTTTCAATACTAGCGTCACCGACCCGTTTTAAACTCACAGAGAAGCTAATATTAGACATTACGCTAATACAAGTTACATATTTCATGAAAATAACAAATCATTCCCCAAAGCAAAATAAATAATTACCTGTCCAGCAGAAAGAGAGCAACCTCGGGCATCAACTTTTCAGACACTTCTGATCCCTCAGTTGTCTCCACCACTCAAAAGCTACACTGATGTTGACTCTGGTTTGACCTCTTGCTTTATCCAGAGCCTTTTGTTAGCTGCCTTTTCATCCTCCGGCTTTCTTTCCTTTGCTTTTTCTCGGGGCAAGCGTTAAAAGTAACCGTGGGGTGCAGAACTAGACATGAAGGCATCTGATTGGGTTTTGCTCTTCGGACGAAGGGCACGGATTGGTCAAAGTTTTTCTCAGTCCTGCAGCTGACAGAGAGCTCTGATTTTTCTCCGTTCTTTTTTCTGAAGACATAACGAATTGATTCCTCTGACAACAGAGGGACCATTTCACCCAGTATAAACAAAACGTGCTTCTGAACAGGATTGCTGACCCTAACCTTTAAAGGCCCAGTGTGTAACACATAGGAGGATCTATTGGCAGAAAAATAATATACACAACTGTTTTCATTAGTGTATAAAAATCTGAAAATAAGAATTGTTGTGTTTCTGTTACCTTTTAAAATGAGCTGTTTTTATCCTCTTTTTAGAGTCTGCCATGTTTCTACAGCAGG
>NW_023339873.1:20164620-20164778 GCF_004916995.1 Morone saxatilis
GGTTCGATCCCCGGCTCCTCCCCGCATGTCGAAGTATCCTTAATCAAGATACTGATTCCCAAATCGCTCCCGATGCTGTGCCGTTGGTGTGTGAATGTGACTGAATGGGTTAGTTTCTATTCAATGGGCATCACTGTGTAAAAGTGCTTTGAGTGGTC
>NW_023339873.1:20164803-20167439 GCF_004916995.1 Morone saxatilis
AAGTACAGTCCATTTACCATTCATTCAAATGGAGGAGCGCAAAGCGAGTTGTGGGCATTTTGGTGGAAAATGTGACTTAGACATTGCACAGAATAGATGTCTCTACGTCTGTTTCTAGCACAGCATCACTCAGCTGCCATTTTTATCAACAAGAGAAACACTGAAAGGTAAGCAGATGCACAAAAATAAGGTATAATGCTTAGATGATTTTAATTAATCACTGTCCAACCAGTACATGCATTAAAATCAGAAAAAAATAAAAATTATAATATGGTTGAAGCAGGAACACTGCAAAATCAGTATGCATTTATCAGTAAAGGAATGAGCTGCTTTATGCTGTATGAAAAGCTTCTCCTTTAGTTTATTAAATATTGATAAATCTGCTGCCTCTGATTGGAGATGTGCCGCGCCAGAGCAAATCTACTGTGTTCACATGCTACACTGTAATCCCATACACCTCTACACAAATCACACTGGTCTGTTTATAACTGGATATTCTGCATATTTACAATGGATTACTCCTTAAACTTCAACAAAAGAAAAGTCAGCTGTTAATTTTTGTATTTTGTTATTGAAATGCATTACAAAGAAACACTGCTGTCACATTTAAAAATATATAAAATAATTGATTGAAATAGAGTTGGATTGATGTGATTTACCCTGTATAAACTGCTTCCCCAATTTTTCAACAACATTTTTTTATTTCTATCATCATTGCACTAATTAACTGTTAAAAGACACACCATCTGCCTCTGGCTGCATTTGTGGTGGTGCTGTATGTTGACATTGTGCTGCTCTGCAGTATCCAGACAATAGGATTTCCCGGAGAAGCAGATTCTTCATTTGTCAAGCAGTTGTTGTCATGTGTCACTGTGATTGGCACAGCTGAGTAATCAGAGCGATCACTGGCTGAGAGCATATTTATTATTTACTGCAACCTCCGATCTATATTCTTCTCCTGTGCGCTGCTGCACATACATGAACCAAAATAGCAGGTGTTATTGGTGATGCCCACACTGCATGACAAGCATACTGCTGTGCTTTTGTTACACTTACACGGATAAAATAGGGCCCTGTAACTAAACCAGTTGTTAATTTTAACACCGATACCTTTCGTCAAGTCTGTTAATGTACAAAAATACATGCAATGGATAAATGTCTACATTAAAACATATATGATTTTAAACTTTTTCATTTGTTATATGGCACAGTATATCATATGGTCATTTAAAAATGCTGCTTTACATACACACCAAAAAACACACTCAGAAATAGATACAGCAGACAAGAAGGAGCTTTTCTTTTGTTAGTTTTACCTCCGTCCATTATCTCCTTGTTGTTTAAGAATTCAGAATCAGACTTACAGCAGTTCATGAACCTGCGTGATGAAAAAGTGATGTTAATGCAATCCCACAAGGAGTTCGGCTTGTGCAGGCAGACACAGAGCAGCGATCCCAAGGTCACCCCACCAGGCTCCCATAAATGTTTTATGGAGGCCTGCATAGAGCTGAGGTCCCTCTCACAAATGATGGTCTCTGTTGGTCACGCATGTCTCTCACAGGGGGGAAGTGTTGCTTTGCTCACATGTCAATACATACACGTTAAAATCTGCTCCGACATGTTATTCCAGGTACCAAACTAACAACGAGAGGGAAAGACTTAATGAGCAGGATTATGGATTTCACTAAGAGCTTAATGAATGGTGCCAATGACAATAAGTGAAACCTTTTTTTCTCTCTCTCTCTCGTGAGTTGCTTTCGGGTTGGCAGATTTCATTATGTGCCTCAGTTCTCCCGTAAAGGCTTCACTTACCATAGAGCACAGTCCACAGCAAAGGATTTCATTGGCTCTCCATATGAAACCAGAAAAGAATTGCCTTTGGCACTTCTAAGTGATGCATGACTTCTCTTGTATTTCTGTCTCTACTTTTAATCTGTGAAAATCACAGACTGTCAGTCAGCATTTAGTCCCCCGCTGACATGACCAGAAAATGTCAAAGTTGCTAAGAGGAAATAAAAGAAACTCAACACACGGAGTTCATGAGTTCATGGTAATCGTCATATCTTGACAAACCAGGGTGAGCAAGTTCAACTGAGCTTGAATCAATAAACAAAATTGTGTGCTTTCATTTATGTATTTCTTTGTTTGTCTGGATCTCTGTTATTCTGTTAGAAATGAGTGAAAACTAATTAGAGGCTTACTTTATGTAACATATGGCTGAATCTGACAATTTTATTAACTTGCTTGTTTTCAACAGCTTATTTTCTCTTGTATAAGCTGTTGAGTCTCTGCATCTTCACAGTTCCATTGTAGAACCAGACAGTAAACAGTACAGATTCACTTGTACATAGTGTGTTTCAATTGTTTTCATTAATTTTGTCTGCCCACCCAGTGGTGTTTCCAGGACATTTTTACTGGGGTGGCCAAGATGGGATGCAAAGCTAGTGTGGGGTGGCCATGGCATAGCGAAGTTTAATGCGTATACGTACGCAGCCGACCACGGTTCGAATCCTGGTCCTTTGCTGCATGTCACATCCCCTCTTTCTCCCATGATTTCCTGTCTCGTAACTGTCAAATAAAGGTGTCTATGCTGGTAAAAAAAAAAAAAAAAATGTCATTTTTTTATTCAATTTCCA
>NW_023339873.1:20167539-20190478 GCF_004916995.1 Morone saxatilis
TGATGATAGTGTAAGAAAAAGCATTTGAGACAATCTGTGGAAATACCCATTATTGGGTATGAAATGAGACCGTCATGATTACAGTCCATAAATACAGTTCTTCCATGTCTTTGCATTTATGGATAGCTGTTAGCTAGTTTTTCTTCTTCTGGAAAGGACAAGTTTAGAGGAGGGGGGTCATTGATGGGATTTTCTGCTTAAAATTGTATGACTTTTGACAAACAAATAACTCTGGTAGTTGGACCATTTTTGGCAGTCCAGCACAAACTCTAACTAAGCTTGGATACCACAGAAAACAGTTGGGAGTTGTTGAGCTACCCAGCCACTAGGCAACACTGACACACTGACAATATCCATTTCAAAAACAGGAATTATGGTGTGGAGCTACAGTAGCACACAAAACCTGATTATGAGCATCATATGACACATTTTTTCACAGCGAGATGAGCACATTTTTGTTCTTAGTAGCGGATTATACAGCATATCTACTGCAATCCCTCACTGCTGCTGCTGGCTGGATGAACAACTTTGGTGTTGTTGAACGTGCAGCAAAAAATGCTACTCAGCCAGGAAACATGAATACGAAAAATGTTACATCACCCCCTCAAAGATAGAACTGCAACATGAAGGCAAATAATTGATTTGTGTATATAGATTAATGTAAAACATGTTAGTCATATGTCATCTTTTTCCAAAGCTCATATTTCAGTAGCAGCCAAACTCCCACAGTCCTGGGATCTGCTTCACCGCAGGCATTTAATTGATTGTTTGTTTGGGCCTGGGCTTGGTTTTCTTCTCAGCTTTAAAAATCGAGTTCTACAAAAAGCTAAATTACTTTTGGAAACCTCTGAGTCATAGCACAGAATGAAATAACACATTTTTGGTTTACTTCACCACATATGTGTTCTGTCTCTTTATTACCGCTGTAAATGCAATGCAGTTTCTCAGTTCAACCTGATAGCACTGTCTGTACCAAAAGCCCAACCTGTGTTGCCTATAAATAACCAGATAAAAATAAGCAGACAGCAGTGTCTTTGTTAGTCTGAGACGGTGCGTATGTTCAGGAGACAGCAGCAGTCAAATCTGTAGCATTTTGAAATGCCACACTGTTTTGATATGCCTCCTGAAAAGGAAAAAAACTGCATGACAGTCTGGATAGGTCCAGCAACACTTACCTTTTCAAACGGTTGACTGGAGGACGTTTTTGAAGAGGATTCTGCTTGATTCTGGCAGGTGGTACAAGGGAAATAAAGAGCAAAGAAAACCACTCTGAATACTTCATTTATCACCTGCAGGCAGAGCCTTATCTTAATGCTGCCTTTTGGCCTTATTGTGGTCCACTTCAATCTGAGACGCAAGCAAGTGCTTATCCAGTGTGGGGATATTGTGCAGCGTCATCTTTCTAGCTGGATCCAAGTCAAGAATTCAGAATGACAGCATGGTGTAGGGCCACTTTACACCAAAAAAAAATCTGACGGTTTTCCCTTTCAAGAGAGACATAATGGTATCAGAACACATTTGTCTTCATGGTAATGAAGTGTGTGACACATCATTTTGAGGCTGGGAGGTTATAAATGATCATAACATGTCCAAATATAGAAGAACAGAGCTAGATCTGACAACCAGAGAGACCCAAGGTGAATCTTGTACTGTTGCACTTTTTATGATCAGTGATTAGATTTCTATGAGTCTGAAGACTAAAACCAAAATGTTAATAAGCATAATACTTAGCATAATACCAAGAAATGCCCTTGATGGTCAAAAAAATAAATACAATACTGCTGAGTCATATTTGGTTTCCATTAAGGAAAGGATACCACTCAGTGATTACCTGCCTATTGGCCATTTGGAGGCTACAATTTGGTCTAATCCATTTTAATCCAGATTACTGTGTTTACATTAACATTTAATACCTGAGTCCCTGATGCTTTTGCCGTAAATAAGTCAATTAACAGAATAGCCCTGACTACAGATTAAAGGGGAGAGTTTTCATGCACCACTAATCTATTTATTGTGGAAGTCTGAGCCCGATTTTTACATAAGAACAGCACTCAGGTATGACATTTACAAGTGTTGACAGAAAAGCCACTTCACTTGAGTGACCAGGTTAAAAACTGAATTGAACTGCCTGTTTACCGATGGAAATGGAGGGTACACTTTGTATCCAGTGAACCCAAAGTAATTGGCCGTATTAAAGGGAATATGACACATATTTCAGAGATGGACTGAACTAGTGTAGCACCCCTTTTCACAAACCTTGAGTGAGACATTACCACCGGGAGCAATGATAGAGTTGCAAATAGTCAGTGTTTGTGCCATTATGTACTTATCCAGGAGGTATCTTAATAAGCGGCTCAGGTCCACGAAGTTGCAGTGAAAAGACAAACTCGAAATAGGTCAGTTTTTAGTAACAGTAAAACACTGGGATATTGCATGGCAAAACCTTTATTTTAGCATTCAGCATTTTATTAGAAACTTATGTGTATGGTAAAATACGGATTAAACTAAAAATCAACAGTACTTATATCCTTTTACCGTAATAGTAGAAAAGGTTCTACCATATTTATTACTGTAAAGTTCTGGCAACCACACCTGCCAGTTTTTTACCACTTAAAAATAATGTGTGTTTAATTAACAGCTGAGCATTGAGGTGGGCCGAAACACAAAGTCAACGAATTTGTGTCAGTAGCTGTAGCTTACAAGCTAAGGTCAGACCCCACTTTGTTAGCAGCAGTGCTGAGGAATGAGATCCGAACCATTTAGCAAACCAGACATGTGTCCATGCCTGAGATAAGTAGACGTTAACTAGCATACTAGTGTTGTTTGCAGTTCAAAGTCTTACACTGATTATGTTTTAAGGTATCTGACGGGGCAGCTGTGTTCAAAATATCTCTTAAAAGTATGTTGGTTATAACTGCTGAAAAGACAGTTGAAAATGACTGTAACCTACCTGTCTGTGTGCACTCAACTAATCACAATTTGCCTTTCATGGCTTTGGTCTTACTTGGATTGGATGGAATCATGGATTTACTTGAGCACGACACAAGTCGGTATGCCCCCCATCTGTCTTAATCTTTGTATTGTTAATAAATCACCACTGTCAGAGTCTGATGTTACTTTAACATTTAACATTAAAGCCATGTGTTGGGGTCATTGGCCTCAGTTTTGCGCATTCAGCACTGCTATCATCACAGACGGTCCTTTACAATACAATGAAAAAATAATATAAATATATATATATATATATATTACTGTAAAACAAAATTGTCTTAACATTGAAAATGAGGCACCACTATATAATCCCTCTCAGGATCAGGGCAGGACCAAAAAAAACTTAGTGACCAGGTTTACGTTGGTTTCTCTGTCTCTTTCGTCCGCGCTCTGTCTGTGTCATGGATGCATAAACAGCTTAAGGTCTGTGTGTTTAACTGAGGGCAGTGCTGAGCTACACACATGCAGAGCAGAGAGAGGACATGATGAAGCGTGGCTTCAGATGCATTCACAAAAAATCCAGCCATGAGAGTTCTTCCCGCAGGGTTGTGTGGAGGTGTATGTTAGTGTGGGTGTGTTTATTTATTTTATTTGTTTAGAATGCAACTGCTATGAAACAATCAGAAAAAGCTTTATTTCTCTGTTTCCTTGATTTTTTCTCACAAAGTCTCGCTCTAGTTTTAAAGCTGCAGTAGGTACTTTTTTACATAAATAACCTTTTGTGATATTTGCTGAAACTTTCACTAAATCCAAACAGTAGAACACGAGACAGACAATCTGTGAAAAAAGGAGCACTAGAATGAGCCAGAAGAACCAGATTTTCTGTCTCATGTACTGTCAGGATACAGTTATTTTCATAATAGTTACCTACTGCAGCTTTAATGTGACCAAGCAGAGGTGTTCATATTGAACTCAGAAGCAGTGATGTACAGAAACTACAATGTTCCAAACAGGTTAAAACTCTTTGATCCATTCCTTGCAAATAGACATTAAATACCCTGTCTCCATTAAAAAAAATGTTTGTGATTTCTGTTTTTGTAATTTTCATTCTAAGCATTGCTGTACTGGAAAAACTCACTGTCTGACTTGAACTTGAGACTTGACTTATCTGGTAAACATAGTGGAGCGTTTAGCAGCCAAAGATCCACATATTTCCCTCAGGAGCTGTTGGAGACCTAAACTGAGCTAAAAAAAGGGAAAATTGAAGTTGATGGATGTAGAAAATATGCAACTGTCCGTTAACACTTCAGCTTTATTATATGATCATATATCAGTGTTCTGTTACAGTTGTGCTGCCCCAAGTGGCCAAAAAATACAATAATCCAGATTTAAAAGGAAATGATTTAATTGATTAAAGCCTACTCAATTTGTGCATAGACAGCAGGCACTGTCATGAAACCAAAAGATGTATACTATTTCTCCCTCTTGGTCACAGACTTGGTTCTTAAATGAGAGCACAGGAAATGCAGGTCTATATTGTATGGCAGATTAAAACATTTAATTTAATTTCAGTTGTACTTAAACTGTGGAATAATTAAGACCTAGGCAATGATATGTTGTATGACAAATATATAAAGTTAAATAATTATATGTGCCCATTCTGCTTTGTGTTAACTTGCTTGCTGCAAAATGACTTTGTCAGGTTTTCTGTATTCAGATACCTTAGGATAAATCATGGCCATAGCTGATCAGGATTAGAGACGGTATCAAAAATGATGAAAGAAGCACATTTTTATGACTTATCTAAGGATTACAAACATTTGCATAAAACACACAGTTGATTTATCATCAGATTCATGTTTCTAAATTTCTTTTGAGCTGTTGTCAACAACAGTAACTGAAACTGTGTATGTAAGTGGCTGTATGTTGTCAGCCATAAGTTGAATGAAACACGTCTTCATTGCCGTATGGTAAATACAACGTACACTTGAAATGTGGTATCGTCTATAATAGATGGGCTTCCACAGCTATTGTAGATTTCAGGCCATTTGAAGATAATAAATCATTAACTCCATCCAAGAACTATTTTTCCAAACATTATCTTAATGATAATATGCAATTTTCAATGTACAGGCTCAAAAAGAGAGAACTCACTAAACAAAGTAAATGGGACAACAAAAGTCTCCACAAGCCATTAACTGCTGTAAATAGAGCCATCTGCTGCGACTGTGTATCTCATGTACTTTTCCTGGGACTCTTAAAAATTTGAAATACGTTTCCTGGGAGAGGAAGCTAAAGCGAGCAACTGCACTGCTGGTTAAAATTAATCCCAAACTTTATCATCATATTACTCAAGGTCTTCAAAATAAATTGCAATCTCCTTTACAATATAATCTTTGTAGGGGGGGAAAAGCAGCACAACTGCTGAGGGCGAGTGGAAGAAGAGAGAAGAAAACCTTTTCAGGGGCTCTCAGAACTGACTGAAAAGAAATGAAACATTCCTCGAACTCACAATAATATTCTACTACATCAAATCAGAAAATTGAACACCAGCTTTAAATGCTCGACATTCCGCCATTGCCATTTTTCCTCCCTTTTGATTCTCAATGAGGCATGAAGGCAATTTCTCATCTCACCTCGAAGGCCAGTGGGAAAATATGTTCTGACACAAGGGCAACTCAATACAGGCTTTACTCTACTTTTCAGAGTTCTTCAGTGTCTCAACACCACCGGCCATAAACCCCAGAAAGGTATTCTATTCCTGTTCCAGTTTTGTCTGTCTGTCAGGTGCTGAACATTTCTCTTCTGTTTTGCATGGAGAGGCGGCAGATAGAGGGATGAGCAGTGTTGTGTGGGATGAGCTGTGTGAGGAATCTGGCATGCAACCATGTCAGCTAGGGTGAAACGAGACCACCGGCATGTCAAACAACCACATGCTAAGAATTTAAATCTATGAATACAGTATACAGTGAGAATCGCTCTATGGAGCCCCAGAACTGACAAAATGTAATAAAAGGTTTCATCAAAAACATATCTTTATTCGTCAAAAAAAAAATATTGCCAGTTTAATGTTTAAATTAGAGTGTAAAAAGAAATATAAATCTTTATAGCTTAACTTCCAAACAGGAAAAAACCCTCACTGTTTTATTTCTTCCCCATTAATTATAATAAGTAATAAATTATGACGTACCTAGGCCTATCTCTTTATCAACTTTGGAAGTGGCAGATGTTTTAATATTTAATATAGATACCAAACGAAATTCCCTGTTGCATTTAACAAGATGGGCATGTCTATCATTGATTGGTCTGGTGTGTGAATGTACATGTGTGTAACTTCAGTGGAGCTATTGAGAACTAGTTTAACCGAAGACACTGGTAGCTAAACACACTCAGCACCAGCCCTTTCAGCTAGCGACGTTGCTAAAGCGACCTTTCTCCATACAAACTATGCACATGTAATGTTAAGCATCTACCCTGTGTAATACTGTAGCCCTGCATTCTCTTGTAACAACTAAAGCAGTTCAGCCAGCAAGCGAACACTGACAAAGAAAGCAAGCTAATGCTATTCAGGAGTCAAGTCTTAGACATTTGATGTATGTGATTTAATTTGTCCCTTAGCCTTAGATGCGTTAATGCAAACTAGCTTTTTTACAGTTTGCTTGCTAGCTAAGCATATTAGTGTGTTCTGTTCTGGTCTGGTGTGTGAATGTACATGTGTTTAAAACCAGTGGAGCTATTGAGAAGCTAGTTTAAACTGTGTTTGTGTGTTACGGAAACACAAACACAGCTACAAACCATTGCTCTGTATGTACATTGATACGGCTATCTCTGTATACTATAAGCCCTAGCAGGAAATGTTGTGTGGGATAGGGAAATTAAGTTTCCTATTAAAGTTTTACAGTGGCCCTTTTACACTATATGTTGGACTGGTCTGAGAACCTTTTACATTTTGTCAGTTTGGGCTCTAAAGATGGCAGTGCATATACTGATGCCAAGTGCAAGCTTGTTTGTTTTTTATTAATAAGACATATAATCACTTTAGAGGTTTAGGTTTGAATCCTTTTGGCAGTTACTTTTCATATCCATTTCCTCTTTAAAGATGAATGTATTAACATAAAAGCAGCTACCCTTCAGTTATCCTGATGGCATTCCCCTGACGCCTTAATTAAAAGAATGAAAAGAAGGCGATTCCACTGGTAGCCTGCCTAATCGCTGTTTATTCTAGACCAGGCATGGCTGTACAAATTACATCGGATCATAATCACTACATGGGACCGGCATTTACATTTTCATGAGGAGAAACTCCCGCAGGGATCGGGTACTGGCCTTGACTGACCTGACCTTGTTCCCTTCTGTCAGTCGTCGGACATCAGCACAAGTGGAGGCAAAGGGTTCTTCAGAGGTTGGTGCATCTGTATGTGTGTTATTGTGGAGGTCTCATGGGTGTGGCTTTAGATGAGTGCTGTTTGTTGGAGAAGGTGGGTGCCCTTACATTTATTATTCCCCTGGCTTCATACATTGTGCCAATGCTGAATTATTCAAAGGCATTAACATGCTTAAAGCCGGCTAATAATACATTACTGAGGCGGCAGTGGACCCTCCTTTTGGCAGATGCAAATCTTGAGAGCCTGGTTCTGTTATTCAGAATACACAATTCATTTTGTAAATTCATGTTCTAAACAGTTATTATACGTAATATGATACATTTCCTAAGATATTACTCATGTCTATATTTAGTGGAACTCAATGAAAAAAGCTGAAAAAGTGAAGCATTTACATACTTTGATATGCACTGAAGAAGTCATTTCAACCAGATCAATTCAAACTTTACTGTCTGGTATGGAAGGTTGGTCTGCAAATGAGATTTGTCGTAAAATCTTAATTGAACTATAAAACTTGAGCAGAACAATAAAACCACATAAAAGGATAATTATCTGCATAACAAATTAATACAATATCCATGCTAGTTAAAAAGACTGGACAAGGAGTTAGTAGCTTGACAGAATACAAAACTGCTGCTCATTAGCGTGAAGCATAAAGTGCTTGTACAGACAGAAGATGCTTCACTGTTTCATGTGCAAATGAAGGATTCTAATTGCAGTAAATGAGTGCCTTGTTGTGACAGTTGTGATTGAAAGCTCCAAAAAGGAAAGTGGATGTTTGAGCTATTATTTTGTCACACACACTGTCAAAAACCTTTACTCCTAAATATAATAGTTCAACTCTGGGTTAAAGCTTTTTGTCATATATGTTGAAACTAGTAGTATACCCTGACAGTAGTGCAGGAGACTGATAATCTGTGGAAACAATCAGGTTCCTCTGGTTCCTCCTAGTGCTCCTGGCATTTGCTAGAATCCACCGGGCCCAAAAGAAAATAACAAATCAGAGCTAGCCCTTGCATCTTCAAGAAGTGATTTCAGAACATCTTGCCTGCCCGATGTTGTTGTTTTGTGTATTCCTTGATATTTGTTCTTCTACCATAAGTAAGCAGGCTACGTAGTTAGATTTCTTCTTCTTTAGTTCTTTGTTATTCTCATGTAGTGTGAAATTCCATCTGGAGTCTGCACAGGATATTTTATTTTGAAAATGTACTGCCTTCTCTATGCCGTTTCTATGCCTGACTTCCTGCCCACGCGACCTGCTCTGTGCTGCTTGACGCGAGTGGTCGTCGTTAGGGATTGTCAAAAATACATGATCCACGCATGTTTACCATAGAGGAGAGGCTTCTGGTATTGCACCGCTGTGCTCTGTTGGATATTCACAAGCTTATTGTCCTTTTTAAATGAACATGATTAAGTGACAGTTTCATCAAATGTGCAGCTGTGTATTGTTTGAATCCTCTGATTTTCTGTTTTACTTTCTTTTCTTTTTTTAGCCTTTTTCACCAGCAAAGTTCCACCGATAGAGAATCCATCAGAGTGAGTCTTCTTTTTTTATTTGAGCAAAATCAGCTGCTTCTGATCGCGCCTGATTTAGTGCATAGGCCAGACACGCACACACACACACACACGGTAACCTCATGCGGGAGATTGACATATGACGTATTTAGGGTTCCTTCAAAATGTTCTCCCTCACCAGCAGCATGTGTTGCTTCTGTTCCATTAGCTTTTTTAAAACAATTTACTGTACACCCAGGAGCCATCATCGAGCGAAGTGTTAAGTATTATCTTCTCTTTTAGGATGCTTTCAGGTCATCCTGTTTTCCCCAAAGATTGATTGCTGCCAAGGGAGACGAGCGCAGAGATAGATACAGGCTACACTTGGCCAGCCGTGTTCCTTTACAGTTAGAAGCAGAGAACACAGGGTGAGTTGTTTACGTCCCCTTCAAAATAGTCTCTCCTCCTTTTCTTTTTCAGCTCAGTCTATATAGCCCCCTGGCCCTCGGCCCCCGCCCCCCAAGACTTGTTGTCCAACATCTGGCCGTTTCATTACTTTGAGGTGGGGATGAGGTCACTAATGTTGGACAGGCTATCAGAAGTCCCCGCTGGGCCAAGCAATTCCGGCTGAAGGGAAACAACGCCTTTTTAGATATCCTGCACAAACGCTGTCCTGACCCTCCCCTCCTTCCCTTACCCTTCACACCGTACGCCAGGGATGATCTTGGCCTGCGGTCCAGCCACGTGTCTGTGAACCTGTGCGGCTAAAGCAGCGCCTCAGGCCGTGAAAACCACCAGCGAGCGAGCGAGCCATGGACGTGATGCGGGAGAAGCCTCAGCTGCCTTCCACCGGCTCTAATGAAAATCCAAGGAGAAATGAAAGAGACCCAGGGGTGCATGCAAATCAATACGCACACAGTGAGTCAACAGTGCAAATTTGTTTCCATTAGCAGTTGTTTCTTTTCACCAGTTTAATATAATGTTTTCTCAGCTGCTAGCAATGCAGCATTAAAATGCATTTAAATAAAGTAAAAGCTGATTTCAATTACACTGCAGTGCCGGTTCTGCATGCCAGTGAACATCTGTTTGCTATTCTTGCTGGGAAGTATTTTCCACCTGGCAAACATAAGATGAGTCATTAGTTAAAAGGCTTCATAGCGTCTAGTGAAAGCTTCTTCCTATGATCTCACTTTCTCTGCTTAATCAGCAAGCCAGTTTGAGTGTTGGTACCACTCATCTGTTTCATTTGATAGAGAACTGGTATGAGTTGCCAAACAACACATCATCAAACTCAGAGACTACAGGCAACTAGAGGACACTCTCACCAATGTGCAACGAAACCAACGTGTCATATCAGACGCAGAATAATTCATTAAACAAAGCACAGAGGGCTTTGTCTGAGTTGAAAGAGTCTGGTGAAGATCTCTGACAGGAGTGAAGATTTGATCTCTTTTTCCTTTGTGTGTTTGCCTTTTGCAAAATGAAATATGCCTTTATAAAAAGGAATGAGCCTAAGAGTGAATACTGACTATGGTTGATAACCACTATGTTTTTATTTGTACTGTAGCGATAAAGCTCCTAATCGTGAAATTAATTGATGAATGGCAGACTGAATGTGCGATTGTCTTCATGAGTTTGCATTAAGGTTAAGATATTTATCTTTATAATTTTGCCATTTCCAGCACTCGGTGTTGCCTCCGCAGCTGTTAGTGTCTCTACTGGCCTTTGCTGCAGACACTGCAGGACCATTACACCCTTTGTCTCGCCTTGCCTTTCTCTTCCTCTGCATTCCCACTGTCCAAATAAAACCTGACTGACCTATTTCTTACGCTACACTAAGCAACAATTCTTATATAGAAACACTCAAAATCACAAAGTGGGGCTGCAACACTGAAGAGCACCCATCTCTAGACCACTGTATTCAATATAACATACTGTTGAATGTACCACTTTCTAATGAGGTACCCTTTAAGGGCTTTAGTTGTATTTAATTTAATAATGTCAATACATCATTTACTAAAACTTTGTAGTTGAAAGCCATCAATAAGAACAAATATTGGGTTTCCAGGTTGTGAAAAGTCTCATGCATGCATAAAGAGAACCTGGTTACACTTTCCAGTCAAGCAAGGCAACAACATAAATGTTGTGGATATTATTCTCCATATTTACATAAAGTGATTGATAAACTTTGGGGAATTCTAACAAAATCCAAGTCAATGAGAGAAATGTCACTCACTCTCAATGGGATTTATAGTGTTTCCACATCCAAAGTATGTGAAGTCATACACATGTATGAAAACAAAGAAGAAAGGAAACCATGCCTGACTGTGTTTACCAGGAAGGTGAGAGCTGGGATTTATTCCTGCTGAAGTCCTCAACTTTTGGAAGAGCAGAAGGATGAAATTTCATGCCAGACACTTTCAGCTGCAGGATTCAGATATCTGTCAGATACGTTTCTCTCACACACAACACTCGCACACAGTACACATCACTGTATAAAGCGTTCCGTACATTGTCAACAACGCAGAATCCCATTTTCAATCCTTTGTCGAAGCATGCGTCATGACAATGCGTCCCCCTCAGCCGCAGTGCAGGCAATTTTCCACACAATGCTTCACATCATACCATCAAGGACAACAATGGTGCGAGGGAACCTGTCTGCTCCTAGACACTGCTGTGCGGCACAAACAAGTGCAAGGACGGACTCCACAACGCATGATTCATGCATACCCTACTTAGTGTTCACAGATATGTAGCCCTTTTCTCTTGTTTGTCCTGTGTGCTAATGTTGCTGAGATGAAATCGGTGTCATGGGTTCAAAGTAAGCAGGAAATAACAGTCCTTTTTCACGCAAGTTATTTTTGCATGAAATACATGAAACCCATTTCTCCCCTTTTTTAAATGAGGAATATATATATGGGTATAACACATCAGAAATTCAGAGTTCTTTTTTTGTTGTTTTTTTGTTGTTTTTTGTCCTCCTGAGCACCATGTGGTGGTAACACATTAAACTTTACATTGCTTTCACATGCAAACCCACAAATTTTTCTCAAACCACTTTTCCCATGTTTTTGATATGGCAGACATCTTTACAGTAGAGGTCTATATATACTCGTCTACTCACACTAAAATAATCTAGATGGATGAATAGCCCTACATGTAAGAAGAAAATATGTATTTTTGACTTTGGGTGAACTGACAGTTTCAGGTATTTGTTTTTTAAGTTGCCAGGTCACTGTTAATTAAATCTGATAAAAACACACCCACGTAGTCCTGATGAAGCAGATGACCGGGTTCCCACACATTCTGGAAAATCTAAAAAACCTAGAAATTTAGAGACTAGAGGCCAGTCATTCATATACCTGGAAATTGAATAAAATGACTAAATATATGGAAATAATCTATATTGTCCTGGAAATCTTTTATCTTAGCTCCTCACTCTAATTATGTAAACCTTGACTGTTGGTAGGATAAGCACACTATGACACTATGGCACACAGTGAGTTTACCAGACACAGAATAACAGAATGTCAGGTAAGAGCTGCACACACCACTTCACACCAATCTATTTTGGAAATACTATAGACACATCCACCTACAGCCTGTTATTAAATCATTTACGTTTGATGTTGTGGTTGATAATTGTTCATTTTAGGTGCAAAGCTTATCTTCTTTTAATAAGATAATTGGTGAGAAGGTGAATTAAATTATTCTGTTTGAGATGAACTGTTAGTTATGGGCTCTGAATAAATGAATTTTACAGTTTGAGGAAAACTCAAGCTCCACTCTGCAAAAGGCAGTAGCAGAAAAATCAACTGTGGTGAGAACAGAAAGTGAGCTAACACCAATGAACCCATAAACACAGTTCTGTCCTCCATTGTCAACAAAAACACCTGGAAATGTCCTGGGAAAATGATTTCTTAGAAAGAGTAGGAACCCTGAGATGAGCAAGGGTTTTTAGTCATAAACTCTTAAATAAAGCCTGTTAATAACACAGGCCCCATAATCTAATTCAAAATGTATTGTGTCATCTTGGGGCAGCAAAAACACCCAAACAATGGACAGAGAGCATCCTTAAGGTCACATTTTTTAAAGGTATTTGATGACTTGGGAGTGAGGCCTGGTTGGTATGCATTGTTTCCTGTAAATCTCTTGTGTGTGTGTGGGTACACAATTTGAATCCTGTGCAGCAATGGCAAACTCTGGCAGTGAGGAAATTACTTTATAGAGAGACAATGACTAAATGGAAATACACTGTATAGCAACTGGATTACTGCAAAAAATGCTGGTGAGTGTCAAAATGTTGTTTGATGTGATGAAAAGCTTGAGGTTTTTAACTTTAAGTCAAAAGATTTGCCTCACTAAGTCACAATGATTGGATATTACTAATGAATATGTTAATTTTTATTATCTTTTCAGCCTTTATTGGATAGGAACAGCTGAAGGGAGAAAGGAAAGGGGGGATAGAGAGGGGATGACTTGCAGCAAAGGGTCTTGGGCTGGAATCAAACCTGGGCCACTAGGGTAAGGACTCAGACTTAGTACATGGTGTGTGCGCTTTAACAGGTGAGCCCCTATTTTTATCATTAACTGTTTTTCCTGGAGGCAGCTGGCTTCCACAGATCTGTCTTATGTCCAATAAAAAGAGTGTTTTGTTTTTTTCAGTGGGAACAGCTATGCAGAAAAAAGATATTGTATAACTATTATGGAGAAAATGTTTTGTACACCTCTGGCGAAAGGCGAGCCGGTCATTCATCCTGTTTTGTGTTTGTCAGCTCTATCCACCTAAGACCCTCGACCAAGTGACGGTGTCAGCCACGACTTCTCTGGGAATTCACGTGGCTCCAGGGCCTACCTGTAATCATCACTGTCATTGTCAGGGCAAAGCACAAAGCGGCCATTACTGTCCCCACTGAATGGCTGACCTGACCTCCTCAATGTCCCTCGCCATGAGCATTACTCCATTTGGCCCCGGTTCATCCCTTCGCTGGGAGATAATAGCAGTATAGTCGCTGTCATTCTCAGTGGTTTGGGAAAACTGAAGCCCCATTTGTGTGATGACAAAATGACCTGGAGACACCCAATTATTTAATAACTGTGAACTGTAATTTTAATTCATTGTGAAGCTAACATGCCTGGAATAACTAAAGATTACAGTAAAAATTCCCCTTATGGAACTAATACTCTTTAGTTCTGCATGTTATTGACCTTGGTTTGTTCTTGATATCATTCCTGTCTTACTGGTTTTATTGTTATCATAAAAAATGGAGATTGAGATGGAGAATGTTAAATACTTAAAATACATTTCCAAAGCTGTAATACTCATATTTCTTATATAAAGAATATTTAAAATGTGGATCAAGGGCAAGGGGTCACTTGCAGGGAAAAACCCACAGAGAGTTATACCCAGACTCTGCAGTTCCCCTTAGCTCTATGGAGCTTTGTAGCATCTTTAAGCTCAATGTTTTAAATTTCTGGGCTGTTCTGTACATACAAATTTAATGTTTAACTGTATGGAGAATTTAGCAGTGAAAGTGGCAGATATTTCTCAGAACTGACTATAAACATTGAAATAAATATTTACATTCACCGGATGGCCAGAAACAGCTCCAAATTAATTTTAAGGTAACAAATTCTAGTGACTAAAAACAAATAACGCTGCTTTAAAACGTGGCTTTACTAAATCCCTATATGTATATCTAAGAAAAAATATTTTTATTATATTCATATTCAGTAATAATGATAATAAACTTTATTTTTATTGTGCAATTCATGCAAAAACACACACAACACACATTTATTATAAAACAAAGATAGATACAGTTAAATAGGATAAAGTTGAATTTCAAAGATAAAACAAGATAAAATAAATGTTCGCTAAAAACACAGCGCAGTGTGGAAAAGATGTTTTAGAATGTCCACAGTTCTTAAAATTTAAATTATTTCTTTGACAGACAATGCTAAGATTTTAAAATGGGAGTAATTTGGCCAGAAAATCGTTCTGAGGTGTAACTGATCAGTACTCAGACAGAGTAGTCCAGCCTGCTAGACATATGAGCATGTATTAACTTTCATGTATCATCCTGGGAAAGACACACACAGTGCTGGGTGGTACACCACAAACTCAAGGCAAACAGTGCTTAAGAATGATCAAGTGGTAGCATTAAAGATTTAATTTGATTCATACCATAAGGAATTGTAAGAGACAGGTCTTCAGTTTGTATCTGTATCTGTATCTTGAACTGTATCTTTCATGTGCTTCCTGGAAAAGCATCTCCTCAGTTATACCTGAGTTAGCTGTGCCTGAATTCCAATATTGAACTGGTGATATATCTCACTACTACATTCAACTGCTCATTATTTATGAATGTTCATTACTGTTCTTCACCTGTGACATTTGGTGCTGCATATTGTGAACGTGTCATTGTGTGTCTTCCTATCGCCCCTATAGATTTACACACAGACAAAGCCAGCTGTGCACACAGCACAGATTGCCCTTTCAAGAGGAGCTTGGAGTGCTGGGTTTCCTGCAGTGCTCCGTAAACAGCCGGGCCTTAGTGTCACTACTACAGTGATCATAATGTGCATCACGGATCAAGGTTATTGTAAAAAATAAAACTAGGATGAAAAACTGTAGCAAATATTGCCATTTAAGCTATAAAACTGAAAACTGAGAATGATTAACCTGCATTAAACAGACAGAAAAAATAAATAAAATGAGTAAAAAAAATAAAAAATCCAACTCCAAAAAAAATCATTTCTGCCAACAAAATCGACCCAGCACATTTTCAGCTATATGTCAGTGAACCTAGCCTGCGGCTAACCTGCAGCTGCAGACAGAAGGACCATTTGTTTGCTGATTCCTCTAGCCAGAAAGACATAAAGGCTGGTCAGCAGTTCCCCCAGGGCCTATCTATCCAATCACAATATCTACCCTCAACTCAGGCAGCAGCTTAGGTTCATCATCGGGACTAATATTGTATTACCTGTCATCAAGGAATAACAACACCCATCTTTATGTAAGAAGCAAGAGCTAAGACCTCCTGGGTGTGTATTTAAGGAGAGTGAGAAAGGTCATGAGACTGCAGCTCAGCCTCAAAATGTATAAATGTTTGAAGAGCAAACAGCACAGCAGAGCCCTTACTTCAGGGGAAAAGGGAAGAACTTGCTATCCACATGAATTAAGGCATACAGCATGTCCCCACAAGTGCTGTTACTGTCAGCTGTCACTTATATTTTTCTTTCTAAAAGGCAACTAAAAAGAGGCTAAGTGGAACAGAAGTGGATCTATGAAAACTGGAGAAATAGCAAAAAAAAAGCAGTTTATGTAGGCCTACTTGAGGAAATTCTGCAAGAAAAGTTGAAAATCTAAAATGGATCCTTTTCATATTCAGGCTATTATCTGGTTTATTGTTGTAGCATTGTTTGTTTTTAGCCACGCAGCAGGCTCTGAGGACAGCGGACTAGACTGAAATATCTCATCCACTATTGGACTGATTGCCATGAAATTCACTTCCAACACTTATGCCCCCCTCACAGTGAATTGTAATCACTTTGGTGTTTCTGTTTTTTCATCTAGCACCATCATCAGGCCAGGTTTTGTTTAGAGCTAATTGGCAAATAAACTGAGATGATCAACATAGTAAACAATACTTTCTAAACATCTGCATGTTAATGTAGCATGCTGACATTATCATTTAGCTCAAAGTAATGCTGTGCTTAAGTATGGCCAGCTCATTCTCAACCCAAATTCTCAAGGTCATCAAATACTGACGCTTTTGTCATCTAGGGTCCGTTCCAACATTTCCAAAAAGAAACATTTATGTAAAAGGTGTTAGGGTTAAGGTTAAGGGTTAGTGTTAAGATCCTCTCCAACATTTTTAAACGATGAAAGTTTAAGTAAAAGTCCTGGAAAACTGTGATCAAAGTGATCAAAAACACTCAAAACCAAAAGCTGGAAAGCTATCCCTCCATTTAAAATTAAGCATTCCAGTCCTGAGGCCTGTATGCACAGAGGAATTCTATATAGACCCTGATTCTGTCTTCTGTGCACTTCCTTGGTCGCCCCGTTACAAGGTGAATTAATTTGCTTGTGTTGTTCCTGAAATCCTGGTTAGCAGGGCCCTCCAGCTCTACACACCTGCTTTTCTCATCATTGGCTTTAGTTCCTCAAGATGTCGTAATTAGTTGGAGACATGGTTCGGGCTATGGGGAGCTGGATAACACAGATGTTGGGGGTTGCAGATCCTAGAGATTAGAGGAAAATGAATACAGATGCAGTCGCTAGGCTCATTCTCCATATCCATGCATTTCTTTCCCCTTAGTGCAGCAAGTGGGGGATGAGAGGACAGCTAGTTGAAAGTGCCAAATGTCAAACTGTCATCTTTAAATCTGTATAATTTAAACTCCTGAAGGGAAGGGTTGAGAAAAATATTAAGCATTCTATCTGATTGTCTTAAAAATAATCATAACCCTTTAAAATCAGAGAAGCAAGCTCTTTTCGTTCTGGATGGGACATTTCAGGACCACAGAATTCATTATGTGTCACGCTCTCCTGACCGTGACCCTGGCTGGTGGCTGTGTGTGTATGAGTGGCTTTTGTTTGTTTTTGGCCTTTTGGGTGCTTGCTGTGTTTTTGCTTTTTGTCGGTCTGTTTTCTCTTTTATGTCTCCTGGAGTTTGTGGGCGTGGTCTCCGTGGCTGTGGCACACCTGTTCTCTGTCTCCCATCAAGCACCTGCTCTGCATTCCCTCATCACCGCACTCTATTTAGACCCGGCCAGCTCTCCAGTCCTCACGGGATTGTTGTGTTACTTCTGTACACTTCACGCCAGCCTCAGCTCTCAGTTAGTCTAATCTAGTCTAGTTTAGGTCTGTGTTCCTGTTTGCCTTTTCTCACGGCTTTGTCTTTTGCCCTCAGGAAATTTGCCCTGTCCCCCTGGATTACCTCTCTTCCCTGCCAGTCTCCACCTCGCCTCTCCTGCCAGCTTTCCCAACTTCCCTTTCCCCAACGGAACCTGGATCCAGCCCCGACCCCCCTCTGCTCATTCGTCCCTGTCAGTATTGCTGTCATAATAAACCTCTAAACTTTAATCATCAGCTCCAGTCTGCTTTTGGGTACTGTTTTGAACCCTGACATTAGGACACTGTAGCAAAAATTACATTTTGCATTTTGCAGCAACTTAAAGTGTACAGTTACTGAAATCCCATTTTCCCTAAGTAGATCAGGATTATCCTCAGCTGAGATGACAGAATAAGTAAGTCCGGACATGGATAGATTGATATAATCTTCTTATGGTGCTGCACAATATGACTGGAGGTCCCATAGCTGACCAATCACCTTTGCTGACCTCTGTCAAACACCATCACAGTGCTTAACAAGAGGTAGGGATCAGACAGTTTTACCTTCTCAGTGGCACTGAGGTAGATGGCATCAGAGCTAGTCAACAGGATGTCACAGCACATTTTAACTGCATCATATGGAATAACAGGTGATTCATTATACTGGCTCTTTTGGGGGAAAGAGTGAAATAAACAACACTCTTGCACTTGTTTTTATACTCCTTGAAAATGTCTTCCACTACAAAAAGATAGTCTTTTTGTTTACGTGCACTGGAGAGAAGTCAATCTTTTAGTCCATGATTTACCTGGACTGAACTCTCCATTTAATTATATCTATTTAGGAATTGAAAATAGATGTTTATAAATGACAACAACAAATAAAATGTGGAGATTTGTGCAATAATATCAACCCATGATATACCTACCTTCAGGAGCAGTGTGGGTTTTTTTGTTTTTTCTTTCTTTCTTTCTCTCAAAAAGCCTGAAATGAACCTGAGCTCAATGGTGGGAAGGAAATCTGTTGCAGCCTAAAATACAGTGGCTTTTCCTGTCATGTGGGTGCTTGGCACTCCACTGAAGATGTTAGTCACTGGTAGATATGAACATCCAGGCAGCTGTATAATGTACTAAAGTCCCCTCCAAACAATACTGCCAAAAAATTCCCACAGCCCCATATATGGCATGGGGATGTGGTTTTCCATCATACCTTCCTTATCTCTGCCACATACAAAATACTTCAGTGTTTACTTGGAAGCAACAATAATTGAATTTAACAGTGTTTTTAGAGATTGACTGTGATTTCCATTTGAGCCGCTGGGGCCAGTAAGCAGATATGGGAGTCCCCAGCACTTGTCATCTGTGAGAAGTCAAACACGATATAATTGTGTGCCACTGTGTGCATCATTATACATAGAGGAAGCAAGAGGAAGCAAAAATAAGCTTCACTGGAATGTGACTCTCTAGTTATTTGACTTGTCAAAGAAGTACTGCAACACTCTGCTGACAATGTTCATAATGATAATACCGGAAGGTTCATAATAATGTTTGAAACAATAGGTTCTTTTTTTCAGAACTAGGTCGGAGCTAGGCCTCTAGCTGTTTCTGACTGTTACCACCAATTTCGCAGTCTGAAATGACAACAATCACTACCGATACCTGTAGCTAGTTAGCTAATTAAGGTAGTGTTAGCTCCAAGAGTTGCTCGTAAACTCATGCTAGCTTTTTAATCTTTCTAGCAGACACAGTTTAAAAGAACCGTGTAAAGGTGTCTTAGGGGGATGTTCACACCTAACCTGTTTAGTTAAGTTATAAAACAAATCCTGGTGTATTTGCCCAGGTAGTACAGTCCATTTGGGCTGGTGCGAAAGCTGTCAATCCATCAATGGTGCAGACCAAACGACCAGACTGCTTTAAAAGGAGGGTGTCTATCCACTTCTAAGTGGACTCTGGTGTGAACAGGTGGAATTCATTTTGAATGTAAGGACGGCCAGATGCATCTGCCAGAGCAAATAAAACATAACGAGCTTGGCAGATTCATCTGGTTCCCAGGGTTAGGGATTTAGTGAATAGTCAATTGAACTTTAGATTTGAGTCTTTGAGCCACTCAAAGTTATAACCTATCTCAAACTAAACTAGATTAGTGGTCTTCTTGCTTAGGCTTTATTAAGGGTCTAGTGTGTAAGATTCAGAAGGATCTATTGTCAGAAAATAGAATGTAATCTTCATAGGTATGCTTTCATTAGTGTATAATTAAATGGCTTTTTAGTTTTCGTTACCTTAAAATGAGCCATTTCTATCTACACATACCGTAGGTCGCCTTTCATGGAGTCTGCCACGTTAAACCACCATGTTTCTACAGTAGCCCAGAAAAGACAAATCAAACACTGGCTGTAGATAGGGCTTTGCGTGTTTTTCGCAAGTTTCACAGCCACCGTAGTTTCACTTCACAGCCTGTTCTCATTCCCAGATCTTCAAGTACAGATGCCAGTGGTGTTTAATTACAATCTGCAACTTCACCACTAGAGCCCACTAAATCTTACTCTTTAATTGGCCTTCAAACTCTTTTCTGGATGACTGAGACGTCTGGTTCACCTGCCTGGACAATCACTGTACAGATTAATAATTGTCAAAATGTATTTTTTGCTTCAGTAAGTCGTTGTTGGAGCAGGGTAGTCATCCTCATTGTCCATGTGTGATGGTGTAGCAGTTTTGGAAAAATTTGCTGCAGCAGTGACAGACCGAAGCACTAATATGGGCTGGGGGCCAGACGCTGTTGCGTCAATACACTGATTAGTCACTGTCAATAGCAACAGCTGTGGATGTGTGTGTGTTTGTAGTAAGGAAGCTTCCTGGTTTAGCAAAAGCAGGATCAGTTGTAGCTTTGACTGCCAGCCCAGATGTCAGCTTCCTTTTTGCAATTCATTTAATTCATTTTCATTCTATTGGCAACACGTTCAATGAAGTCAGGGAATTGGAAATTTTGTGTTATCATCCAGAGTTAATGTTGTGGTTTCATGCAAAGACTCTGGGGAAAACATTAATTTATCTTCCCATTGTCAAATTTTTGTCCTTTCCCCATATGTCTCCTTTGATGTGTTTTATCAAAGGAATTAAAGAACGATGAAAAATTGTTGTTGAAAACTAGTGTGCTAGGGTTTGTGAAGGCCAACCTTTTCTGATACCTTGAACACATTTCACAACTCATCAGTGGAGCCACGAAAGATAGAGATTGCTCCAATGCATTTATGATGATCCTCAAAAACACAGCTCACTCACCCAGCAATCTGAAAGGTAATAGTCTTGTCATACACACACATCCACAAGGCTATACTCACTCAACACCATACCAATCAATTGTGTATAATGCCTCCAGAATAATCCAATTGGCTCAAGGACCCTTGATAATCCTGAAGATAAAGGAGGATAATGCCTTTCCAGTTCCCCCTGTCTCTGCTGCCCTTGGGTGCTGTGTTCCTCCTTGACCGAGTAGCTGTCATGCTTAGCCCTCCAAGCACAATCATTAGAGTGTTATTATTTATTATTATTCATTAACCTGCGGTCAGCAGTCGGGCAGATAAACAGGAGAAGGGACTGTCCTCTCTAATGAGAGCAATAACTCTGGTTAAATGAGATGATTCTGTCACACAGTGACATGAGGGAGGAATTCATTTGTAGGATAGGAAAAGTTGAGTCATACTTTGGAATCAATACCTGTGAGTTGTGAGTTGTGAGCTGTCATGACAAGCATCTTGACAAACTCCTGCCCTGAGGCTTCTAGTTTTGACCATAATAGTATATCATTTTCAGCGATAGAGATTGTTTCAGGCCTGACATTGACTGAATAAGTCCTAATACAACAATTTATAGCTGCTGTAATAGAATACATTTCAGATTTGAGGACAGGTTGGTTTATAACACTCATTGGTCATTCATAGCATAGCTAGAAACCCATGGAGTGAGTTTGTATTGTGCCATAATTTGTGAAATTACACAATTAATTTCCACTGTTAGTGCAGTCATTTCACAAAGTCTATCATTCACTCAATAGCAAGCCATGGGAGTGGACAGTTCACTGCACATCCCCATAGTGCAATCTTGCATAGATTGTATTAGCCATTGTCTGTTTTGGAGTAGTGAGTGATGTATACTTCGTGCTGATCAAGGCAGTTAAAAAATTAGGAAAATATCAATAAAATTTGTTTATTACAGCTTTGGTTTTAGTTTTGTAGCTCGGTGCTAAGTACCTGCTGAGATATCAGAATGTAACATTGCTTTCAAAAGGTTTCCCAATACAAAGGACAACAGGATACTGTCCCCCTTTACTCTTAAAGTTTCTCACTGGGTGCATTTGCCAAAAAAGCTTTTGGTGGTAGCTAATGTGGTAATACTGTCAGCTTTTTTTTATGATCGCCTGTCTGCTTGTGTTTTTGCTCTATTGAATTAACTTTTTAGTGACATCGTGTTCCGATATCTCAGCATTATTTTGAGGGAACCAATGGTTCGGGCTATATAAAAAAACCTAGGTAGTAACAAACCATAGTAGTTTGTTTCTGTAACAATTTACAACAACCTGTATATCTTTTTTCTGTTTGTCTGGATGTTACCAGGAAGGTGACATCCTCTAGCCTGACATTGCAGTCTGGAATAAAAACTTATTTTATTTTCTATTTCCAACAGGCATTATCAACGGGCGCAGACTAAAATGCCTCTAGACACAACTGCATCGAGCTACAACCAACCATAGTAACAAAACATGTGATGTGGATGAACACATGCAAGTCGGGACAGTACTTGGTCTGTTTTAAAGCAGGGAAAAAATTGCATTCTGTATGAATGGAGGAGGGGCCAGACACATCTGTCAGAGGAAATGAAACATGGGCTCAGCAGATTTGTCTGGTTTACAGGCTAGATCCTCATTTTGAAACCCTAGAGCTTTGACTGGCTCCAGTGTTTCAGCATCAATGTGTACAACACACATACCTACTTTATTCACTGAAAAGAAATCTTAGAAGTGAGCTGTGATTCATAGGTCTGGAACCAGACAGGGGTGGTTGGCTGGTGTGACTAGAAATCCAAAACATCAAGTTCAATTTTATATCACAAAGGTTAACAAGAGAAGCTGGTTTGTAACTAGAAGGAAATTTCTTTAATCCCAAAGATGGGAATATAAATCTGGGTAGGGATAGTGACATATTAGCCCTCCTTATTACCACCATCAACAGTATACATTGATCATCCATAACATTATGAGCGCTGACAGGTGAAGTGAATAACTCTGATTATCTGGTTATCA
>NW_023339873.1:20190578-20192335 GCF_004916995.1 Morone saxatilis
ATGGGCAGCATGAGGATTTGAGCAACTTTGACATGGTCCACATTGTGATGGCTAGACGACTGGGTCAGAGCATCTCCAAAACTGCAGCTCTTGTGGGCTGTTCCTGTTCTGCAGTGGTCAGTGGTACTTCTGACTTGATATATTAGTTATTAGTAAACAGTTTCCTAATTCGTTTATGGTCTCAATCACTTGTTTCAAGTCTTCTTCCATACAGGATGACGTTCATTTAGTAAATTATGGTCCAATTTAGAGTAAAATAGACAATTAAACAGGGTTATGGTTTACCTTACCTTTTGATTGACAGGTCATTCTCAGTGAGTCTGTCCAGCGCACCGCACCAAACTCAGATCAAACTATTAAACTGGAAGTATGTCACCTCCACTGGCTTTAAAGCGTTACACCACAAACCAATGGGTGACATCATGATTCACACTTTATTACCACTAAGGGTGAGGTACCCTTGAGCAAGGCCCTTAACAACCACGCCAGTGGAGCTACTCAGTAGCAAACAGATCAGACTGCGATTATACTGGGCAGCTTCCAGGTGTTGAGATGTGTAATTGTGAGACTGAGCAGGGTGTTCCTGTAAAAGAAGGCATTGCTCTCTGTGTAACTACCATGAGTAGATGAAGGTTAAAAGAAACTACAGTTGTTACTGCTTTCGTCAAACCAATCCAATCAAAGTCTTACCCTGGTCTCAGGTAATTATAGCCAGCTCTTTTTTTTCCTTAGCCTACATCTGAGCAACCTTGTCAACAACTCTGGGTAGAAATCCCTACTGGGTTTTAAACTTATTGACTTAAACTATATGATTTCATGCCCAGAGGAGCCGCTGTGCAGAGTCAACAACTGCTTTGTTTCTCCTCATATTTGCAACAAATTATCTGTCAATGTTTGTTGGCAGGTCTCATTTGAGCTAATTCCCAGTTGATGCTCCTGTGCCTCTAGATGTTTTGTGATGTAATCTCAAATTGCACCTGTTATACTAAATCAGAAAATGTTCAGGAGAAATACCTGTTACTGTAAACGCCCAATCTGGAATTCTTTTGACCATACAATTTATTCTGCAGATACACCCAGATAAAAAACAGGACCAAAAATGAAAAGTATTGATCTAATCTGGTTCAAACAATGGGATTTTTCAACATGAAACAAACAAGATATTAGGTATTAATTAGTACACATCACAAAGCTTGTACAATCATGTTTTTTTAATCATAACTTTATCAATATTTAAAAAATATGATCTATCTTAACTATTAAAGACACCAAGGCCATTTCATACACCTTTATAATCTTCAAACTTTGATTGCTGCAACAGCCTTTTTACTTGTCTGAGCCAAAAATACATTGACCAACTCCAGAACCAAGAAACATGATCACATCCCTGCTGTTTAAGTCTCTTCCCACTGCATCCCAGTGAGATTTTACTGATTACTTTCCATGCCCTCTTTGCCTGCTATATCTCTGACCTCTTAGTACCGTACGCACCTGCACATATTTTGAGATCCTGGGGCAGAGGTCTTTTGTCTGTTCCAGAGGCCCAGCTAAAAACTAAAAGGGACAGAGCATTGACATTTGAACCCTGACGTTGTCTTAATTTCCTTAAAGTTCCCCTCCAGACACTATACAAATAGTCTGCTTGGAAAAATAAGTTAGTTTGATATGTTTTTTTCCAGGAAATACATTATTTTAAAATTAAAATCCTTAAATAGGCATCTACTCCTTCTACCCAGAATCTCTGAATATGCAAATAT
>NW_023339873.1:20192416-20192640 GCF_004916995.1 Morone saxatilis
TGCTGGACACAAGATGTCTCCTACTTCACTGTAAAGTCTATTCTCAGTGTAAGTGCACTAGAGGCTTCACGTTTCTACATCACGCTTGTAGATGCATTCTGCATACTGGACCAGGGTTCCTAACTATTTGTGATGTCACAAACTATGCTCATAGGCCCTGCCCCTTAGAATCAGATGTTCAATGAGCACAGAGAAACTTCCCAATTTCAGCAGATGAATGTGAA
>NW_023339873.1:20192740-20204120 GCF_004916995.1 Morone saxatilis
TTCTAGTGTCAAACTCTGCACAAACAGCATTCAAACAGCACACTGTAGGAACAATAAAAAAAAAAAAGATTTTTGATTGGATGGGGCACATGTTTTTATTTTCTTATTCTTGCCTTTTTGTTACACCAAATTGTTATCTTATGATTTTAGGACTAGTCTGTTTTATTTTGCTGCC
This sequence comes from Morone saxatilis, assembly GCF_004916995.1. Lineage (NCBI taxonomy): Eukaryota > Metazoa > Chordata > Actinopteri > Moronidae > Morone > Morone saxatilis. The sequence goes on from NW_023339873.1 coordinate 20,192,916, forward strand.
TTTGTAATGTGGATTTTGGAAAGTGCTCCATGGGTATAGATTGATATTATTAGTGAGCTGTGGAGATGGTGGTAGGCAGATTTTGTTGCCTTTGGACAGACAAGCTGCTTCCCCTTTTTCAGTCTTTCTACTAAGCTATGCTAATCAATCCTGGCTCCAGCTAACAGACAGATATCAGAGAGGTATTCATGTTCTCATCTAACTCTTGGCAAGACAGCATATAAGCATATTTCCCAAAATATTCCTACATACATACATACATACAAAAAAGATTTGTGATCTAATTTAAGGGGGACAGCAGGTGCTAGTCTTGCATACTTTAAAGTTTTAAATAAAACACATGTGGGTTGTGTCATGTTTTGCATCACTGGACATGTATATAGCACACACTGGACATTCTGAGATGTGCTTCTTTTCTGAAAAGTTGACATACATTGATGTTGGGAGAATAGACAGTGGCTTAACCTTACCACAGTGCACATCAAGACGCTGCCAGTTTATGGGTTCAGTAAGTGCAGGTGTTTTGAAGCATGTGTGTTGCCCTTCAGAGAAACAGTCACGCGTGCAAGAAGCACATTTAATGAATAAGAGATACGTGTATGCTGCAGTTCATGTGTCAATCAATCAGTGTTTTAAGGCTGCAGTATATTCCTCCTAGAAATCCAACACAGCCTGTCTGACTATTAATCTCCTCTGAAAGCGTACTATACAGTAGATAGTTACATAAGGGATAACTTATCCCTTGGTAAATGCAGGGTATTATAACTGCAAAATGATTAACACTAATCTTTGATTTTTAAAATATCCAAATTTCAAACACACTTTTGAATATACATTTTAAGTGATTCTCAGTGAGAGTATTAAGATTGTTTGTTAGTGGTTGCAGCAGTTACACAAATTACATTTCCAGAAACCATGCTATCATATTCATGTTGAATTATCATTTTCAGACAGAAGCATACACATCCCTCTGATTCTCTGTTCATGCATCCAGTGGTTTATTCCCTGATTTTTATGGCCTGCATAGAATTTATCCACTGCAAAGAACTGATTTTTTAGACACGGAAGAATCTTGTTTTACCCTTTTTTTTACCATGACAAAAGGAATTTGATGACCTTCAAAACAGATGATTTCTTCATTTTGGAAGCAACTTAGCTATTTACTGCTGATTCTCAACATGCCACGAGCTGATATTAGATTTAATGATATTAACAGCTTACATTAACACACAACCTAGACAGAGCCCATGTGTGCTTTCACGTCGGTTGAGCTCATTTAACATGAAATGATTAAAACATGCAATTAACTCAGAACGACAGACATCTGCTTTCATGTATCCTTTATTTATAACAAGTATTTTTCATTGCAGTAAAACAGTAATCACTTGAGGTGTACTTCAACCCACTAAATAGCAAGCATTTGACAAGCAATTAGGATTTGTTTAATATGTTAAACACTGTTTAATTAAGTGTTTTTGCCCCTGGGAAAAGAGCAGACTGACTGTATATGACTCAAACTAACATTTATGAAGTTCATTTGTACTTAACATTTAAGAGAGGAAATTTGATGAATGAAAGTTCTCTTAAATGACTCATATGTGCCACTTAAGATCTAAACTGTGTGTATGATGAGGGCCAGTGTTTTTGTCTAAATTGGCCTTTTTCAGAGCAGACATTTTGACTGGTAACATTAATTGTATTCTACTCAAGTGTCCCAGTAAGCTGTGACAGTAGGCCAGCATGCACAATACCAGAACCCTTACATTTAAATTTAAGCCATCATTCATCATTCTTTACACTTGTGCTTTCATACTGTGGCATGTCAAAATGTCTTGTCTGTGAATCCACCGTTCTGCAAAACAGTTACAGTTGCACAACATTATATATACAGTTCATGATTGCTATTTAAACTTACCATGTTTAAAAGAAAAATGTACTGCATCCTTTTATCATAAAGTCTCTTTCCTCTACTGCAAGAGAACTTGCCCCCCCACTGATTTGAAAGGTGTTACATATGATGTGTTTTTTTTTTTTTTTTTTTTTTTGGGTTGCTGTTGTTTTTCCTCCAAGCTCATTATACATCCATTATCCATTTTACAGAGGTAATTTAGGTCCTGTTTCTAACCAGTTTGAAAATAGGCAACAGGGTAGTGCATCCAAATTCTGTGTCCGTGTCATTGGCATAGCCAAGCAGAATGCCATAATTGGGTAACGTGTTTCTAATGCCTCTAATGAACTCTGCTCATTTGCATGCCTTTCTGAGCCTGATATGCCAAGTAATTATCATTCATAAAACACCATGAAAATTAATGCACAGTAACTAATCTGCAGCTATGATGTGTAAAATCACTTCACAATATTTGCGTCAGCTCTGAAACTAAAGCCCAAGCAGCAACAATGGCAGAGTAATCACAACACTTAGACATGACTGATGGCATTTCATTTTTGGTTTGAGTAACAAGGATGCGCACAAGTGCTGTTGGAGAAGTCTTTTCGGACTGGAAGCTGCAACATTATAATGAAAGCCTTGCTTCATTGTGCAGTGCTGTCAGTCAGCTTACTGAACTAAGACCTGAGGTTGCAAGACTGGTGGGAAGCATAAACACAGAATCATAATGTGTCTTTGTGTTGAGTTTCAAATGTCACAATGTCTGCAGCTTTTTCAGGTGACAAAAACTGTTTCACTGTCCCAAAAGAGAGCATCTGTTCTCAGACAATATCCATTTTTAACATGAGTGACACCAGTGCAGCGTGTACTCTGACTCTGACTCTGCACCAGTACCTTCAGCTACCCATTGTGCTGCACACAAACACATAACCCTTTCCACTGTGGTGACTGATGATCAATGACATTGTTTTCTGACTTTAAGCTCAACTATGGATGACACATGAAAAATAACTGCAACATAGCCTCGCACATTTCTGAATGACCTTTTTCTTTTGCTGTTGATACCATGAACACCTGGGCTCACACAACCTTGAAAGTTACACTGTTGGCAGATGGAACCAAATTTCTGTGCTTTTTTATGGAAAAAAAGGCCCAAAAGCCTGAAGCACAGCTAGCGGCCCCCTCCCCTGCAGCGTTCATTAAACCCCATGAAAATGAACAATATACAGTTAAATTTGAGTCTTTTATAGTAAAATGTAAAGTGTGTCCTGAAAGAGACAGTGAATTGATTCAAATCAAAATACTTTATGCTCTTTTATTTAAGCAAGACATTTCAATGCAGTGTGCCAGTTAGAAGTTTTTGTTTGATGGGGGCACTAGAGGGAAGGTTGTGAAGTCATAGAGATCCTTTCCTGGGCACCATCCATACAAAGCGTGACAGTCTGATTGGACTTTATATGTCCAAGGTGGTGATTCTGGAAATGCAAATACAAAAAAAAAAATATGTATATGTTCAGTACAAAGCCGAAGGCAAAAGGAGAAAGCAGTATGATTTTATTATACAGCCACAAAATGAACTGAAGCTGCTGTTTCAACGTTGTTTTTTGCGATTTAGAAAAGCATTGACAAAAGGTTTCATCCTGCTGATAGGGGCCCGCAGGAAATGCTCATATGAACTGTCTGGATCTGAAGGGCAATAGCAAACGGCTCATTTTGTCATGTAACATGTTTCTTTTCTGATCTGACACTACTACCAGCAGAATAAAAGGACTTGCTTGGAATGGTTTGGGTTAAATTAACTACTTGGGCGAGGTCAGGATATGATCATGGTTATGATTAAAAGAAAAAAATATAAAGATACAGCCTTCTTGTACATAATGTCATACATAAGACAAACAGAATAGTTTACACATTGTGACTTAAGTCAGTTTGAGCATGGTTAAAAGAAAACCAGTGTTGACTGAGAACGGCTCTAGATATGGCTTCTTTTTTTTTTTTTTTCTGCTACCATAGTTTCTCCAACACAATTAGAATGGGAGGGTGAGGTGAGGGGTTTGTAATCTGCAAATACACCACTAGATGTCACTAACTACGTATTGGTCTTTAAAATAGTCATTTTGGCCAATTTATGGCCGTAGTTTTCTAGTTTCTGTATCTGCTTGGGCAAAATATGAAAGTATTAAAGACAGAAATTAGGCATATCGTGTCTGTCAAACTGGCTGTTTTAAGTTTTCAGTTGTTTTAAAAATGTTGAAATCATATCATTGCTTAAAATGTTTCTTTTTTTTTAAGCTACACGAACATTTTAACAGCTACAGCAATGATAGTGTTTAATTATACTTTAAACATTCTCTGCTGCATTAACTATCTTTATGAAAGTCTTTAACACCTTGTCCTGCACCAAAATATGTCTGTGGATGTGAAAATAGTACAGTTTTTGAGAAATTACTGCACTGACAGGGTATCTTCGGTTCAGCACCATATGCTGCCTCAGTACTGCGAGCCAACAGAAGATACCCTTTAAATTAGATCTTCCATACAGCTAGAATACAACTCAACTGAGTGCTAAAAAAAACTTCACTTGAGGACTCTGAGTTGCAGCTACAAAATAAGGGAAACTTGACACATTCTCAGAGTATACTCAACACTTTTCACATGATTATAGAGACACGCAGTCCCTCAGTCTGGCCCTCTCTGTCAGTTAATATTGAGTGATTAGGATGGGGATTAGTGTGGGCACAGTGAGCAATCTGGCATTTTGAAGAGGCTTTATCGCTCAAGCCGCACCGGGCAGTGTTTTGGCTGTTTTATGTCATTACTGACACAGTCCTCCCACTCCCGGCAACACACTCCCATTGTGTTTATGTGCACTAGTGTTTCCTACAGACACTTATCTTGGCAGGGCGGAACAGCCTCTAAAACAATATTTAGACCAAGTGCTGATACTCTTAATCACGAACAGACAAAAGCTCCATATTTGAACAGGAGGACGTGCTTCATAGGTTGCTGATATTACGTAAACGTCTACCTGATGATTTAAGTTGTACCTAAATCCCCTTTAGCTAAATTCTGAAGAACATAGGTCTTTGTTATCAGCCGCGTACAGATCCCTTGACAAATTCGGTTGTCTGCCAGTCCTTAAATTTCATACATCAAACCCCTATCTACAAAGTTAGTTGACTCATGTTTTGGATATCGTACACGAAAGCTTAGTCTTTTGTTGCTCAAATTAAATTTGTCCTTTAACGGCACTTGTGAAGAATGTCTGAGCATCCTACACACACTGATAAGGTGAGATGATGTACGCTGTCAAACAGCTTCAATTTATTTAGAAGCTGTAATTATTCGTTTCTGTATTCTGACTTGATGTGACAATCCTTTAGAAAAGAAATTAATTGTCAACCCTTCAAACAGGCAATGCAAGGGCACTTTGCAAAGGGAAAAAATGATTTATGAATTCAGTGAACGGCTATAAATCGACAGTGCAATAATCAGCTGGAGGGATGCACTTTTTGTGAGCTTTCTAAATAAAACCAGCAATATACTGTAGCTGCCGTGACTCAAATAACTATTTTCACCTACAATATATGGGAAGAAAATCTAAAAGCAGAGTTTCATATTTATTTTGGTTGCCAGTGTGTCGATAGATTTTTGAATTCCATCATTAAAATGTAATGTCCTTCACAGAGAATGCAAGGCAAATGTTGACATTACGCTCTACCAAAGGAGGAGGCATGCTCGAAATGGGTCTTCACTTGAGTGACAGGGCAGAATTGATTTTTTGACAATGAGATAGTACAGAAACACAATCAGGGGCCATTTTAGCCGAGACCTGGCCAGAAACCCTACACACTCACATGCACATACACACAGGCGATGATGCTTTTATTCTTTGATGGTCTTTACCAGCTTGGCTTTCCCCGCCAGGCGTGAAGGTCATTGGCCTTTTTTCTCCATAAGAGTACTGACCATGCTTCAAGTTGTCTGTCTTGCTGGTTGATTGGCACAAGAGATCCTCTGCAGGGGACTTTTGAAAGACACAAACAGAAAGGTTGTAATAAAAGTGACTGACATGCAGTGAAGTCATACAGCTATTGTATGTTTACTAATGCAATTATGTTTAGTATCTGCAATTATAAGTTAGTACTAGATTTCCACAGTACAAAGTGTAATCTATGTGATTATCTTTATAATATATATATATATATATATCATTTTTGATGTTCGTAATCAAAAAGGTAAATTACTCTACTGTTTTGTACTACAAATAGGGTTCACAACAATTATCCAATTTGTATGGGGAAACTGATATAAGATATGTCAATATACAACCAAATTATGTATGAAATTAATATAAAAAAGACAATCATTCCAACGCCTCATCTGTAGCTCCTTTACTTCTAATGTGTGTTTGTGTGACATGTGACCCCTTGCTTGCTAACAATGTTCACAAGTTACAGTTTCTGAATAAATACAGGTTTATTGAGTGAAAGCTGTTTGACAGTATGCATGAACATTCGACAAAGGTTTCATAAATTATGCCAGTGGCAACACAAACCTCATAATTAATGTAAGAATGAGACATGGGTGCTGACAGTAGAGTTGTTAGTCAACCTAGTAACACTAGAAGTAGCACAATATTCAAAATGATGCCTGTGTGGAACTTTAAACCTCACTACCACTTTCAGAAAGTGGTGTAGGTGCTAACAGTAGCAGTCAGCCTAAGGCAAGTAACACTAGTTTTAGCAGCTAACACAATGTTCAAAAGTATCATAAATTATTCCTGTGGCACCTGAAACCTCAATACAAATGTAAGAAGGCAACATGGATGCTAACACCTATGTCAATCAGCATTGAATCCTGGTGTATCTTATCCTTACAGATGTATCATTTTTGATATATGATAGATATACACCTCTAACTAAAGTAAATGGTGCAATGTACACCTGTTACATGTTTTCTATCCAGGTCAAATGCTCTCATCTCCAGTTTGCAAATTCAATATAAATAAATTATGTGAGAAAGTTTTGACTTTATAACAGATTGTTTCAGGAAGTAATTAAATCTTATTCTTGAAGGGCATGTGATAGATTTTTAGGATCTAAGGCTCAAACGATGATTAAAGCCTTTGCATAATGTTAATTCAAAGAGCATGCAGTGACTGTGTACTAAGTGAGGCCTCCATAGGAACTGGCACCGTTTTAGCTCGCCAAGTTTTTTCTCAGCTAAGGAAGGTCGACTGACCTGAGTGAAGCTGATTAATCTGGTTCATCGGCAGAGGTCATGGAAGCTGTGTGTAATGGGACAGTAATTGGAGTAAGGCAGTAGTATCATTCTCTGGGACTAATCCGAAACTATTGGGGAGAATATTGAAAATAGATCCCTCTATTACAACCAGGGGCAACAGTGGCTTTTGGCAAGGATCTGTTTAAAATGCAGTTGGGATGTAGTCTGCTCAAGAGCTGAAACTCTAATGAATGTTAATCTTATGAAAATTTTTTTACTCTTTTTTTTCCCTCTATTTCCGTGGCATCATCCCTCTCTCTTTCTCTCCCACTCTATCCCCATAGTGGATTGATCCAAGGATTACTGGTGGGAGGGAAGTCTCTTCAGTTACCTGAAGCACAATATGGGCTGCATGTTACTTGATGCAGCAGACTGTGAAAAGCGGCTTTAAAATGTTGCTGAGCTATCTACTGCAAATGACTGAAATGTGATCTAAAGGCATTTGGGAGATTGAGTTCTTGTATGCTATATACATAATGGGGACACAGCCCGCACAAGTAAATAGTCATCTGCAGAGATTGCCACGTCCACGATGGAAAATATGTAAATACTTTGTGTTTATATATTAATCCATGAGTAAACAAATTAATGAATGATTCTTTCTGGATGCATGAGGTGCTTTAAAAACTTAAATCATGCATTGTCTTTGGTGGTGTGGTGGCTAAACATGCGCGTACATTTCCTCTCACTTCAAGTGACATCAGTACAAACTGCAATATTTTCACATAATTGCAGTGGCTCAACTGATATCCAGGTAATCGCAGGAAAGATTTTATATTTGCTGTCCTAAATAATTCATAATAAAGGGGATGTTCCCTTTAGGCAGTAAAGTCAAGCTTAGCTTCTTTCCTCTTTATTGAAGTAGTATTGTGTATAGTATCTTTGCCTCCCAGACATTCTTTATATACTTCAAATTTGTATTGGCATATAGTTCCATGGCAACCTTTTTTCTGAGTGAGTGAAGTGCTATGTTTATTTACTGCACGGAATTTGTACAGTGGTGGTCAGAGTGAATGGTGGGTGTACAAAGGACTTTAAGATGAAAAGTTAATAATAGTTATTAATCCTGAATCTGGTGTGTGGCTAGGTTTTTGCTTCAAGGTAAAGGAAAGATAATGGTTTATGTTAATAAAGTAAACAGATTGTGTCGTAGATTGTGTCTCTTTCTGTGGATCCTTTACATTTACATATTTGCCTGAACATTGTGTTGAATGACATAAGTTGATTCAGCTGAACTGATGCACAGCATTAGGAGCAATTTGGGGTTCAGTACCTTGCTCAAGGACACTTTGACATCCAGGAGCGAGGGATCGAAACCGCCAACCGTTCAATTAGTGAACAACCCGCTATACCTCCTGAGGTACAGCTTATACACTTATATTAACAACCTGAGCATATCAGTGGCAAAAATAAACACTTTTAGTCAACATACATTAATATGCACAGTTGCCTATAAGGATTACATTGCAGCCCATTTCTCAGCGGCTGCCTGCAGCGCTATCGCTCAATACTGAACCAATTTAAAACATTGTGGTCCTCATAAGTCACTTAGACACAAAAACATAAGACAATAAGGTCCAGGTTGAAATAATATTGAAGTTACCTTTTAAGTTGCTATGAATGGATATTGTTTTGCAAGAGCCGATATTGTGGGAAAACAAATTAAATATGTTGCCAGTGAGCATTTTGCTGGTAACGCTTCAAGGCAGCTGGACTTCTAAGATCACAAAATCACAAGATCAAGAATCCATCTTTCCAGGCTTCAGTCTATGTGTTTACAGTGGTACCGGACCAATCAGGGCCCTTTGAGGAAGAAATGGCCATTACGGGCGTGGGCGCTAGGTAAACAGGAAGAAGACACTGTTAGTTAAACAGTGGCGGCACTCATAGAGATTAGCGTGGATGCTGCTAGCATCAATTATATCAGAAGTGGAGAGTGTTTCTTCATTGATAGAAGAGCAAAGAATGGCACTGACGCTTTTCTTAATGAAAAAGATGTTTTTGCTGACGGTAAGAGTTTGACTACATTAATCATCGATCTGATTGGTTGAAGTTCGCTCGTGATAGACGATGGTAGACTGATGGTTCATCCAATCACCTGCAGAGTATTTTTTGAAAGTGCCTGCCCTTTTCCAAATAGTTCTCAACAGCGACTTCCCAGATGGTTCTGTGTAACAAACCATCTGGCACAGTCAGGTTATTTTGCTGATTAGTTCACTATTAACATTTGCCAGAATTAAAATGTCCTCATTATGTACATTGAAAAACATAATCCATGTGGAATTATGTTTTTGCCATAAAACTAGTAATTTCTAGGTGACACAGTATGTAGTAGTATGTAGTCAGAGATTCTTAGATGGTAAAAGCATGTGCACTGTTTCATATTTGAGGTATGAGTTTTGCAGTTTTCGCATCAGTTCATCAGCTGCCTTCCTTCCAGGGACAAAAAAAAAAACATCTTGAGGGGCTTGAATAAGTTGCTGGCAGAACAAATGACGTCCCTCACACTGTTATGACATCTGAGGATGGAAACAGACAGAGACAAATCTACAGTCCAACCGCTGACCTTTCTATTCCCTCTGTACTTTCAGTCAGCTATAACCAGCCAAATTCTAACGCCTGTAAACTCGCCACAACAGAACATGTACATGCCTCGAATGAGGTTATATATATGTAGCCACTCGTTTCTGCCAGTTTTTCATGTTTCCTGAAATGCATTGTTGAAAAGCACTCAGGATGGATAAAGGTAATAGATGCAGCCATTCAACCATAAACAGCCCATGAGCTGCTCTGAGACCTGCCCTCCTGTCAAATATCCAACACCTTAATTTGTTCTCAAGATTTTGTTCAACTGTTCATTTCATCAATGACCTCTAATTCAAAGACAAAATATGGGTCAGAGCTATATAAATTCTAATAATTCTCTTTATTCAACATTTGATTTGAAAAGTTATCTGGAAACAAACTAATAAAATAGGCACATTAGGTCAAGCGTTACATTACAGCCTATTTATATAAATGTAAAGCTTTGACTAATATTTGGCCTTCTGGGATGCATGACTTTAATTATTTTGTAAAAGCAGCTTCTAAGCCATATGGAGAACAATGTGATACTGTAAAGCATCTGCTGGAGTTTCATAAAGCAGCATGCACTGCAGTGTGTCTGTGTACTCTTCTCCTTATGACCATTACCTTGTTTTATTTATACTTGCTTTAATTCCCCTCCATTTTGCTCTCAGGAGCAGGAATTTGACATTGAATCCGGCCCTGTCATTGCAGGGGACAGGAGAAGGGTGAAAAAAAATAAGGAAACCAGAGCTTCATCCTCCTGCCTAAAATTGCTGAACATCAAATGGAAACACGAGCGGCTTTTTTTTTTGTCCCCCCTCTCCTGTTTTATTTACCGTTGGAAAATAGAGACAGTAATACGTATCAATTTGAATAATGCATAGCCATGCCCACATCTTTTAGTGGTAATCAATTATTCAATGTTGTTTTTCTCCCACTCAGCATGTTCCATAATAGTACTAACTACTGTCATAGAAAAACTGACACCACCCCGAAATATTCCTTTTATTCAGCTTTCATGCATAAGCAATGAAAAGAATAGGGTGGGAAGATGATGGGAAGGTAATAGTGTTCTTTTCTTCCATCCTTACTATCTGCATAGAGATTGCACCTGTGGGTTGCAGGGGTTGGTATTTTTCATCTCTGCCTCAATGCAGAGCTGTGTTAGAAGGCATGAGAGGAAGACTGAGTAATTTTGTTTGTTTTTGTGGTCTGATTAAGTTGTGGTTTGTGCAGTTATACCAAATTGTTAACAAAGAGGTATTGAAATCCAAGGATTGTACGGTATGCAGAGTAAAATCAGTCTCAACACTAGTGTACAGTGTTATTACATTCCCCACAGTGTCATTGGTAACTATACAGGTGTTGCCATACATAGGGGTACATATGGTTCTATAAAAATGTGAGATTCAGTGGCATTGTTCAGTGGCAAACCAAACACAAAGAGCGCAGCACCCCTTTTT
>NW_023339873.1:20204145-20222007 GCF_004916995.1 Morone saxatilis
TGCTTGTTGAACTTACGTGAAAAATAACACACTGGGTGGTCCACTCCAGCGACACCCTCCTGCAACAGAATCGCACCAGCTCCCACAGCACTGGCATCGACCTCTAGTTTAAAAGGCCTAGAGAAATCTGGGGCCACGAGCACAGGAGCGTGGCTTAAGAGAGCTTTAACACTTTCAAAAGCATGTTGACATTCCGGAGTCCAGACAAAATCTACACTGGGACTGAGAAGATTGGTTAGAGGGTGGACAACGATGGAAAAATTGCGACAGAAACTCCTGTAGTACCCTGCCATGCGTAGAAACTGACGAAGGGCTTTTCTAGTGGTCAGAACGGGGCAATCTGTTATGGCTGAGACTTTGGCCTCCACAGGGCACACTTGGCCTTGCCCCACCTGTCTCCCTAGATACGTGACAGTGGCTTTCCCAAAGTCACATTTAGCTAGGTTCAGTGTAAGTGACGCTTGAGTGAGCCGATTGAAAACTTGTTCAAAGATCTGATTAGCATACAACTACAAACACTGACAGTTACACACAAACAAACGGCGGTGGCCGTAACAGGCATCTGTTAGTGATGTTGCAGATTGCAACTTTTTGAATATAGCTCAGCTAGTGCGTAGGAGAAACTATGGTGGCCAAGAAACTGAAAGAAAAACACTAAAGGCTATATATAGAGTCAGTGTTTCTACTGTAGAATGGCGGTTCAACATGGCGGCCCCGGTGGAAGAGGACCTGTCAAGAAAAAACAGCTCATTCATAAGGTAATCGAAAACAAACAATTCCATATCCAGGTGAATTATGACAACTAATAAAAACATACTATGAACTATTAATATTCCATTTCTGCCAACAGATCCTCCTAAATGTTACACACTGGACCTTTAACATGTTATTAAAACATGCAGGATGTCTATATTTTCAAAACAATGCTTGTCAGTTCATACATTCTAATTCTGTACTTTTTAAAGTCTGGTACTTTTTCCTCTGTTTCATAAGTTCACTCACAGTGACTGTTTCATTATCACTCTGCAGAACTTTCTGCATGTTTTCCTCTAAACTCTAAACTTCAACTACCACCTCCTGGATGAATCAGCGTACATTTAGAGCAGTGATGTGTCATTTGTGAAAGAGTTGGCTCTATGAGCCGGCTCCTTTTAAGTGAATTATGGGAGCTGGCTCCCTACTGACAGCCAATTTTATATATATAATTATACTATATATATATATATATAAAACCGATGTTCCTATTAGGTAGGTTATTTGTTAAATCTGATTCAAAAACACCTCACTTAAGCATGGGGAGACTTTTGTATGCATATGTAATAGTTTTTTGTGTTATTTGTTATTTAAGGTTTTTACACCAAGCATAATGTAAAATTATGGTATTCTGGAAATTACCAGGTTTGATATAATTACATTGAATAATTTAGGTGATATATGAGCACACATAACAATCATGTAGGTCAAATCATTGCTAAATTTGGCAGAGTTATAAAAGCCAGAAGTAATACTAAAGGAAGAGCTGTTGGGAGCCAAAAGACCTGGCTCTTATTGCTGAGCTGAACTGGGGGCCTGGCTAACTTAAAAGAATGCTATGACTAGTTTAGAGCTGGCTATCTTTCTGTTAACATAATTAATATAGAAAAAACAAAAGGATGTTAGTCAACAATAGTCAATATCATATGGTTCTCACAATAAATTACTTACGACAACAGAAGAACTTCTACCATATTTTTGACGAACCCTAACATAAAAGTCGCTTAGCTAAAAAAGTTTTAGCTAAGCGGTAGTAAGATACAGCCATAATATCTGCAGTAAAATTTTATATTAATTTTGCCTATTTACTGAACTACAGCTAAAGAAAGAGAACTGTGTTGTTTTATGATTACATTTCATAAGGTTTTGTTCCATGGTGGTTACGATAAAACATAAATTAGTTCATTTGGACACAAATGACATACATATCTATATACTTTACGCTACATAGAGTAAGCTACATTAAGGTTCCCCTCAACACCAGAAGTTTAACTCTCTTCTATTTGCTATATTATTCTACTGGTTGAGTTTTTTTGCAGACTGTTGAAGACTCCAAGTCTTGTTTTATAAATAAATGTAAAAATGTTAAAGCTTAAGTACACATGAATTCTACAATTCTTACTGTATCTGCATCCATGCAATGTAATGAACAGTGGAATTTCCTGGGGATCATCTTTGTTCTGGTGTGCTGGACAGGTGAACCACACTTCTGGTAAAATTCAAATGGTTCTGATGAATATTGAAAGATTCAATGCACTGAAGACTGGTGGTGGAGAGTCCAACAGAAATATCCAGTGTGCTCAGCAGTGGTTGGTGGCCAAATGAGGAAAGGAAGCAAAGCAGGACGGCATTACAAAGCAGAATATCAAGCCAGTTTTCTTTGTTGTTTCTAGTCTGTATTATGGGATGAGCAGACTCTGGGTTGGCAGCACTCTGCCTTTCTGAGGTCAGAATAAAGGCATCTGTATAAGACCCTGCTATGTAAGCACTCTGTACCTTTTGCCCCCCTGATGATTTGTGAACTACTTTACACAGTAAACCATATCGCATCACAAGCCAACAGCACATCATGCTAAAGTAAATCACTGCCTCCCTTGCTCCTCAACACAAAGGCAAGGTCAAAGGTCATGGCTATCTGCATTTTAAAAGGTGATTGAATCAAATATTCATGACTGTCTTGCAGGCAGCTTAAGCTTTACACGTTTGTTTATTTATTTAAGAATGCATTGTGAATGTAGCGCGAGACATGCATACAGATAAGCGAATCTGTGCACAGACATTTGCAATGTTAATGCGGGTATCCAGCTCCTCCACTTCTCTCCTTCCGTCTCCCAGAGGAATAAACGATTGAATTCATGTTGACTTAAGATTTGTTTCAAGTCCATCCAACTAGGATAAAGAAATAACTACAGATGTGAACGGCTTACAAAGTAGAAGAAATATTATAGTCTCTACTCTTCTCTTTGTTTGAGGAGCCATGTGTTTCAGCTCCCTGTTGTGTTTCTGGAATGACTTCAAAGATTGCCTCTTACGCAAATATACACTGCTTGAATCTACCTCCAAAATTAATATTCATTGACCATGTGCTAAAAGATGCTGTCCAACAGTTCTAAACAGGACAGCGTCTTTTATATCAAATGACTTAGCAACAGCAATTAATGATAAGTAATGCAGCCTATCAAACAAAGAGTTTGTACTGTTTGATTAATTTGTGTAGTACATTGAAACATTTGGGTGTCAAGATCTCTCTAACTAGTATTGGGAACGTGCATCAGATGTTTTTTTGTGTGTGTTTGTCTGCAGCAACATCATTCTTCTCTGTAGTCAAAGAGTCCAACTAATGGCCTGATGCGCAGGATAACAGCATGTCCACCCTCTTCATCCTCCTCCACCTCCTTATGAAGTGCAGGTTAGAGGAGTTGAGTGATCCTTCACGGCACCATCAGTGTCCATTTTCCAGTCTCACCTACTTTTGAACCTTCCAATCAAGTAACTCCTGACTTGAAGCACCACATCCTATTAAAGATAACAATCTGGGTGCTATTTCAGAGGAACCTGTAAGATGATCATATTAAAATACACCATATTTGACACCTTTTTCTCAAAGGCCATTTAGTTGTATAAGCACTCTGCTATAAGTATGCTAGTTTCCATTAGTCCACTAGCCTGATAACGGCATTGAATTCCCATTTCATCTCAGCTGATTCATTTAGCCTGACATCACATTCATCTTAACTGATTTCTGTTGGGTTTTTTTTGGGGGGGGGTTACCATGTGACATATCCGGTCAGATTCAGATTCATGTTTATCAATTAAACTAAAATGTTAAACTCAAACAAGGTCTCTTTTACAACCATAAAAAATATTGTGCAGTTAACTTTTATGTCAAATCTGTACTTGATCATGGATAATTTTGTACTTTCATGCTTTCCCTTCATCACCCTATTTATCACAGTGTGTTACAATGTATCACTAATGACATATTTCCCCTGTGTCACTGCTCCTTGTATCACAAAGTTGGATCCTTAATGACAAAAGGTTCTGAACTACCTCACATCACTTCATCTCATATAGGTTGTAACTATAGAATATGATCTAATACTTAGCTTTCCCATACTCTATGTACTAACCCCTGGCTTTAGGTATTACACACATTGTAGGTTGCGTGAACTGCCAACTGCTTTCATTATCCTAATCTCTTTTTATTTAATCTTTCTTTTTCTTTTTATCTGAATTGTTGAACAAATCCGATCAGAGATTAGGTAAATCTGAAACCAGGCTAGCAGTCCAGCAAACGACAGCAAACAGAGGGAGAGCGGGTCATCCCCCAATCGGAAGGTTATTGGGTCGATCCCGGCTCCTCCTGCCACGTGTCGGTATCCTTGGCAAGATACTGAACCAAATTGCTCCTGATGCATAGCATCAGTGTGTGAATGTGTATGATGAGTTAGTTTCTGTTGATGGGCTTTGCATACTGAGTGAATGTGTGTGAAAAGGGTGAAGTGTGGCACTAGTGTAAAAGCGCTTGAGGGTCGAAGGACTAGAAAGGCGCTATACAGTTACAGGTCCATTTACCATTTAACAAACCTGCTAAATTTCATACAAAATTGAATTCAAAAGAGATTAGCTGTTGATTAGATAACTAGCCAACATGTAGGCAGTGGCAGTGATAACACCAAAGAGTTGGGGATTTTCTTTTTGTCAGAACAAAAATCACCAACTTTTTAAAAATAAAACAACTACCCTTAATAGTTTAAGAAACCATGTAAGTTTGTTTGGGGATGTAGCTGTACAGGTGACCTAAACAGAAAGCCAGAAGTTTTAACTCTCAACAAGATGGAAATCAATGCCAAGGTCAGAAGAAATTCCAAGTTCAAGAAGACCAACTGACATAAAATGTATCTTTCCTTGTGAGTTCAGCAATCCACAATAACACACAAGAGTGCTTTTGAGTTTGACTTATTGCCCATGATGACCTCTGCAGTGCCTGGAGCACTTAGTGTTCCCTAGTGTCATTTAGTTTTTCTAAGGTCAAATCACTCTTAATGGCTCTATAACTAGTTCAGATGTCAGCAAGGATAATTCCCTGTTGCATGCAATTAGACGTAGTGTAGATCTGTGGCTTGCTTAGTGAAGCGGTGGTAAAGCTAGCTCACCGGCTTTTCACAGATTTCCTCTCGGTCGCATCAACAGCATTACACCTCCGGCACTGATGCCATAACACGGGACACTATGGAGCAAGAGAAGATCACAGCCATATTCCATGACGCAAGCGTTTTGAACACACAGTACACCTTCCAAGAAATCTTTTTGCTGACTTATTCTTTAACTTATGGGAAAAGGAACATACGTCAGATGTTTGCTAAATCTAAAATAACCACCAAAGAGATTATTCTGCAACTGGCACTGAAGACTGGAGATGAAACCAAGCTTTTTTCAGTGTTTCAGCAGTGTACCATAAGATATACAGCTTCTGGTGCATCTAAAAAACTAAAAGACAAATGCCTTAGCTTTTACTAGCAAGATCTTTAACAAATACGTATTACTGTGACAAAGGCAATTTTTGTCCATTTCACAATCTTTATGGAACTGCCTTTATTCAACTACTTTTCCATGCTTACTGGCCACACATTATGTTGGATTCCAAGTGTAAAAGCACTCTCTCTTCACTTCAGTATATCCATCTGTTATTGTCATCCAAAAGAGAGTAATAACTCATTGCCCCATGTTGCGACTGTAAATATCTGAGGAGTGAGTAGTTCCATTAATGGCTTGTTTCGTCCAAGAACATCAATTTGCCACTTCATTCCTGGTTGGGGACACATTTCAGGGAAAGCAATTCCTTCTGACTGTCCGCGTGTTACAAATTGTGATGCAATTGCAAAAGCATTTTCACAAAGAAAAACTGATTTTGATTCATTCACCCCTGGTACAGATGGCAATTAAATTTGGTTCCGTTTAAGATTGATTCATTTGTTTGAAGAGAAGGACAAAGGAAACAGAGACACAAACAGCATATACAGTACGATGTCTAATGCTCTTCTTTTTTTACCTTTAAGTTTACCGTTTGACAGTTTTCTTGAAAATCCATTTCATATTTATCTTCTTCTTCTAATAGGAGATATTAATATTTTTTCAAAAATAATTTGTTGTTTATTAAGATTTAATCACATTAAAATACAGATTCAATTGTGACACTGTTGACTTTTTCAAAACTGCTACAGCTGTTTACATCACAAATTTGTTCAGAAATTTTGGTTAACTGGAATTCTTTTTCATGTGGAAGGGCAGGTAACAAGAAGTCACTCCTACCTTTTTTGGCATAACTCTTCACTAACTTGCTCCGCAGTGTTTATTTTTGTTTGGACCGCAGCAAAGCAGGGCATGATAAAGTTAAACCGTTGGTCAGTCGAGTGTTGGAGTTTCCCCATTGGCAGTTGCTAGGCTTTTAAGCTTTATGTGTGAGCAAGGTGTGAATGGACCTATTGGCATTGTATTCCAAGAGACAGTCCAACCAAGAACCTCTTACCATATAGGCTACTGTCAAACTTGGCCTTTATTGAATTCTTCCATTGGTCCCTCTTAATGGTTGTTGGTTGATGATGTAATCAAAAATCTCTATTTTTAATATAGCACTCTCTGGGTATTGTATGATCACATTTTTGACAATATAAATGTTTTTGTCATTAATCAGCTGGGGACCGAAGACTAAAAAGACTATTGTAGTGCTCTGATGTAGATCTGTTCACTGTCAAATGGAAATAATGTGTATAATTTATGCATTGCCGGTTCAGTAGTTTAGCCTGTCTGGTAGCAGCCCACAGTATCATTGTAAGATGGTGTATATTTTATTAGCCACTGTGTGTTCTGTTCCATTAATTCCAGGTTCACAGGTGCACCAAGGGATTCTCCATCTTTCCTCGTCAGAGAATGGACTCTAACCCTCTGTTTATGTGACACTTTCTGCGCTTAGTGCTAATGGCAGTCGAGCATGGGCATAGTAAACCATCTCATTAAATTCTTGTCTTCAGGATGAGAGCCAGCCATGGTCTCTGCTGAGCTGATGCTTCAAGTTCACAGGCCTCCACCAAATCCCAACTGATGCTCCTCCGGAAGGATGGGGATAGAAAGTGGGTAGTCTTCCCCAAAGCCTGGCTGCCTCACAAGTTTGCAATGGTAATGACTTCCCTGACATGTGGATGGATGCACAGATGTATGGCTTCAGCCACGAAAGCTTGCCTCCTCCTCTCACTCCTCCTGAGATCTGCAGCTCTCAGCAGAGAGACAGAGGGAGGGAGACATGCGAAGCGACAGGCATCAAAAGGAGTGCATCTCACTGCACTGTTTGCTGATCACGGTATGCACACCAGCACGCCAAATCATACTGCAGTGAATCAGTGTGGAGGCCTCAGTATGGAGCGATTTAAAGTAAACAAACACCACTCGTCTCTAGCAGAGACTGCCGGCGGCTATGTACACCTGGGATGTGCGCCAGCAGCACTCCTCTATGTCCACAGTTGCCTGCTGCTATATTCAAATGGCTGAGGTAGTGTACTCCTGTGAGTGAATTGACATGCAGCTATTAGCATTTGTTGTCCAGTTGCTGCTATTGTGTGTACAGTAATGACAAGTCATGCTCAGCTGATTAGAGAATGTATATGGCATGGTATCTTAGAAGCACAGGAAGCCAGAAGGACAATTATTTCATTCACTTGTATTTAGCATAGTTGTCCTCAAGGTTTTAGGGTAAGGTAAGCCCCTGGCTTAGCCCAGTGCCGGTAAGAATTGGCCCATTCCATATTTCATGAGGCTGACAGGTACATACCGATCAAATTTTGTCCTTGGAGACATTCGCAAGGCCCCACGCGCGATTTATCTGCGGGTCAGCTGCGGGGCTCCATAGAGGAGATGGATGAAGTGGTAACAGATGACGGCCCGTGAAGCACCAACAGCCTGAGTTATGAGTCTACTTGTCGATAAAGTCCTCCACAGGCTATAGTACAGCATGTAGTAGAAGCGGGTTAGGGGCCGTAAACAGCCATAACTGACCATGAACGCTGGCGTCAAGATGGAGGGAGCCCCCTGTTTGTAGACAGATGGAGATGGGGGCAGATTTATTCCCCACTGTAGTGAATTGGGTGGTCATATTTGAGCCACTTGTCAAGAAGATTGGATGCAATGACAAGCAAATGCGGGATGCATATTTACTTGTGAGGGACGGCAGCAATTGCTTTTGCATTAGCTGGGAAGTTGCAAGGCCTTGTAAAAATGATGCAATTTTGTGTCACGCCTTTGTGGAACAACCACTCTTTGAAATTAAGGTATATATTTGAGCTGGAAGAGGACGGAGGATGAAACACTTCCATCTGTTTTGCTTCATGGAAATGCACTCAGACATATGCCAAGTGAAAATGTCATCCGGAGTGAGCTGGCTCCTGATTACTTCAGTGTTATCATTTCATGTGCCTCTTAGGCTGCTCAAGCTTTAGCAGCATTATAGAATCAGATGGAGGTTTTCTCTCACAGATGGAGCTTCTGTGTTAATATAAGGATCAACCGCATGAGATTACCCTTGGCTACTGACCACTTTGATTTCCTTGAAACTAAATTATCATCAATCAATACAGTGCAATGCAAGGTGAGGAAAATCAATTTGTTCTCAATTACATTGCAATCGGCACCATCAAAGCATCCCATCCCATTTCTTCCTCAAACAGTATGAGTACCAGAGAGAATCGGATTATAGTAATTAAATCATTTGGACAAACATGGCCCTGCTGCTCTAAAACTGACCAGTCTTTAAATAAAATGCACTCTTATCGGTGTGCCCATAGGTAGGGGCACCTTTGGTTTCTCCAAGTTCCAAAAATCAACAAGATTTTAAGGTGTTCTAATCAAATTAGGCCATTTCATTTAAAAACTTTATGGACAATGTGCATCAGCCTCATGGGACAGGAACTCAGTAGAGACAGATACTCAGATACTGCTAAATAAAAGATAATAGGGCCTGTTAAATCAGGATTATCCCCCTAATCTGGTTTGTACTGGCCAGGGAGAGCAGTGTCCTCTCAGCTGAAAAGGCTGCATCTGCACACACACAGCACCCGTGCTGCAGTGCCACCTAGCAGTCAGATCAAAAACACTTGAGTCAAATAATTTTTTAGGTCATTGCAGGCAATTGTGCTCTCTGTCTCTACGTGACTGAAGAATGTGTGAAAAATTGTTTAATTTAAAATGTAAAACCAGCCCTCTCATTGCTGAGGAATATAATAATGAAGCTCTCTTTCTATCCATCTCTCTATTCTTCTACCCTTACCTTTTTTTCTCTAAATTGGCTTCTGTAGCTCTCTGCATTTGACACACACACAAAATCAGTGGAATTCCCCTTCAGGGATTACGCTGCTATGCTAATTAAGTATGCTGAAAAGATCAAGTGGGCAACTGACGTGACGCCCACTTTGTGCGAGCACCACTCTGACTCACCAGTCATGCTGTGTTACAAAAGGCAGTGGGTGGGTGGAGGTACGGTGTGGGCCTGGATTGCTCTCCCTGGAGGACAACATTGTTACCTTTTCCAGTCCATCAGTGGCAGCTGCCCTGGGGAAACAGTCGATACCAAATGTTTGGGCACTTAGTCACTGTTGTCAGCTGTCAGATACAGCAGATTAGACCTCACTTGGCTGCACGTGGCTGACAAATCATCGGGATTGGTTACTGGTGAAAATGCTGCATGTGTACCGCTGCAGGTGGGTGGGAGGGTGGATGGCAGGAGGGTGGTCAGATAATAAATAAAAGTGTAGCTGATTGTTAACATCCAAATCACCCCTGTCTTCAAAGCTTTACTGTAGGGTTGCGGGGAAACAAGCAAGAAACAGCTGCCAGACCCTGTTATCCATTCATCTTACTGCTGAATAAATGTGCTTGTCTCTATTACTTCAATCAAACGTCTAACAGACAAGGTCAGTGACTAGCTGGTGATCATAGTGGAGCATTTAGCATCTGAAGCGCTAACTCAGGAGTTAGTAGGGAACAAAAAACAGCTAGGACAATAAATATTGGACTTGCATTCATCCGGTGGCCCTACGATGTTGCTACAATTAACTGTGTTAAATAAGCAACTGTTTGCTAACAGGCTTGCCATATCAATTTCACTGGGTGATAATATATCAGGTTTCATCTGCCCAAAATAAAACAGCCCTTTAAGTCAAGGATTTAAAATATTCCAATCATAAAACTGCAATATACCAGATTAAATTCCAGATTATGTTTACTGACATTACTGAATATTAGTCCTACAGTTTCTGCACACACTACTGCTGTTTGATTAAGGTTTGGCAACTTTACCTGTAGGATAAGTTTTATTGAGAGTCGTTCTACTCTCAGACTGGACCAGTCAGAGCACAGCTGGATAAAATTGTCTGATTGTCCCATACAAGGAACAAAACATGCCTTTCTATTCTATGCAACATTTACATAATGTATATATAATATACAATATACATCAAGGCTTCAGTAAAATGTAATACATGAATCACATAATTCATGCCACAAAGCAATCATACTAACTACTACTTAGAAAAATAGTACATAGAAAAGATAGAAAAGTATAAAATAATAATACATTACTAATCCAAAAGGGTTTAGTGACAGAAGCAAGTTAAAACTAGCAACAGGCCAAATTTGGATTACCCACCACAGGGAAGAATAAAAAATGGGGGGATGCATCAACAAATATTAACTCCTGGGAGAGACCAACTATAAACACTTAGAAGAAAGACTGTAGATCAAAATCTAAGTGCGAACCCTTAGGTGATAGGGTGTTAAGGGTGAAGATATATGCCTCTCTTCAGAAGAATGTTGTTGATGTTCCCTCCCCTTCTGGGGTTTTCACAGGTTCAGTCCCAATGTATCTCAGTGTAGATGGATTGTGTTCGAAATAATTCAAATGCACATCCACAGGATTCTTTTGGTCACCAGTGCTCATGCTGCTTTTGTGCTCTGAAATATGGGTCTTAAGACAGCATGTTGTTATTCCTATGAAAGCCAAACCACATGGGAATATAATCACGTAGATGACATTTATTGTGTTCCAAGTAATACCCTCAATGTTGCACTTTTTAGCTAGGATGCGGATGAGAAAAAGTGACATTTATAAGTGCAGTTGCATTGTGCGCACTGTGGACACTTGTAATTGGCATCTGGAGTGTCCGATAAAGAATAAGTAGGTCGTGGTAGCGAGTTGGCATGTGTGGCGGATCTTTAACCGTCCCATTACGTAAGGACATCCATTATGTTATAGGTCAAACTGATGACACAACTGTTCGGTTAATTATGAATGTTGGCCTTTAAGCCCTTATTCACTTGTTGTCTTTTTCTAACACTTTGAGATTGTCTATCTCACTGAAAAATACAGAATCGTTGGTTATGCAAATCATGCTGAATTCAAGTTTGTTTGCTTTTTATAATTTGATTTTATAACAACAATAAACAGAAACCAAACCCAAAATATAATTAAAACAAAAACAACAAAACAGGCAGGAAACCACTTCAGAAGAATGTTGTTAATGTTCCCTCCCCTTCTGGGGTTTTCACAGGTTCAGTCCCAATGTATCTCAGTGTAGATGGATTGTGTTCAAAAGAATTCAAATGCACATCCACAGGATTTTTTGCATTGCATTTTTTATAGGGGTAAATTTTACCCGGTGCCACTCATAGGTATGAATGCCCATTATTTAAATCTGGCTATATGTTGACAGTTTCTAATATATAGTTATAGCAAAGTTATATACAATCGAAAAACAACCACAGGTAATTTCTACCCATTGGCATTTCTAGTGTTAACAGAACAAAGGCATACATTTGGTTATAATAATGCGGTTTGTATTAGTACATGGCAACAATTACATAGCTACTGTACAAAACCACCATACTTTTTTTTAAGTTGCTCCCTCTAGACATACATCCACTAAAGTTGTCCCATTGTTCCTTATCTACCTCTTTTTTAAAGTTCAGTCTTCCTTTTTTTCCCATCATGTGTTCCCTCCTTATTTCAGTGTGGGAGTTTGGGGATCTTCCCAACATCTTAGAATCAGCCGAACACATGTTCTTAATCCAGTTGTAAATACTCTAAATGAAAATTTGCTCAACTGTGGTACTGTAGTTGTGTCCCCAAGAAGACACAGCCTTGGTGATCAGGGAAGTTCATTCCAGATCCAACATTCCTCCATCAGGGAAAAACCATACGGCATTCCCATAATGCATGCATGTATGTACAGGGTTCTGTTTTACACCTCCAACATTAACATAGGTTCAAGTTTAACTTCTAGACATAATATGTCTCATATATGCCCTATGTTTTCACATTACTTGTCTAAGTTGGACCGTGATGTTAAGATCCTGTTTGTATCTACAATGAGATGAACACAGAAACTTTGCACCTTCAGCAGATGAATGTAAAAACTGTGAACAAACATCTAGCTGTAGAACAAGAAGAAAAGCCTGAATATTCTTTTCTGTTTCCTCAAGGACCTAATTATTGTATCTAAGACTAAGACTAAGATGCGTGCAGGTGTTTCTCTGGTATTCAGCTTCAATATCTAAACATACAGACATCTAAACAACCAGAGCAAGGAATTTTCTACCCAGGCCCTTGTTGGTTTGCAGGCTCAGCCAGCTAGTGCTGCTCCATTGGCGCACAGCTACTCTGAAAATCGAAGACTGGCCCTCCAGATAGGGGAAGACACAACTCACCAGGAGACCATCTTGAAACCAGAAAAGAGGTTAATAAAATGTGGACTCACAGTTGGTTCCTAGCTCAGCTAGGCCTGGCTGTGCTTTTCAGACACAGCTCACTTCCTGAAGGTCCCAGTCTGCTTTCAGAGCAGCTCCGAGCTCCTGATGGCAGGTAATTGCAATAGTTTTCAGAAGTGGAGCCAGCGTGGGTGTGACAGTTGGTCATAATGTGTGCTGGTATGAGTGTGTTTTTGGGTTTGTCAGTGTGTGAGGAAAGGCGTGGATGTGAAAAAAGGAAAGGAAAAAAACCTTGACAGGAACCCCGAGCTGTGGGCAGTTTCTGGATAATGTGATGCTGGATGGTCTGCATTAGTTATTTGGGGCACATCTGTGTCTGCATAGACCAATGGGCCAGGTGCATCATATCATATACCCCCCCCCTATCCCCCTTCAATTCTCCCAAAATACCGCCAAAACAGCCAGCCTACTCACATCAGGTGGGACGTGTAGCTGCGTATAGTATTTAAAAATTAAAGAATTGATAGGCATTGCGTGTTAATGCACATATTTCCTCCAACTACACTTTACCTTTTCACAAATCTGAGAGAGGCCATCTGTTGTGGCTGAAAAGCAGCAGCATGTTTATTTTATGTCGTATGAAGAAACTAGTCCCTCATTTGTTTGTCACATTAGCATTTTAGAACAGTCAGTATTAATTACTATTAAGTATTAAGTAATTAGGCTTACAATCATATTACACTGCTTTCTGTAATCAAACTCCAAATACAGCTATAAATGTAAGCGAGCATTAATAATGAAAATCTAGAACATAGAGACTCTGATAACTGACAACATAAGACAAGATCAATGGAACTTAATGGACATTATAATAATAATGTAATTCTCATATATGGAGCGCATTAAAGGGTAACTCTGGAACCAACCTGCACCCTATTTCCCATGTTTTTGTGTCTAAGTGACTAATGGGTGCAACAAATTGATGACAAATGGGTTCAGTATTGAGCCACCAGCCGCGAAACTGACTAATCATCAGGGCAATTGCATACTGTCAATTTAAGTCCACTAAAAGTTCTTGTTTTCAACCACTGAGAGGCTCTGGTTATTATTCGTGTCTGACAACATTATGGAAAGAATCCCTACAGAGATTGACCTTTTTGTTTAACCAGAAACAGCATGATATCGCTTTCCTAAAAGCCACCAAACTCCATTGACAAACACAGTAAATTTTATCTCGCAGATCATCGTAAAACTTTCAACAACAGATTCAGCAGACGCCTAGTAAAACTCCCCAAATCTATCTTGGTTTGTCTTTCCACTGTTCCAACAATCTCCAACTCTAGTTTGGTCGGAATAAATTCTTAATTCACAGAGTTAAATATGAAAGTGTAGAGAGACGCTGCAGGGAGAAACAACGCTTAGAGCCAGAACATTTTTTAAAAATAGATTATAAAAAAAATAATAAAAAGCTCTTTGGATGTAGGTACTACAGCCTAGAAACTCAGTGCATCTGTGGACTTAACATGAAACACCTGCATGAACACCTTGCAAGCTGTCTGAACACAGCTTGCAACATCAATAGCACTCTCATGTCTGCGCATTAGGTATAACGATGGAGCCAGGAGGTGATTAGCTTAGCTTAGCGTAGCGTAGCGTAAAGAAACAGCCTGGTGCTCTCCAAAGTCAACGTGAAAAGAAATCCTTACAGTGCCTACCTGAGTTACTGTTTGTGTAGATTAAACATACATACATTGAACTCATTAGTCAGATCTAGAGGAGCTAAACAGGTTTGTCAAACTTTGGACAAAGCCATGCCAGCTGCTCCCCCCTTGTTTCCAGAATTCTGCTAATGCTAAGCTAGCTCTATAGTTAACACACAGACAGAGTGAATGTGGAAAGAAATTGGAAAGAAAGTGAATGGGCATATTTACCAAAACAATGCCTTTAACCATGAGGATATACATGTATAGTTTATGGCAGACAGTACAATATAAATCACAGTTTGGTGTATGAGAGATGATTCCAGAGAGACATCGTATGTAAAAAAACAAACAAGTAATAGTTACTGTTACCTGTTGTACTGATCCCCACTCAAAAGAAACCACAATTACTTATCATTTTGAGTTGTCAAAGTGCTATTCCAAATGTGAAAAGCAGCCCCTTTCTGTCTGGCTTTTTAAAATGATGCGGTGTACAATAGAGAAGCCGATGCATTTCTCATCCCCTGCCTCTCTCACTTCTTTCAGTCTAACAGACAGTCTTTTATTCTTTGATTTCCCTCACAGTCTTTCAGGCTCCCCATTGCTGTCTTGCTACATGTGCTGGGGTATGATTGAGCAATGTTCTCGCCTCTGTATCACCCCCTCACACACACACACAGCAGCCCAACCCATTCCCTGTAATGTTCGGCTCATGCATTACCTGCATACCAATTAGAGATCAGGTCCCACGTGGTTCATATTCAAGACTGAAAAACCAGCGGGACTCCAGGCACATCAGCACCCTGGAGTTGAGATCTACCCTCGCTTCTTCTCTAGAGAGAGAACTCAGCCCCCACTTGGCACCCAACGTGGGGCACTGATTTTCGTCACAGCTGAGTCATCCAGGAACCTGTGCTCTAAAGCCTGCTCTCTCTTTTTTGAGGAGCACGCTGTTAGCCCTGATCTAAGAGACCATCCCACCGCTCCTTGAGAGTGAAAGCCCAGTGATTGGAGTGGCTAGTGTGAAGAGGATGGCCTGACGTTAAGGCTGTTGAGGTAATCATCACCGGCACTCGCGCAGCTGGGCTCGAAATCAATTGAGACGTTTTAGGTTTGGCTGAGGTCATACTTGCTGTAGCTTATCTGTCTTGGTCTCTAATCTGATCTGGTACTACTTATTTTAAGGTGAGTGCAACACTGAGTCTGTGTCGGTATGAAAACAATTAAATGTTAAGAGGCAACGATACCGTGCAAGGTGAAAGGGACAAAGGGTGTTCTAAAAACAACAGGAAGTGAGTTTTTGTGTTTTGACCTGCTTATCAACTCAGCCAGTGGTTGCAGGCAATTCACTAACAGTACTTGAAAAACCCATAGCATCTGACTGCAGCTATTTGCGTCAAAAATCATACTACCTCTCTGAGTCATAACTCGGTCCAATCTGAACACACAAGACATGATGCACACATTTTTAGATGCAGTGACTTATTTCTGATGACATCTACAATGTCAAATGCAAATAAACCACAGTTTGCCACAGTTGTCTCTATTTTGTCTTCTATTATTTTTTTAATAGAAAAAAATTATAATTATTTTTATTATATTATATTTATATTTATATTTTCTGTTTAAACAGCCGCCCATTAAACAGAAAAAGTGGTAATGACTATGAATTAATTGTTAATTATTTCAACAGAGTAGCAACATACAAGACACGTTCAAAACACGGAATAAATAACTTCACAACAACAAATACTCGCAGACTTATTAAGTGTATTTAACCCCAGTACAAGCAAACTTACAAAAGTTTAACATGTACAGGCTACTAGCTAATGTTTTAATTCAATATGTTTCAGGCATTGTGGTTCTCAGACTTTTCCTCGCAAGCTTCTGAAGCCAAAAAATGTCCCACCACCCCTCCATTTTTATCAGCCATCCAATTTTAGTAAAATAAAGATCAGTACGATAGCCTCAGCAAACTGTAAGCATTTTCCCTACATAAATCACTTTCCTTCAACTTAGTTTCTCTCCATATGTTTCTCCTGGTCATCCACCCCCCTCCAGTGGCTCTATGCACCACGATGGGGGCCCACCCCACAGTCTGAGAACCCCTTCTTTAGATGTCTATCCTGTCTTAGAATCAGAGCCTGTCAGTTCCTTTCCTGTGGGGGGTTTGATTTTGTGTCAACAATGGGTCATAAGAGATTCAGTTTCAATAACATGAGCAAAACCAAGTTTTCAGAAGAAAAGGTGCCAGGCAGTGTATAGCTAAACTCTATATAAATGCACCTTACTCTCAAAACTTTTTCTATACCATATATTTAGGTTGTTACAGGTTTAAATAACCTTAATCCTGATTAAACATCTGTAGCAAACATAATACAATACAACCCATTTGTCAGCACTATGTGTTTAGTTCATCTTTGTGTCTAAATCTTCAATTATACTAAATGTTTATTCTCTTTCAGACAGCTCCTCATAATCTTGCCTTTTCTCAGTATTCTACCACCATTTAATTGGCATGCTTTCAGATGCTAATCAGAATCCGTCTTAATTAGTGCTTGATTAAAGGCAGGTGCACTGGGAAGGTCAATCAGTAAAGAATGCAGACAATGCTAATATGTTGTCTGCTACAGGTGCGTAGTTAGAGTGACTACGCTCTAGGCAATTTTCCAATTAATTGCTTTTTACTTCTAACAAAATAAAACATCTAAGACTAAGTGTATTTACAATACATTCGTAACTCCATTATTTAACCAGAATTGTTAACATCTACAGTTAGAAACACACTGCAGCTGTGTGAGAGGCTGCAACTTAACTTGAACATTAGTTGTTTAAAGCAAATACAATTCATTTGGAGAATTTTACTTTTTCACATTTGATACTACATCCCAATTAGCTTCATTATAAATTACATCTAAGAGAAATGGCCTAACTTGATGTGACCAATTTATGCTTTACCAACCAAACACAACCTGATACAGCAGGCAGGCTGATAGAAGTTTGTTTAGTTCTAACCCATGATATTTCATGCACAGTTAATAAGTAATAATGTAAGTCATAAGTAATATAAGCTAGTGTTTTAATTTTGGAGGCTAAATTATAGTAGCTAAAATCATTTCTTCACTGGCCTGCTCTGACCATACCATCAGTTTGTGTCCCTATACCAAATAAGGAATACATCAATAACTAATAATAATTATCTAGATATGGCTGGGCAAAATTCTGTGTAGGGTTACACTTTGGTGAACTTGACATGAAAATTATCCCCCTCCCCCAAGTAAGTTCTTACTTATTGCTTTTGATTCTATAACTTAGCTGGTAGAGTTGTTCTCCAAGCTTGTGGCTACATGACAGAAGTCAATGGTACAAATACGTCTTT
>NW_023339873.1:20222056-20222509 GCF_004916995.1 Morone saxatilis
CCCATTAGCGACCAACCTAAGCTAACAAGTTTGCGTTTGAGTAAGTAAACCAGCGATTTAACAATTGGCCTGCCAGCTGCAGCAGTTTCCAACTAGCCCTGCGGGTGGTCGCTATGCCACTTTGTGGTGTGACCATCACTTTAATGTGCTGAGTCCTTTACCTGAAACACTGAGCCTTTCCACTTAACAAAAACACTACCAATAATATCTATGAACCAAAATGGACTGAATATAGTAGTTGGGAATGACCTCTGCCACTGTTGTCTTTGCTTAATTTAGAGTAGTTACAAATCTATTCAAAGCACCAGCCTGGATGCTCAACAAAGTCACTCCTCACAGCCTGTTGGCAGCCTGCTACTCTGTGGAGGGAAGTCTCGTGTGAATGCAGCGATGATTTCCACAGTGATAGAACAGGTAAAACAAAAGGCGGGGGGGGGGAGGGGGTTCCTGGCA
>NW_023339873.1:20222609-20222918 GCF_004916995.1 Morone saxatilis
CAATTGATATTCCTTAGTGAATATTTAGTAGTTATTTTACCCTAGATATTTCAATGAGAAAATACACAGGCAGTTAAATTACTATATCTTATACGTTGCAATATTTTAATCTCTTACCAGTCAGCATCCCTGTATTTATTTCCCTTCTAAGTAGCTTTAAGCTTTAATAATCTTATTCCTCTGTCTGACAGTATCATACATATTCCGTATCAGCATATATCCAAACCCAAGAGTGGTGGTTGTTTATGGCCGCACCAGTCCATCAAATGGAAATGGTCTAAATATTTTGTGCATTATTTTATACACATT
>NW_023339873.1:20222980-20228141 GCF_004916995.1 Morone saxatilis
GTAATATGCTAGTGAACTTTTTCACGTCAACTTCTTTTCCTCCCTTTCTACAGTTTTTGTACTAAAACATGTTGATAAATTGTCACATTAGGTCACTTTATACAGTGAGGTCAAGTTTCAAAATTGGTCTCAATACAATGAAATGGCTACTAAACATCATCAGTACAGTTGGGCTCATTGAATTCACTCAGCTTTCCATCATGCCCAATTTATGCAATTCCAATACTGTTTATGTACGAAGCATGCAGCAATATTCAAATACACCAGGCGGAAATAACACATTTAGAATGTATGCAAAAAACTGCATGATTTTTGCTTAAGACTGCTGGGATTAGCATAAAGTGTGCATGTCTGTAAAGGGAACATTGAGCCCATTTTCATTCAGAAATGTTCAGGTCAGAGGTCGAAAATTAGCCATGCCAGTTTTTCCGCGCCAATATTTACAAGTCATTTAGCTCCTGTAGGCTCACATGACATGGCTGGTTCTAATGCTTTAGGTCTTTAGAGTTATAGCAGACTACATGTGCTGTATGTTAATACTCATCTGGCCTGCTTTATGGTTAAATTAATTAAAAATGTGTTTGAATTCTTGGTTCATCTTGTCAGTTCATTTTATCACCATGAGCGATTCATATGACCTAAATAGCCTGTTGCAGCATGAGGCACAGTAACCTCTTTATATCTGCCCCTCTTCACACTCACTTCACACTGATTGTTATTAAGGTCAAATTTACTGGGATTTACATTAGGGTTGTATTTATATTATTTAGAAGGGAGGGGTTTTTTAAGTTCATGTGTAAGAATTGTAGTAATTTCTCATATCCAGTAAACCTCATTTAGATATACAGTACCTCTGATATATTTAGATTACAATACTTGATGATTGCAGCAGGGACACAAAAGTGGCTTCTAATTTCTCTTTGCTCTCTCTACTTTTAGTTTTTTTTAGTAAGTGTGTATGCTGAACGGGTTAAAGGTGACAAAAATTGTAATTTGCTCTTAATCATAATTAACAAAGAATGTATAGAATATCCTATCTATGTAAATTGGAAAAAAAGAATGGCCTGTTATTTTAGAATTTCCACAAGGGGGAGCATCTTTGCAATCCAAAATCCGAAGCCTGTCACCATGGCTGAATGCTTGGCTGGGCCACTGTACCCTAACCCCAAACAATTGTTAAACTAGATGAAAACTATGGATTCCAAACTAACAAATAATATTATATAATAATTCTGTGAATCTTAATTATTTTGGCCAGGAATCCTGACTAACCCAGACCCTTACCATAAAGCTTTACCAAATCACTTAACTAAACTAAAACATTAAACTCATGTGACAGCATTTCTGTTGAATAAAAGATTTTTAGTACACAAAGAAAATTGCATCTAAAGTTAGTTGTGGACTGCTGTACATAAATTGATTTATTTGTGAGAATATATTAAGTGTAAAGGTGCACAAATCAGCAGCAGGAGCTGGGGGCAAGGAATCCCTGTACACTGCCTTCAATGAAATCATTGAAAGAGGAAAATAAAGCTCTTAAAGAGTAGACTGGCCTCCCGGAGAACAGGCAGACCGAGGTGAGCCAGTTCCAAGAGGAGCTCAAAGAAAAAAGACAACCTCCTGAGAAGGGTCTATGAGAAAAGGCGGACATGAACAAAAACCCTTGTAGAGACCCTAGACCTGCTGGCTCGAAGGAGAAGGAGCTCAAACAGAGTGACCAGCAGTGAAAAAACGTGATGCTCTAGAGGTGAGCCTCAGAAAGGAGCTGGCTCACAATGAGCAGTATTGGAAGAGGCCAGGAGATGGAGGCATGTCAGGAGCCTCAATAAGAAGGTGGGAATGGCAGAAGAGGCCGAGCCAAAATGAGGAGGAGATCAAACTCCTTATCAGAAAGAACCAACCAGCTTCAGGTACGCTGCCTCAGCTCATCGTTTGACTTGTTATATTGTTTCAGATTCAGAATTAGCTTTTGGAAGTGAAATACAATATATATGAGCAATTGTAGGAAAGGGCTAAAAAATTGGCAGAAGGATACAGAAATAAAAGACCAGGGAAAGAAGAAGAGAAGAGACATTAAAGCTAGAAAAGGAGGAGACAATAAATATGAAGAACAAAGAAAATGAAAGAAAGGTGAAGAGGATGGAAGAAGTGAAGTGCAATTACAGTGAAAAAATAAAAGGCAATGAAGATGGGGAAGAAAACGGCTGGATAGCTCCCAAAATCTCCACTACCCCTCACTTACCCCTCACCCCCTCCCTGACACACAGCCCTCTATACCTTCAGCACACATACAGCAGAATCTTCCTCTCTAGACTGTTTATGGCTTATTTTGGTTTTTGAATTAATCTTAATGCTCCAAAAGGGATTGAGCTACAATAATTTAATACTCAAATGAGGCACATCCCTAATAGTAACACCCCTGTGTCATTCATTAATTCAACCTTTATGTATACTTAACTTACAAAACTGCAAACAGGATAAAGATGAAGGATGGCATCAAGCTAAATATGGGAGAAAAATGTACACTTCTTTCCGATCTAACCATTGCAGGTACAGTACAGGTCTACTCACTGGTGATTTTAAAATTTGCCAAAGAAATCACATGATCCACTTTTAATTCCTGCTGACATTTATTCCAACGGAGTGGAGCAACACATTTAAAGACCTTTTTAGCCTTAGCTCTGGTTTGAATTTTGGATCCTCCATAATGAGATATCCTGAGATCTAATGAAGCAGCAAGTTTGTCTACATTTTAGAAGAGGTGCAAGATATACATAGATACTAAAGAGAGAGCCACCTACACTCCTGTGCTAGTCACATCTCCTGATAATGAATCTCAAAACATCTAATGACTGGAGTACACATGATGTGCTGTGCATATTATATAACCATAGTCCGAAACACAAATATAAAGTTTAATATATTAAAGGACCAGTGTTTAGGATTTAGTGACATCAAGCGGTGTAGTTGCAGATTGAAATTCCCTCGCTTTTCATTCTCCCCTTCAAAGCAAGATGGAGAAACTACATGGCTGCCAAACACACAAAAAACACAGGCTGCCCTATCTAGAGCCACTGTTTGGTTTGTCCCTTCTGGGCTACTGTAGAAACATGCCGAACTCCATGGAAGGCGACCCACGGCATCTGTACACTGAAAAAATTTCATTAAACAAAAAAAAAATGATGACACTGATTACATCAAAAGTAAAACTTACTTTATTGTATAAGTTAAATTGTAATAATAATTAAAAGTTTTTTTTTTTTGGTTCTGCATACAAAATACTAAAAAGGTGATAATCAGGAATGTCTCTGTAATTTACAAAACTAAGTTAGTGCCACTTAAAATTAGGAAAAGCAGCTTAATCAAGAAGAATTTGGATGTAATCAGTTTAAACAATATTCCAATAAACTGAACAATGAACAGTGCACACAAAAACTGCAGGAAGTTTGTGTAAAATGAGTGATTTGGATGAATTTTGAGCAGATTATTTTCTGTGAATATTACATCAGAGATGAGTTTTCCTGAACTTTTCATACAATTGTATTATGTATTTTTGTCATTTTTAACAATCATACATACTTAATAGGCTTCTTTTTTGACAGATTGAGTGTTTTCGTTTCCCTGACGCTTGTTCTATTAGCTCACTTGGTTGTTTTCTATTGCAAGACAAGGAGAGTCTCTGTGAATGTAGCTTGTGATCAGGTCTTCAAAGTCTGGATCTTAAATAATAATCTAATCTCTATTTAAAAATAGCAATTTAGTTTCATTGTCTTTACAGAAATGAACAAAATGCTGATATATAGGCCGACTGTGTATATTTTAAAAAATTCTTTTACACCCATTAATATCACACTTTGGCGACCCCTAGGTCTGTTCTAGTCAGAATATCAGGCAGCAAGATGGTTGACTCAAAAGCAGTGTGGCTCATTGATGTGTTTGTGATTGTTTTTGGAAAACAATGGAGCTCTATGGCACAGAGAAGTAAGATATATCAGCCTTTGGACATGCACATACTTGTTGGAAGGATACATGGGTCTTCTCAAAACTGCCCATGGAGCATGAATGATGAACGTCTGCGAATTTGTTTTGTAACCGTCAAAGGTAACCAATATAAAAATGTTGTAATTGTTCAATTAGACCACATCTGACCACTGCCAGATTACAGAAGTGAACACTGGTTATGCATATGAGCTCCACTGAAGAAATAGAGCTGTGTGTGTAGTCCAAAGCTAGTAAAGTGCTAAAACTTAATTTACAACTTGCCCTCATCTACTTGTGATGTGTGTGGATGTTTCACACTATCCAAGCTGTGCTCCATCTGCTTGATATCACATATAGGATTCACTCCGTGTGCTGGCATTTTTCATCTCTGCTGCAGTTTGTTTCTTGGCACCGGTTATCTTCTTCCTAGCGTATGAGGAGCACCTCTAAACTGTCTGAGTGTGTGCCAGGCATTTGGACAGGTGCCTAAAGTGGCAGCACGCCGATTCCAGTCCCCCTGGGCCTCGCCTGTATTTGATATGCTACATCAGACGCCTCGCAGTCGACCGTGCGTTCACAGGCCAAGCTGTGGGACCAAAACTGTCCTTCCTGTGTTCTGACAAGGCCTTCCTCAGGGCTGGTAAACAAGCCTGCTTGTTAGTGTAGCTATTGCAGGCTTTCTGTCGGAGATGTAGGAAACAAAAACTCCCCTATCCCACAGGCGGGTTGTTTCAGAAGGTACATGTGCTCGTAGCGACTTCATTGTGCTCTAATTTATGAAATCCTTTATTTCTCGGTGGAAAAACTTTATCATTCCAACTTTTGCAGAGCAAGTGTCTCTGCTGCACTTTTTCTTATCACACCAAAGCCTTCTTTTAAGACCTAAGGGAATGCACCTAGTTAGTTAAGAGCAACATGGAAATGTACTGCTTCTGCTTTCAAGACAGGGAGAGCTTTCTTCTGTGCCCCAATTTAAACTTCCATGAATAATGGATATATTTATCAAGAAACTATAACTTTGACTGGGGAGAAATGTTGCATGATTTTATACGTATATATGTATAAATCTCTATGACCACGGACAGGTGATAACTAAACTCTGATTATCTGGTTATCATGGCTCCTGTCAGTGGGTGGGATATATTAGGCTGCAAGAGAACATTTTGTCCTCAAGCTGATG
>NW_023339873.1:20228198-20247897 GCF_004916995.1 Morone saxatilis
AAGGGCCACATTGTGATGGCTGGATGACTGGATCAGAGCATCTGCAGCTCTTGTGGGCTGTTCCCGGTCTGCAGTGGTCAGTATCAAACGGTGAACCGGACCACACAGCCCAGCCATCGCTCCCAAGTGCACCAATGAGCCTTGGCCGCCACATTATGACCACCTGGCTTATCGGTGTGTGTATAAATAGATTTCACATTATTATACATTATTAAATGTTGG
Organism: Morone saxatilis; assembly: GCF_004916995.1. Classification (NCBI taxonomy): domain Eukaryota; kingdom Metazoa; phylum Chordata; class Actinopteri; family Moronidae; genus Morone; species Morone saxatilis. The sequence goes on from NW_023339873.1 coordinate 20,228,421, forward strand.
ACAACTTATTTACAAAGTGCTTTACAGTCGTATGAACAGTCAGAAATGCAGTGCTTTTCATAAATGGCATTAAATTAATAAAAAGCCACTTGTGCCTTTTAAAAGAGTTTTTTTTTAAAAGACATTGAGGAGCCCTGGCAACAAATGCCCTACCACCCTCTGCCTTGCCCTGGGAGCAGCTGGTTGGCAGACTGAGCAGGGGAGTAAGGAGTGAGAAGGTTGACAGTGTAGGATGGGACAAGGCCATCAGTGCTTTAAAGTTACAATCTTACAAGCTGGGTAACCATGGTTACCAGGTGGCCATCATACAGTGCATATCTGTATGATGTATATATTAGGGTTTTCATTAAATCAAACCCACTTTTGACCCCATTTATGATCTGCATTTTGATTGATTTGCCTTAATATGCATAAGGAATTCACAGGAAATTATGCATGTGTGTCAATCCAGTGTTACTGGTTGTTATTTCATCCCATTTATATCAGCCTCACTGCCTCATCAGAGCACACTCAAAGCATTCAACTGGAGAAACATGGGCTGACTTTTATTGTAAAACACACCATGTAGTTGTAGATACTACCAGTAACAGTTGCTGTGGCACAATGCACAATGCAAAATTAGGCAACATTTTAGCGATGGCATGGCTATTTTTTAAGGGGTCCCTTGACCTCTGACCCCTGGATATCTGAATAAAAATTGGCTCTATGGGTACCCAGTTCTTTACTTTGAGGACACTTTATGCTAATCCCATGCAGTTTGGGGCAAAAACATGCAGTATTTTGCATGTGGTATTTTCAACTATTGTCTGTTTAAATATTTCTGCAGACTGGGGTCCATATTACAGTATTGGAATTGTATAAATTGAGAATGACTGGAAAGCTGAAACACATACTTCTTGTCACCTCTGCATAAGTCAGTGCCCTTCTTGTGCCACCCCAGTCAAAAAAGTCTGGAAACGCCCATTGTACAAACAATACCAGTTTTTATCCTCCTGTGTATTCCTAGGCAGTGAACAAGCGATACCACATACCGACACATCTGGGAGACCACTTTGCATAACAATAGCAAATTGTAGTGAACATAGTTTTTTTTTTTAAATGCTGTTTTTATTTGCGTGAAATTGTGATGAAATAATCGCCCTCCCTGGAGCTTTGATTTTAATTATCTGCAACCTCCGAAATAATGAGCGCCACACACACTCACACACACACACGCACGCAGCACATCCACCCTGTGTCAATAATAGATTCTTACTGAATTGTTGCGGCTCACGAAGATGTCAAAGCTGTTTTCATGTCAGAGGCTTTTTGTATTTTTCTGGCAGGGCCTTTGCATTATTTGTCACATGTTAAAAATTGCCATTTAATAATCGTTCCACTACTTCTGAAAACAAGCCAAGTCGTTTTGACAGGAGGGAATTTCATCACAGTTTAGAATTCTTCCTGAGCCCAAGTACATACTGTAAAAGTTTAAAGCTATAATACAGAGATGCGGTGAAGGAAAAAGTTCTATGATTTTGCAGTGGCCTGTAATCCATGTGATAAAGCAGAAAAGCCCCTGAAGCGAGCGTGGATGAGTTCTCCAGATGGTGAAATAAGGGGAGGCCAGAGGACAATGCTTGAAGAGACAAGAAAAATGAATTCAGTCCATTTCACAAGGTGCTGTTTATTGGCAATTATACTCAAGTACTTCAGCCAGTCTCTGCGTGGAAGTGAGAGTGACACCGCTTCACTTCTCTTCAGGTGGGGATAAACATGGCAGAGGTAAATGTGAGGGTTGTTCAATCAGAACCACTATCCACGATTGTCAGACTTCCAGTCGTTGTAGCCTCCAAACATATTTTCTGCACAATTTGTTTTGCTGTTCTTTTGTTTGTCAGTCTGTGCACCTACACCGCAATGTTTTGATGTTCCTACCATGAATGCACAACGGAGGAAGTCACTGTTCATTTCACTGAGCTGGTCTGTGTAGAGTCATCTCTGTTTTAGACTGGATGACTGAAATGACTTATTTTCTCTCCTTGCCTGACTACCAAAGTCATCACAGAACAGCTGTGACACCCTCTACAAGCTTGGCAAGCCCTGATTTCTTACATGTATAAGATGCATGGTGTAATACACGTATGGGTAGAACTGCTAGTCAACGTGATTAATCATGAAATCGGTGCAGTATAAGCAATGTATGAGCACAGTTTCAGCATCATTCCACACACACAGTATCCTGTACATCTTTGACAGCCCACTGTCATGTCTGCACATTGAAGTAAATGTAAACAAGGAATGTGTAAACGTCAACATCTTTCCATTCTTAGCAGCAAACTCAGCAATAACGACTGGTTAATCCAGCTTGGATCCATCCTTTGTAATGGCATCAAAACATATAGTATGCTCACCTTAGGCACTGATACTTTAAATTGCTTTCAACTTTAGGGTTACCTCTTTTTACATGACTGCACAGCTGGTCACTCTTTTGTAGGCAGACATTTGTAACAGGATGATTTAAATGTACATGAAACGTTAAGTAGAGTTCCATTTGCTTATGCATATGTTGTGGTAGCCAATGTGTGTCACGTCCACTCCGTTAAGCTATAGCAGTTCTATTAGCTGACTCTGCAGGACTGGGAACTCTCAGCATGGCCCTAAAAAATTGTAGATGTCATTTAAATGAATGACTGGATTTCATTATTAAACATAACTTTCACTTAAAACAGATCTACGAAAAAGAAAATGAGAAATGAGTGTTGTGAAGTCGACCAGCAGTCCAGGCTGTCCCTTTGCACCAGTCAGCTGCTGTATGTGCCATAATGCTGCTGTCCTCATCTGGATCACTGCCAGACACTGACACATCTCCAGTGAGGCAGCAGTTTGGGAGAGCATACCCACGTTCTTCTCCTCAGACCTTTCTATTCACTCAGCTGGCTGCAGTGCACCATTTAGTGAACAGTTTTAAATCAAACCACTTTAACGTTCTTCCACGGCTCTCTGGGAGGATGTAATGGCATTAAACTGCTTCATGATCTCCTTCCATATATCATCTTTTTGTGGGGCCATAATACCACTGCTGCTTTTCTCTCCAGCAGCTCTGAGTATTGTCTCAATTTCGCTGTAGTTTTTCTGTTTCACTTTTTTACCGCCACTTTGGTACAGAGGATTATGAAGTTTCTGTGGCAATGCCATTATGTTAATTTATGTTAATTGAAGTTCTGTGCACGCATTTGCCATTTACAGGGAATTGGGATTCATCAACATATGCATGTATATAGGACTTCTGCATAATCAAATATACAAATTTTGACTGAGCATTTCAGATGTGCAAATGTGTTCACAACATTATGAATGTTTAATGATTTAAGATGCTTCATTTGACACTTTTTATCGTGTTGTACAATTCATGAGTCTGTTTATGAGGGAGCATCACTTGCTCTGCTTCCATTGGATATTTATTGAGTAAAAGCTTTTGCAAGAATGTACAGTATGTGGATGACAATGTCACTCACACAAGCAGAATAAAAATGCCAAGAAGGAATCGTCTGGCAAGTCTCCTCTTCTGCAAGTTGAGCTGCTGTTATTGGCTGCACAGTTTCCACTCATCCATAGCAGGAAGCAATGGAGGCTCACCTGGTCACACACAATCTCATATTACAGCTAAGCAGTTCACTAAAATATGTTTGCTGAAATGATTTTAGGTGAATCTTGATCAATATTTGATCAGCACTGCCTAGTTTGACAGTTTGATCTAAGCTGGACAGACTCACTGAGAATGACCTGTCAATCATAAGGTAGCCACACCCTAAAGCATACCCTGCTTTATCATCTATTCTACTTTAAATGGGGACATCATTTACTAAATGAACATCATGCTGTATGGAAGAAGACTTTATTGTCAGTCTTTAACTGTTTACTAAGCTAATAAATCAAGTGAGAAGTCGGCTCATTTCTCCTTAAGACTGCATGGTATCTGTGTTTCATTGCAGCCCATGGAGCTGCTCACTGCTGGCCATTAGATAGAGTGCAGGTTTAGGACACTTCCGCATTGGCTTCACTTCACAGACCCTGAAACTCTGTGCATTAGATATACTCTCAGTGACCTAAACCCCAAAATTCTGCTGGCTCCCTCCCCCCCAGCAAATATAAAAATTCAGCAGAGACAGTTATATAGGGGGCATGGCCTTGTGGATACTGCTTAGTGTAGCAGGAGTACAGCAGTCTGTAGTTAAGCTAACCAACCTAACTAGCCATGAGATTTAGACCTGAAACAATCAACAATACAGTAAATACCCATATAAGTTTTCAGCAAATTGTTTTGGGGTTTTAGTTACAAGTGGATTTGCGCAACTGACCAATAGATGTTTCCTGTTTAAAAGCAACCAGGGAGTGTACACAGCAGGGGGGTAGAAAACACTTTGCCATGATGCTATAATAGCTTAAAAAGTACTAAACACTTCAACATGTTTTTTGAGTTGTAAACTAAATTCTGAAACACATCAGTGCTGGTGTTAATATTAACATTCTTGCCAAATTTATGAAAGTTTTCATTTAAAAATAGCTCCACGGGCCATCTACTGTTTTATGCACCACCCATTTATAATTGTCCTTAATTTGGCTGGAACAAAAAAAATAGGGCTTTCTTTCCCATTTCTGTCTGTACATTAGGGACAGACAGCATACCTACATAGTGCATATGTCTAATTGCAGGATTCAGTACTCTTTTTAATAGGTTTGCAAAGATAAGATGGAAGTTTGCCCAGAATTATTCTTACCCTTGAGTGGTGCTAAGAATAATTTCAAATGAATGCCCATGAGTCTACTACCTAGAGGCTCTGTGATGGTGGTGGTAGATTAAAAGTTGGGAGATGACTAAAGCTGACATCAATAAAGGCATTACACTTCTACACAACAACTACAAATGTGGAGCTCATGGTGGAGCTAGAGGAAAAGTCAGGGAATCCCCAAAGTCATTAGGATTCATCCTCTGGGGAACACAAGTGTCTGTTGAAGGTTTGTGGCAATCCATCCAATAGTTGTTGAGATATTTTAGTTTGTGCCAAAGAGGTGGCTCAATCGATATGGCCATCCCCAGAGCCATATGCCACAAACAAATTCATGGTCTCCTTTAATCATGCTCAGTGAATGAATCTCTCAGCAAAATAAAATGAAAACCTCTGATGTTAAAGAATGTTTCTATTCAAAACATTTGAGAGACATCAGAACCCACCTATGTATAATGTATAGTGCAGGTTCGCATCCTGTTTATAATCGTATACTTTCCCCTTCCCTTATCTCAGATATAACACTAAAACCATAAAAACACTTAATCCAGCAAAAACCTGGTAAACAGGCTGTTGCTTTCATTTATACCTTGTTGCCATAAATCTGCTGAGTGAGACCTACATTATTGATTTGGGTTAACCATTACCACTTTCAATGAAATGTATGAAATCTCACCAGATTGCAGTAATTTTGCTATTTAGAAGAAAACTGCGTGGGAAATCCATACAAATAAATACAAGTCAGTGAAGTACTTGGAGCATATACATACACAGCATAAGTAGATTCCAATATTACTTTGTATTCCAATTCGTAAATCTATTCCAGTGAGTCATTATTACCAATATGCATGTAGAGCACGAGAGCCCTTTGAGATTTATTAGCATAATAAAATTACATTAACCGCTGTCACCTGAGACTTTATTTACCCCATTAATTAGCATATTTTTTTCTCATTTACTTTTGCAGCTCAGGGACATATTCTGCTCCCTCATTCCATATGGCATTTTATGCTGACATCACACATCTGACTCAATGATTTCCATTGCTCCATTGGTATTCAGGACCTTTGCTTAAAGTGATGCCCATCTGTTACAGTTAAATAATGATGACAAACTGGTTGGGATATATATGGAATAAGGCTAAGATATGTCGATATATTAATTGCTGAAGCACTGAACAACTGTGGGAGTTGGTTGTTTCTTATCTCACTCGCTGGAACATATAGCAGAACAGTCATAGCAATCTGTTGAAAGCAGATAGGAGCCTGTCTTTTTCAAGTGCAACAGGCATGACATGCTTCTACTGTATCAATATGGATGATTCAACTCAATTCTGGCATGTCATTGGCTGCCCTGTCTTTGATGGCAGTCCTACGGCTCTTTGTATATTCATGGTGAGTTAGTTTCATCCAAATTAAAAAACGCATCCAGTGATCTGTCAAGTTCCATTATTGTTTCTCACTATGATGATTAGAACTAGAGCGGGGAAGAGAAGACTGCTAATTGTGCACAAACACATTCTGTATGTGAGTCCGCCTGTCAGGAAAGATGAATTCCATGTTTAGGTATACATTTACAACCTCAAGGCAGGGAGTTTGATTAGTCTTTTCTAATGGATGGGGAACATTTCTTCATCTTTAATTAGTCCATACAAAAGCAAAAAGAAGAAGAGATGTTACATTGTTATTGATACTTTACTCATTGCTATTTATTTTTTATTTTATAAAGCAGTATCAATTGATTTTCTTAATTTGCCTGATTCAATAGTGCAAACTTCTTGTATGTCATATGTCAAAGATGCAGTAGGTAACTTTTATAAAAAAAAGAAGACAGATAATCTGTGAAAATATCAGGTTCCTCTGGCTCCTCCTAGTGCTCCTATTTGCAAGAATCCACCGAGCCTGAACAAAACAACCAATCAGAGCCAAGAAAGATAGAAAGACATTTTGGGTTGGAAGTCTGAAGATTGTTGAGTGTCATTTCCAGAGTCCCAAAGCATCTGTATTTGACCCCCCTTATAATGAGACTCAACGATCAACTGTTTTATGCGTTTATTATTGCAAATGCCCAAATTAATAGGAAAGCTTATTATTGGTAGCAAAACTAATTTACAAAAACATGTGTGGAGAGTGGGTGTATCTCAAATTCATGAGTGTGTAATCAGATTTGTAAATGTGTAAAAGAATCTGTAAATATGTACTTACTCTGTGATCTGTGTGTGAGGAGAGGTTTGTCTGTGTGCCTCAGCAGCTGTACCGCCTACAGACCACCAGTTGGCGGTAACATGACATTGCTGCACTGTCTATTTTAAACCTATTCTTCTAGGTGAATACTAGAAACATAGCGATATGGGGGCTCCACTGAATTTTAATGAAAAAATTATGGCATTAATGGCATTGTTTTTGGAGACTGGGCCTACTACAAAAACACAACTTTAAACTTTATTCACTGATGATTGGTGAAAGTGGGTCATATTTAATGGAGAAAATATTATATTGTTTTCCCTCTGATATCCTCCGGCTGCTCTCTGCCTCATCTCTTGGTGATTAGTTTACTGGTGAACAGATAACATTTATTGTTACTAAAGTATGCAGCTAGCTAGTTCACTGTAGCTGGGTACTGGAGCTAGCTGAGCGCAGTGTGAATACAGCCGGATAGCCGAATATAGACCGATGGAGACCAGTCTGATGACAGGGAAGCCGAAGTGGTTCTTGCAGGGTTTGGCTCCTGGCACCCCGGCGCTGACTCAACCATGACCCCCCACTCAGGCCTTCAGAGGTGGTTGGAGGTAACACCTAACCTCCATCTCACTCCTCTTCACTTCACATATCTCCTGTCCCCCTAAGGTATAAACCACCTCGGGCTGAACGGCTGTCAAACTGCCTCCATCGGTCCAGAGGCTGTTTGGTCCCGGTAAGTACACAAACTACTGTAAGTTACTTGTGACCTCAGGGCTTTTGTCAGACAGAGGTGGGCGTGGCTACACAGACAAATCTCTCCTCACACACAGATCTCCACACGCATTTGCAGACCTGCCACAGCAGAAGTGTAGCAAAAGTCAGCCAATTGAGAGTCCCGCCTGAGTTGTAGCCGATGAATTGTCTGTATTTCCAGCTCTTGCAGATTTGTCCACACAATTTCAGATCCATTTACGCATTTACAGATTTGTCTACATATTTACAAATCTCAATACATTTGCACACATGAATACAGATTTGTAGATTTTTTAATGCATTTACAAATCTGATTACAGATTCTGAACACACATTTGCAGATTCCTGTACACATTCACAGATCTCAGTACACATTTACAGATTATTTTACAATTTAACAAATCAGATTACACACACACAGATTGAGATACAGTTACACAACTCGTGAAGCCAGTCTGCTCCGAAAACATGCCTCCTGCCCCAAAAAAGCTAAATTGTCTACAATGCTCAGGTTGTGGGAGGCTAAGCAGCCTGTCAAAGCGCCCCATCCCATGGCAACATGCCCACAGAGTTGAACAGTAGATGGAAACACTGCGGTGGGATTGTTTTACAGTGTATGAAGATATACTCCCAAATGATACTCTAGATTCTAAAAGCGATGACAATTGCTCAGCAAGTCAGACAACATTTTTAACTTTAAACATTTCGGTATGCACAGAGAGCCTTGCAGAGCCCACATTAAAAGAAAACGACACCCGCCTGTAACTTGGACCTTCAACGAGGACAAGGAATTCCCAACAAAAGCCTCAGTTTGAAGGCCAAAAAGAAAGAAATCTTGAGACAATCAGTGAGTGCCACTGGGCACAGGTTTTACATCTTGTCTGGTACATAAGCATGGTTAAGTTTACATACGATGAGTACTGAAATTATTTGTACTTTAAGGACATGGGATAATGTCTTGTCTGTAGCTGAGGTGTTGTGCAGTTGTCAGTCAGTCATCACATGCACCAGCACCTTCTTGATCTGTGCAGCGCTGCATTTAATTGCACTCAGTTTATTAGTCCACAGCAAGGATGAAACAGCGAAAGGCTCTGATAACTTAACATACTACACCACAGTTTTTCAGTCAAAACATAGTGGATTGGCCCTGTCTGTTAGATGTTCTTTCCTGTGTCATATACATTTCAGAACAGCAAGTTCTGCAAAAAGGTCAGTGTTTCAGAATTGTAAGACATGAAAGTCTTGCGATGGACAGAGTAATGTTATGCCATGCTCTCTTATACAAATGTCAATTTACTTCTTTTGGTGGGAATTACTGAGTTAGTGCTGGCAGCACTATTTTACTTTTTATTCATCTTCTATCACATCTACACGTATATACGGATACTAAAATAGTTTTGGCAGGTGGGAATATGAAAATCCATTAAAATCTGGAAAGACAAGGCTGCATACTTGTAAAAAGCAAATGTCATAAATCTCAGCCATCCTGCATACATGTTTAAAAAATGAGTCACTGGGCACTTGTTTAAATGGAATTGTATTGGGTTGTCATCTGCTCATATTGCAGCATTATTTATACATGTCTTATAGGCTTCCTAAACTGAACAGTGGTGATTTAAAGAATGTCAGGTTCCAGTTTTCCCTTTAAACCTCATCGAGTTGTATTCAGTCATTGTCTATGTGACTTATAATGGAAGAGAAATGAAATTACTTACACATCCTCTTGTTTTCTGTTTGCTGAGAGCAATCTGTGTGTTATCTCTGCAGCAGCTGGGGGCAGAAATTAAGGCTTTGTTGAGAGAAAGCTGAAGTTCAAGTGGCGAGTGCTGCTCTCGGGTCTGTTTTGTAAAACTCTGAATGCCCCGTAGGGTTAAGAGCTTTTCTGTACATACCTGTTGTACCTGACAGTTGCTTAACAGCCCTTGTGGTTGAGAAAAAACAAAAGTAAATCACAACTAAAATGCAGCTGATAACATTTATCATACACATTTGCTGTGACTTGTTCTTACTGTGAGGGCATGATGGATTTGATGTAGATTTTTAGCCATGCTAGCTGAGTGGCTTTAACCACTTTGGTTCAGACTGAACTATCAGTTAGTGGATGTATTGTCATGCAACTTTGGTGATCGTCTGACTTTTCTTCTATAGCAGTTGTGATGGAATCATCTTAACAGCTGTTGATTGTGGTTGCCAGGAAATTTGGTGTAAACTTTCATGTTCCATGAATTGCAATCACTTGATCCTCCAACTTTTTATCTAGCTCTATCATCAGGCCAAGTTTTGTCCAATAATTTTGTTTTGATAGAATAAAATTGTATTTAAAGAGCCAGTGTTAATGGTCAGTGTACTTTGCGGCCAACAGATTATTGTTTTGATATGAAAAAATAAATATGGGGAACAAAATGGGTAATTTTTTCATTTTCAAAACAAAAGAATTAGCTGTTTCCGGACTACAATTTATAAATATCAGGAACAAAACCGGTTGTTTTCCTATTTTTGTTTTAAAATAAGAAAACAAAATTAATAGGTACAATGACCGTTATTAGTGTTTAAGTAGTTGGTAAAAATAAAATGGTCTTTCAGGTCTCATATAATGTCAGTTCAAGTACACTTTGTTTTCTTTTTAAACTTTCTCAACTTTTTTTCACAAAACTTTTCAGAGACAGATAGGAGAATAAAGAAAAGAAACTTGCAGTGCAATTTCAGACTTTTGCTGTAGCCTCCTGACATTCATAAACATGGTCACTGGCCATCTGCCATGTGCACTGACCATCACACCCCTCCTTACTCATATCTTTCTGACAATTTCTCTTAAATTAGTGCCAGGACAGGATGGGGTAACAAGATACAGGTTGTAAAGAAAACAGGTGACTACAGATAGTTGAGGGTGGTTAAGTTACACAGTAATCTCACTTTTCAGAAAAGTAAAGTTGCTTTTTTTCCCTTTTAAAACTTTTCCATCGAAGTTGTGCAGATGGTTATATATAATAAAACTTTTCATTAAGAAACATACAACTTTTGAGAAAGATCAAAAAAAGAAGAGAGAACTTGCAATATAAGCAGAGTCTAAACATTTACTGTAGCCTCCTGAGATTCATAAGCACTGACCATCTGCCGGAGAGTGTATGATATACTGTATATTAAATTACTTGAAAATATTGCAGAAATATCTTGGGAAAATTATTCATTAAAAGACTGGCAACCCTTGATAATAATCATTAGAGCCAGCTCTCATTGTTTTAGCCCTTTGTTGGCCTGAGTTGATATAGTCTGGGCCATCACCGCAACTGGACGGATGAACACAGCATTGAGTGTGTGGAGGCTGCCGACCAATGTTAAATTAACAAATAATCAGTGAATCAATAACGAAAAGCAACGTCTACTGGGAGTCAATACTAAGCAAGCTAGGCTAATAGCTCCCTTTTTCCGAGAGGAGTTAGCTTATGCTTGCTAGTTTCCACTGTTTATACAAACAGTAATGCTGGATGTTATTAAGGGACAGATGGCTTAAATCACTAACTGTACATGACTAAACTGTACGTGCCAAAAGTCTTGAATCAACGATTATGGGCTGCAGGGCTATGACTGCTCCAGTCAGTCTCCTAGCAACAGCGGCCCTCAAATGTCCCTCTGCCATGGGAAACGTACATCCAGAGGCTAAGACACTGTTTCCACAAATATCAACAATAGACCTATTATCATTAAAGTCCATTAAACATAAAAGTGAAAGATTCAAGGTAGAGTTAGACTGTTTTCATCTGTTTCCATACTGTTGGGGTAATAAGTGGGATTCAATCTGTTTATTTCATGAAGGTTTCAGTCTCCTCATTGTTGGTACAAAAACTTTTTTTATTATTAGTTTTACTTTTTTTGATTATGATTTGATTTAAGATAAATTAAACTTATCTGGTTCTACAGTGTAACATGAGTCATGTAAATGGAACAAATATATTTAACAAGAAAAATGTGTGATATATGGGGCTGGTTTAAATAACACATGCTAATTAAATTGCTCTTGGTGTTTTGCGTTAGCGGGTAATATTCATAAGTTGCAAGGAAACACATTCTCTGATATAATAATAGGGTTCTGTGCAAAGATCTGTACTTTTCAGTGATATGTGTTTTACACTAAGCTGGTGCTGTCCTGCAGGTATTTGTTTGCTGTCAGAGGGAATTGTCCTAAAGGCTGTAACTAATCTCATGTGGTTCGCATTAAAATGAAGTCTATGAGATATTCAAATTAAGCTGTGCTTGACAGACCACTCTGCTTTAGTTGTTCTACCTTGCCTTTAACACAATCAGTCATGCATAACTAAACAAAGACAGACAAATGATGCCAAAGCCTTTTTTAATTAAATCACAGAGCTGGATCTGTGCTCTGTTGTTACAGCACAAGGAATGCAGAATGAGGCGTGCAAGACAAACATACCTGCGATATTGTTTACGACTAGTCTCCTATTGCCCCCCCACTCCGGCATCACCTGGAGAAACACATCAGCAGATGCTCTGACAGCATGTTCTCTCTTTGTGAAAATTTACAGTCAGTGATGTGTGTTTAGGCAAAAAAAGATAAAAAATAGTCCACAAGGCCAGTCACCTCCCTAAAGCTTAGTTTCCCTGCCTTTAAAAACGATAAGGGTGAACACTGAAGCTCTCTAGGCCCATATGCTTTCTCCCCTGTCTCCCTGATGTGTTTATCAGGTGCTGTCGTGGAGCAAAACTCCAAATCAATAAAGCAATTAGTATATCCCAGCCCCCGACTCACACCAGGGAAGATTTATTGGTTGAGACAGCCGCCAAGGCACACAGGGACCTCATCATTCCTTCGTGGCTGGCTGGATACAGAGAGCCACACAGTTCCATGGGCTTGATACTATCACAGGGTGCAGACATACCATCTGAGGGGGCTGGTATATCAAGGTCTGTTCCCATTTTGCATGTCACAGAGGCCTGACCTTTTCCACATCTCACTACCAACCCTCCAGCTCTGGATGCTCTGCTGTGGAATGGCAGCTCATTCTTAATCAATACTGACTTGTTGATGTTCTTTACGACTCTGTATATTCCCTCTTAATTTCTAAAAATAAGTTCCAAGATACAGTTTACCACAAGCGAAACTAAAAAGGCATTTATTTCATGATTTACTTTCATTTCACTTCTTTTTTTAGTGAATAATAATACCAATGCTGTTGAACTTAATGAATTTAAATAAAGTCAAGTCAATTCAATTTTGCTTTAGTTTAAATAAAACAAGAAATGTGACTCTTTTTATCACTTTGTGTTTGTCTCACTAGCAACTTTGTGATAATTTGGCAGTTCACAGTCACACTCCATAGAGCACCATTGTTAACCCCTTTCCACTGGGTGACACAGTTTGCTCCCAAAAATCCTTCTCCATCTCTGAGTGAAGACACATATGTGAAAACTTACTTGGCAATAAACCTGCCTCTGATTCTCAAGTACACTGCAAGCAGGAACTGCTAATGGCTAATTTGGCATTCTGTTAATGGTGCCAATTTGTAGTCTACAGCGTAACTCATTGAATCCATGGAGATATTATACATTCTGTTTACCTCACTCAAAACATCTAGCTCAAAGTAGTGGTTCCAAAACTTAAAGCACAACTATACCCCAAATTAAAGTAAGACAGAAAACAAAAAAAGATCTGTTTTCCTTTTTCTTTTTTCTTTTTTTGGAAACAGCTTGTGTCCCGATTTTGGTTTTCTCATTTCAAAATAAAAATCTGTTGGCCGCAAAGTACACTGACCTGTCAGTATATCGTCACTGAGGTGGGTCATACGTTATGACCTGCAGATCATATCGACTGAGTGAAAACCAACCCATCAGTGATGCTGGGAACAGACAAGGAGAGAGAATACATCCTTGCATAAAGGTAACAAAATAGTTTTTATCATTTGTGTTAATTGTAAACAAGTAAACAAAAAACACATCAATCCCTGTGTGACACGACGATTTGGCACCGCTGCCAGCACCCCATAGATCACAAAAGGCAATTACCATGTCATAAACAAACTGCTTTCCTACATGCTGTAGGAAAACTAAAAATGAAAAGGTAATCACATGGAGCTTCAAGCTGCACCTTCTAAACCCACACTAACCTGAAGTCTTAGTAGATGTGCGCATATTTAATTTGTCACTTAGTTGGTTTTGTCTCTTTTTTTCTCGGGCTCTGAGTAAATCATGATTGCATGTTATAGTCATCACCAGGAGAACAGACATTCAGAGAAACTTCAAAGCTTTTATCTATCAAGCTGGAAATACTGTTTAACTGTGAATACGTATGGCAGGCCCACACCATATTGTCATTAGAGCGGGACACTTCGGACCAGAGGGGGAGCACAGCGTGAGCATCCCTAACATCCTCTATGTATGACTGTGTACTGCATGCAGACTCATATGTATAAGAGGAACCAGGGTGGCACACACAGAGGAAGAAAAAGACAAAGGAGTCATGGTGAGCCCCCCACAGAGTTTGGCGAGAACTGAGAGGCAACATCAGTGCTCTGTGAAATTTCAATGAGCATAAAATACTTGGTGAAGTCATCGTCACCCCGAGGTTTGGTCTTGATGCATAGGCTTTGCTTGACTAACTTTCTGGTTTAACCTCCATTAAACCTCTCCCAGCACCCGAACCTGGAAATCCTTTTTCGTCTCCTCCTCCTCGTCCTGCTCGTGCCACTCTTTTATCAGTCACATGTAACAAATATCCCAGTTTCTTTTAAGATCCTTTCATTAGATGGCTGTCATTTTGATCAAATTTGGATAAAAACAGCAGATGGTCTTTATTTGCCTCAAACTTGGCAGACGATGATGCCGTCCACCTGAGGGTTATTTATTGGATGATGAATTAACGTGTATTACCCTGCCGCCTCCTTCGAGAAATCACAGCTACCAATGTACACCAAGTCGGGCATCTTTAATTAAGTCCTGTTGAATAAATAACACGTGTTTATGGCTGACCCTGGAGACAGCTGCTTTCTGGCAGTGAGAACAGCAGCATCAATCTGACCTTTCTTTTCAGAGCTGTGGATGCTGTCTCATGGGTCCCTCTATTTTCAATATAATACAATGCCTTTGTATTTGCTGCTTTGTTATCTGTCCCTGCTTGTGTTAGCGAGTCCTGAAGTACACCGCACTCATCTCTCCATTAGTGAAACAAGTACAAGGCACCCAGACAGCAGATTCTCTTCCACAGTGAAAACGCTTCCCGCTCTGAAATAGACATGTCCATTGTTTTTATAAGCTTGATTTAGTGTCCCTTTCCCTGCCACTTGTTTTTCTGTTTGTGAGTTGGACTTAAAAGCTGCCAAGCTTTTTACAGCATGCTCCAACCAGCGAGACAGAGATAGCTGGCTATCCTGTCTGAGAGCGGCCACTGAGGACATCCAGTGACGAAGGCCGCTGATAATCTGCAGCAATGGATAAAGCCATGATTCATTCCTCTGTGGCCAAGAAGAAGCATGCCAAAGCTCCAGCCTCGGGCTGTGGCCTGTAATCTTTTATATTTCAAAATGTGGTAGACAGCAGCATGTCTGTCTCCTGTTTGGCTGTTTGTTCCAGTTTGGCATGTTGCAACAAAGTGCATCTGCTTCTTGGTAAAGGGTTCATTGCGTGTGAGCCAACCTGAAGCTCAAACCAGTGCTTCAACAGACAGAACAACGAGACAAGGATCTGGTATGATGAGGTCTTACTCTGATAAAGACATGCTATTTGTCAACATATTAGTTGCTGCTTCTTATTAAAAGCTGTTTTTTGTTCCCGAGTTCAGCCCCCTGGATCTTGCATGTATAACTTGTGATTTGAACCATTTTGTTCAGTTCAGCACAAAAACATATCTGTAATCAATCATCACCATTCACAGCAGCCCCCTCATTCATTTCAATGAGACCAGACTGGCATAGTGAGGTTTCCAGCAAAAAACCTTGTCGTCCAGCAGAAAAGGACAACCCTGGCTCGACTTTTGCCATTACCCAAAACACTGCCTCGACTAATCAAACACGTGCATTGCACACACTCCTCGTAGGTTATTTTGAAATGTGAACATGGTAATTCTACTGCATTCCCTCTTACATTCACACCTCTTAGAGCCACCAATTAACCTTACCTCATGTCTTTGAGCTGTTGGAGGAAACCAAAACAGAAATTACCCACCAAGCATGTGAATTCAAACCCAGGATCTTCTTGCTGTGAGGTGACAGTGCTAACCGCTGCACCTTCACTTGTAACTTTACTAAGTGAGAACCACATTTCCTATAAACCCTGCAAAGAGGAAGCTGCTGTTTTCCCTCTCCTCAGCAACAAGAAAAAATAAAATTTGGGTGAGTTAAGGCGGAATGATGTTCACACTAAGAGAAATGAAAATTGAATAAAGGTGTTGCCATTTGTAACATAATAACGTGCATTCTTTTGGCAATTTATGTTGCTTTCAAGTGTTTTCCCTGTAAACCTTCGGTGATTAACTCCATCACACCCTTTAGTGGCCTCTTGTAATCCCCTACAGGTAATTTCAGTGATACACATCCCCATCAGCAGCACATGCTCTCACACAGACTCACCTGCATGTGAAAGGAGTCTGTAGGGAAAAGCTATTGAGTCGAGCTGTTTTCATCAGTGAGACAATAACATCACATCAGCATCTGTTTCTCCTCCAAGTTAGCAGCTTTATTCCTCTCTAACGTCTGTTTTTTTTTAACCTTGTTAGTTGAATGTAAATAAGGCAGCTATGGATGTAAACAGATTATAGATATCACACAGAGGCAGCTGCAGACAGGAAAATAACACAAGAGACAAAAGAAATAGCTGTGACATTTTAATTCAGCCTAATGGGAACACAGTCCTCTGCCAACGAGAAGACTCAGGCTAAAGAACCTTTCTGCACAAACATCTGCACTGCTGAGGGGCTTTTGAGCCAGACACTGGACCTCTGCCAGCTGCGGCTCCATGTCAGTAAACTGCACACAGCTTGCTCATGTTTATCAAAGGGACATTGATTCTCCTTTGTTCATATCCGACATCAGAACTCTATTTGGTCAAAGAGGACAACCCTCTACTGATAGGACTGCAGCTCTACTTTATGATTTACTCTGTAATATTGGTGCATTTTACATTAACTATCCTGACCACTGAACCTTTAAATTGGGAGTCACTTCACTTTGTGTCATGTCTTCTACTGGGGCAGCAAGAGTAAGAACAAAGTGACACTGCAGATTCCCAAGTTTTCTTCCTCATTACCAGCAGTCCCCATTAGTCCTTCTGCAGCTTCTCTCCATGAATCATAATAAAAATAAAAATAATGCTTGCATACTGTACTTCACTTTTTATCTAACTCCACCAGCAGATCAAAGTAAAACAACCCCAACCTTTTTTTTTCGACCCACTTAAAATAAAACAATGTCTTCTGTGGTGAAGTGACTGAAAGACACTAAAGCGCTCCAGAGAGCTGAGGGGAACTGCTGAGTTAGATGATAATTTTTTGTTGGTTTGTCACTTGGAACTATCCATCTCACATAATACATTCAATTAGTTGATCATTGTTAAAATAAAAATATTGATTAATGCAGCTTTAACTTTGCTACTGTGAGAATGTTAGCATACTGACATTAGCATTTAGTTTAAAGCACCACTATACTTATGGTAAGTACAGACTCATAGAGCTGCAAGCATGAATGTGTGTCCACAGAAGCCATTTCCATGCTTTCCATTCATTGAGCTACCATGCAGTGCATTCTGGTAACGTCCACGACTTGTTTCGAGAGACAGGGCGTCACATCGGCTGCTCCTCTTTCGCATAAAGTAGCAAAAGAGGCCACATTCAGCAAGTCGCTGCCTTTGGAAACTCATGTAACTGAACACATTTTGGTGAACTATTTTCTTAATATGAGAGAAAGTTTCCAGTTGTCCAGTCAGTTACAGCCAGAGGTGTTTGCACAGTTAAGCGGAAGCAGTGCCACCTCACGTCCCAAAAAACCCCTTTAGACACATCAGTGTTGTTATCTGTACTTTAGCTTGTATGTATTGTATATGTATGTATGTGATATTTATGTGTGCACTTTTACGGAGCTGCTCTCCAAATCTCATTGTACTGTGTACAATGACAATAAAGGCTTTCAATTCAATTCAATTTCAATCAATCTCAGATTTCTAGGATTCACCATTCTGAGTGTTTGTATGTGAGAGCTGGATAGCGTCGCTGATCATAAGCATATCTGTTTGAAATGGGAAGTATAGAATGTGTTTGGCGCTATGAGATGGCAGGATTATGTTACTGTGTACCTTGTAAACAGCCCGCACAGCTATTATTCACCCCACGTGCCTGAAGGATCACTGTGAAGGTGGGGAAGGTTGTGTAAGAAGACAGCTGACCACACTGGCTCATGTCAAGACTTCTGTATTCGAGTGCAAGAGGGGCAAGTATGGAACTGGCGGAGAGGCGTGACGACGTTCTCTGCAAAGAACCGTACTCTTAGACACAGTGGGCGCACTAGTTCCACACCAAGTCCCACAAGGCCGTGCTCGTTTGAGGCCTGATCACGTGAAATATTAAAGCCTAGACACAGGGGATGAGCTGTCCTTGAAGGCGTCTTCCTAGCTGACCGGAGGAGGTGCTGGAACAGCTGCACCAGGTTGTGCTAAAATCAATCGGTGTAGGCATTCTGTGTGAGCGTTGGGGAGGCATATGTCAAAGGGTCCGGTCAACCCGGACCAGGCTCATCACTTGTCTCAGAGGAGAAACTGAGCTGCGGATTGTTTCATGTTGTAAATTAATGGTTGGATGAAAGACTGGAGCAGTTGAAGCAACAATGTTGGTGACACATTTGTTGGGAAGAGTGGATACCTTATGTGCACGTTCGTGCCCAGAGTTAGGGTAGATAAGGAACTTTGGATTAGACATAAGCTGTGTTGTCCATGCTTCAGCAGTGTTATAATCGAATCGCAGGCATGTATAACATTTGAACGATAATGGTTTTGTACCAGTAGTGCGAGTGGCGGATAACCAGAAGGAGGGCACAACCAGAATGTAGGGGCATAAGTTGAGAGAAGACGGCGCAGAATCGAACTCGAGAAGTTGGGCGCGCGATAAGGAAACGACAACAGGATGCGAAAGGTATATATGATATCTGATTTCTGTTTGTGTCAGGTATTGAATGTGAGATGAAGGTTGTCCATGCAGACCGGCCGTGTGAGAGGTGAGCGGAGCTTGATGTATATAGAGCCTGATGCAGGAGATCGGGAGACGCCAGTGGCAGAATAGCAGACTCAGTCGAGTCACGTCCCGACCGTTAGAATGTTGTAGGCTATCTTCGAGAGAGGCTTCTTCGAGAAGGGGCGTCTGCCGCGGAGTTGAATGCACGGGATTAACGTTGTTTGAAAAAGGCAAAAGGACCCATTTTAAGCGTGGCAGCCAGTAGCACAGTTGAGCTTGAGCACAAGAGACTGGACAGTGGTAGAAAGGGCGAGCCAGCGACCGGTTTTGTGCTTAAGATCGACACGAAATGGCCTTGCCAGCAGCGCTTCCTAAAAAAACAAGGAGCAAAAAAACAGGAAGCATCAAATGAAGTATGGTAGAGTGGTGTTTGAGCAGCTTATAGTTGCAGCTGTCCATTTAGTCCTGTTTTGTGTCACAGTGAGGTGCAGGATTGAAGTAAACTGCGTGGCTTGTTTGTGAAGACCTTGACAGAGCCTGTGCATTGCGCTTTTTTGTGTTGTTTGCTGGCTTTGTTTAATTATTTGTAATGGTGTGGCAAGCGTGCTCAT
>NW_023339873.1:20247997-20257651 GCF_004916995.1 Morone saxatilis
TGGTTCATGTTATAACAGCTGTAGAGCAGCAGAGTCAACGCAGCAGCATCTGTTTCAGACGAATAAATTATTAAATATATTAAAAAAGGACCATACTGGTGGTGTTTTCCTAATGTTCTAGCACATTTACGTTCCAGCCGACTGTTTTACACTGATTCTTCCAGCAGGTGGCTGTTTCTGTTCACCTGCATATGAACAGTATGCCTGCCTTCAATGTTGTAAGTGAAAGTAGGGTTCTGTGAAGTATATATGAACTGTTGTAAATGGCTAAAATGTACAAAAAAAAACAAAAAACACGGGTATGGTCCTTTTAGATGAACACAAAACAACCTTGATAAGCAATATAAAATCTCTACATTGTTAACCAAAAATGTTACCGGCCAATTCAATTTAATTTCATCTTTCCGTCCTACAGTCCAAGTCAAATTCAGAACAGCAGATGTCTAATTTAATATTTTGTTTTGTTTTTTAAGGACACTGAGACCAGACGTTTTCCTCATACTGCAGTCAGCTGAGAAGATTGTCTGGCTTTTTGACCCTTACTAAAACACTTTCACCACAGGAGTTTAAGTTTAAGTTTATTTCCCAAAATGTGAAACAATTCCTTCAACATTGAGGACAGTGTTGTGTTTGCTTGCAAGTAGAAAAAAAACTCAAAGAAGTTTAGGTCTTTTTTATGTTTCTTTGTTTTTAACATTTATAATGTTGCTAATACAGAGCATCTGACCCCAAAATGCAAATTTTTACACCAGCATCTTTGTAAAAATAAATAAATATTTGACACTTGACCCACAATCCTGCATCCACGCATCAGGGGAGCATAAACTCCATGCAGCATATGGATGGGTTGTATGCTTACATCCAATTAAGAAAACATGAGGCTGATTCTGTGTTGCAGCAATGTCTTCTTTCCCCCACAGAGGCGACAATTTCATGGCCTCCTGCCAGAACAGTCGTTAAACGAGCATTCAAACCATTTTGTGATCCGTTTTAATTGGAAGCTAATGGGCTGGAGGGACCTCATCTGCTCAGGTCCAGAAAAGCATGAGGTGAATAATATGACTGGAATATTGTCACTACGCATTGCTGACT
This sequence comes from Morone saxatilis, assembly GCF_004916995.1. NCBI lineage: Eukaryota > Metazoa > Chordata > Actinopteri > Moronidae > Morone > Morone saxatilis. The sequence goes on from NW_023339873.1 coordinate 20,249,090, forward strand.
AAACTCCAGTGTGACTGAGAAGTGTGTGACACTAGCATGGGAAGCACTGCATGGGGAAATGAGTCAGTCTTGGATGGACTTACTTGCCGCCATATTGCCTGCCTGGTTTCCATTCAGCTGCTGGTTGGTGGAGTAAAGCAGAAGCAGAAAGGCATAGACAGAAGGCGACTGTGGAGCTACAGAGTGATAATGAAACCAGTTAAAAAGTTGGAAGGACACAAGGGATGAGTAAAAGGGGGTGAAACATACTAAATACATTTCTGTATGAATAATTGTTTTCTTAGTTTGCAAACAAATTACTCTTGGGAAAATTTTCCACTCTAAACTGGACAGCTCTCACAGCTATTTCATTGTGATCAGCCATCCCCCAAATTGACTGTGTCTGAAACACATCAGTGGCTTGGACTGTGGAAATTGGGGCTTAAGCAGACCAAATAGCCATGTTATTACTACGGGGACTGTTTTCCCGTCGCCCCCAACCCCACCACCCCCCCACCCAAAATGCACATCATCCTTCCTTCCTGGTTCAAACACGTCTTTCCGCTTGTCAATCCCTGCAGGCCAGGAATCCAATTTAATGGATGTATTCACACAAACCTGTTGCCAGTGATGAAGGGAAGAGGGAAGGTGGGGGGAGCCAGTGATGTAAGAAACAGGAGCCCTCTCCTCATTTTAATGAAGATCTTGAATTCCTTCAGGTGTACGTGGGTGGTGCCGCTGATGCCTGCCAGCCGACAAAAAGCAAAGCAACGGGATCTGCTCTGGTGTGGAGGCAATTATTGTCATAGTCGCTAGAGCATAGTCCATAGATCTCATTAACAAGTCTGAAGCCTCTCCTATGAAAGCAGCACTGCAAAATCCAGAGATATAAGAGGAAAGATGTTGTTACTTTTGGATTGAGGGATTACATGCCCAATCAAGACTAAGTAGTAGTTTGAAATATAATTATATCCTCACCAGTTACTGTGTATAATGTAGTTTTGATGTATTTAAGTAAGTGTATCAAAGTTATAATCCTTAAAAAGATCAAAACCTATTTTTGATACTATTTATAGCCATCCTTATTCAGCAACCGGCAGAATTTGCTTCTTACATTCTTCTTTTAATTTTTCAACTTTCTGTCTGTCAACGGATGAATATACCTTTTTCACAGCAGCCCACACTCACAAATAGATGATGTCACAGTATCTCTTAATCAAAAGGACCTTTATTTTCTTGGGGGTGTTATTTTGTAATATCTGATATTATCATGCTGGTGCCCGACTAGCTCGTTGCAGCTGGTGTCAGCTCTGTCGTGACAAATTAAGGTTACCTTCAGGTCAAACAGAGTCAGGCTGCTGCTTGTGTATGTTAGTTCACTGGAAAGGCTCTGCTACACTAAATGGGACAAAACCTTAACTGACCCTTCCTAAGCCTCACCCCTTTTTGTTCTGTGTTCCAATAAATGTTGAGCAAGCCTCGGTCAGAACCTTGGTCAACTTTCTCCTTTCCTGTACTATCTAATATGTACTAGGTAATATGTGCTAGGCTTGTCTGGGTTGAAATGAACCGAAGATGGTTAAAATATAAAAGCAACATATTGTTGCATCTTAAGTTAGCTAGCTAACATCAAAATGCTTGCAAACAATTGATATAGATTAACTAACTAGTTAACTAGCTTTTTGCTCAAATTAGCTAGCTAACTTCAGATGTGACTATATATATGTTGTTTATTCAACATAGATGAACTTAGCACATAGCATATCTAGCAGGAAAGCTGAAAGTTGACCAAGGTTTTGACGGAGGCTTGCTCAACAAAGCAAAATGTGCAAAACTTAAACCCTACTATTATTTCATGTCAAAATGGCGGCTGTGAAAAAGGTCTATTAATCAACTAATTGTCTCCACTCTAGTGCCATTTCTAAACCCAAGCTGGTCCAACTGCCCTCTAATATTTGCACGGACACTGCAAAAACAGGTCAGCGTGTTTAACATGCAAAAGATGTTGATGCTTTTCTAACTAAATTAGTTAATCATGTTGTCTGCTTTTCACCTAAATGACATTTGCATATGAGCAATCTGTCAGGACACAGTTGCCACCAGCTCCAACACGCAAGTCGTGCACCAGCATGGTAATTTCAAATTTTGCAAAATAACACCCCGAAGAAAAAACAGATCCTTATGATTCAGAGATCCTGTGAGATCATTTTTTCGTGTATGTGTTTATATTTAGATCTCCATCTTTTGTGACTTGTCATTTTTGCCTACCCGCCGTCCTCTTGTTTATCAAACAAAGCACTGTAATGTGTTTTTCTTTGATTTCTGGTCAATGAACTTTGACCTTCTTTAGGTTTTCTCAGATCAGAGCACGTGTATGCATGAAGGGAAACCATCGCAGATAACTGTGCCGAAACCCAGAGAGATAGAGTGCAATCACTGCCACAACTGCTGGTCCTTTCTTATAGCTCCTATTTCATCAGGCCAGGGGGAATGAGGCCATGTCGCCACTGTGCTCAAAGAGACAATAATGATGCTGTCATTTCAGCGCCACGGACAGCGACAATGGGGAGGATGATCATCGGAACTGACTATGCATAAAATACCACAAATTTCCTCCCTGCCTGCACAATACGTCAGTGATTAGAAGCGACAGAGGCTTTTTGAGGAACCTTGCGGGCTCTTTCATATCAAGGTTCTGAATAAAATGTTGTGCCCCTGAGGTTGATTCATGTTTGCTGTGTTCATAAAATGTTGCTTGAAGATAATGCTTGAGTTGACCTCTTTTTAAAGAGACAAGTCTGTGCATTGCCTAGAATGAACCAACCAAACTTTCGATAGTCCTGATGCAAAAAATTAGAAAAAGCAACCTCATACAGTAGGTTAGGTTATCAGAGTTTGAAGAGCACTGCTGGTATTGATGGGGATTCAGCAGTCTCTTTGTTAGTCTGTCAATCCAAGAAAAGTTGCAATGGCCATATAAGCAAGTACATTACACTGACTCCACAGACCTGTACCTGTGCCTGTACTTACAGATGAATACCGATTAACTATTTTTTTGGTTTATGTTAACCTGTGAAGTGGGCCCTTTTTGCAATAAACTCAGTTCAGTGGCATTTTTTGCTGGCATGTGACTTTTTTTATTATATTTTGTTATAATTTTCAATAAAATAACTTTTTGTCATATTTGCTGAAACTGTCACTGTGTCCTGACAGTAGTACATTGGACAGATAATCTGAAAAAATCTGGTTTCTCTGGCTCGTTCTAGGGCTCTGAATGGCATTTGCAAGAATCCACCGGGCCTGAATGAAAACAACCAATCAGAAAGATAGTTGATTGTTGAGTCTCATTCCCAGTTTGTCAAATACAGACGCTTTAGGACCGTGAGACTCAACAATCAACTATCTTTGTTTGCTTGCTGTTTGGTGCTGGGAAAGTAGCATGAAGTAAGTTTATCAGGGCTTTTTGGCAGAAAACAGTTGCCTCCTGCTATCTGAAAAATTGTTGAATAAAAGCAGAACAGTTGTGGGCCTAAAACCAAAACAATAACTCAATGACCAAAAAACTCATTGCTTAGATTGACATTTTTAGCTGGGAGACCTTTTTGTTTATTGCTTTTTGTACGAATTTGCTGCTGTACCAGCGCTAATTGTTGGCCTGAACGGGGACTTGCTGATTAAAGTTGAGCCAAGTCTAACAACAGAGCTATCAGGCTGAATGATGAATGATCTGAAATGTCCCAAAAAAGCTGTTGTACATGGTGTAAACCCGTTAGATTTAGGTAACAACATGACCTTTCCCGTGGCTCCACCCTCAGGATAAACATGTGATTTAAAATTTGTATGTTTTCTAGTGTGTAAAGAGCATTACAAGTTCACACTGGGGTAGACAGTTGGGCATGTTTAGGCTATAACACAGTATCTATAAAACAGTGGTTAGTGGTGCTATATCAGGACTCACATGATGCATTACTGTCCTAGAACCTAAGTAGGCTGTTAATGTGACACAGTATCCACGGGGGCTGCTCCCATAAGACATATAATCCACATTCTGGAGTAACTAATCATTCCCTGTGTGCCCATGAAGCATTTTTCTTGTCCTGTACCTATACTCTACTGCCGCCAACATCAGCAATTTTCAATAACTGCTTATCTCTTCCAGGATGTTTCTTCCGCCCCTTTTTTCACCCCAGTAGTGGACAAAATGGCAGCATTTCCCCCTTTCTCAATAAATCTACAGGTACATACAGTGGCACTTTTGAAAGCTGCCACTGCAGTCTCATGATGTACTGGGCAACAGACTGTCCAAAAAGGTTTTTTCATAGATAGAACGGAAGCAACAGACACAACAGAGGCAGCTGTGTCGCTACAGAAGGTGTATAAGATTCAATAGATTGTTTGGATTGAGAAGATGAAGGAGATAGAGGAAATCCACGTAATCACAAAGATCAATTCCTGTCATTTGCTGAGCTTTTTGAAGACAGTTCAATCTTTTGACTGAGACACTTTTCCCTGGCAGTTAAAAAAAAAAGGTACCACTTGACTTGTGTCATCTTTTTAGAAATCCTAGTTCCAAAAATAGATCTGTGCCAGCAGCCATTTACATGTCATTGTTTTTAAAATGTAGAAAATTCAGTAATGTTAATAGGAAGGGTGCACCACAGCTTATTTTATTTAAGGGGATTATCTGGGAGCTGGTTATAGTGACTTTGTACTTAGCCAGGTGCTAAATAAAGTATGCTTGTATTACATTACAATTAGTTTTAAGAATTGCTAAAATTATAGTAGCTATTTATTAGTACGCAAGGTCTGATAACTTCCTGCTGCGCTCTGATACAAGCATAAAAGTGTCAACTATACCTGAGGGAACAAATTACTTTTATGTAATCTATTCTGATTATTGTATAACTACCTCCCTTCAACAAATGGATGGATCAGTATTCATATTGGTATCTGAAAGTCAGCTAGATTAAACCTGATGTGACACCAGCTATCCCAGAAGCTAGCAGCGTTTCACTCTGTTTCAAGCTACTGTGTTTGGTAAATTCTGACATTTCCTATAGAAAACAATGGACCTAAATAATATCCTAAGCTACTGTCACAACTCAGCTCAGATTGTATCTATGGTCAGGGGCAGACTTTACATTTGTACACATCCGTCTACATTTGTTATATACTGTACATACACTTGTGTATACCCTTGTGTATACATTTGTTAGGATATTTCGAGATGAAACATATAAACTATTTTTTTCGATTCATCATGCATCAGAAGTCAGATGCATCTTTAATCATAGTCAATGTGCGACTCTACTGCACAGTAAAACTGTAAAACTCCTGAAGCTAATCTCATTTTCTGTTACTCCCCTGAAACAACTACCTCAGCCAGTCTAGCTCAAATGTGGTGGGGTAGAAATATAATGTTAATGTAATTGGGTTTAGTTTAGTTATTTCCTGTTTTATGTTGAAAGGGTCCTTCTCTATGTGCCTTGTGTAACTTTACTTCCTGCCTTTTTGGGGTTTCCTGACAATTTTGATTGTTTTCCCAACCCTGATTATTTTCACCCGGATTTAGTTATCTTCCTCCTCACCAGTGTTTTCCCTTGTTTCAGTTCATTCTAGTTGCTCTGGCATGTAAGGTAAGGCATGAGGGAGACCTGACAACTGAGTTAACTTTGGGCCCCAAAATAATTACATTTATTTAGTTAAGTCAGCTGGACAGCAATGGGTTTTATGACAATTAAATAACTGTACATTTGTTTAGAATTTTACTAATAAATTATTATATCCATCATTATGACCTAATCTTTGTGGCTCTTTTTTGTACATGGTCCAACCCTGGATTTAATTTTAGTTTATAGTGTGCTCACATGGTGCACATTATCTTAAATAAAGCTGTGTTTAATCAAACCAAACTAAAACAGGTAGTGTTCCAGCACAGGAGTACTGGTTGGCATCTCAGTCCAGGCGTAGGTTTGATGCAGCACCACATGATGATAATGAAACTTTGCCCAAAGAAAAACAAAAGGTGGTCAGTTGTTTATTGTGGTGGTTTACCTCTATCAAGCAGGGTTCAAAATCTCTGCAATCAGACTTTCATAGCAAAACAAAATAAACCACTAGCTGTCTGCAATAAACAAAAATAACTGAATGAGAAACTGTTTGGGCCCCCGGGTCCCCTGTCTATGATGAAAATGATAAAACAGGATCAGTGTAAGGTTTTTTTATTTGCAGATAAAGTCAGCTGGACAGCCAAGAAATTAAACTGCAATTTAATCCGAGTATGCAGAAAGATTAGGACTAAAAGGAGAAATAAAGGTTAACCTTGTGAACCTCCCTCTCATGGTTCCACATTATTAAACCCAACCACTTAGACGTGAACATGACATGAACATTTAATAACTGGTTTTCCTTGGCAGTAAACAACATAGCTGTCATCAACAAAACAAAGCCTGTCTTTAAGACTCTTCCTCAGACTGCAGCCACCGCTCACGCCCAGGAAAGTGTGGGCCGTTAAGTGGGTTATCATTCTTTATTTGTGATCTATTAGGGGTTAATTTGTTCTCCAGCCTCTGGGCCTGTTCTTCTAGCTGTATGTGATGCATGGACTTCTTAACAGTTGTGTTACTCTCGCTGCTGGAACATAATTTAAAGTATTGTGAATTTTCTATTGACCTTCTGTTATGGTGTCTGTTTCCCTGCTGTACGGGAAACAGGAGAGATATATCCTTTTTAAATCCATTCTTTCTGCTGCAGGCAAAGAGTGTTTGCATCACCATAATCATATTTATTTGACATTCCTATCCTTGGCCCGGTGGTAAAAGAGTAAAGCCATCATCTTCATGATATCCCAGTCTATTGCTTGGTGACAAATAGTTGAAAAATTGTGGCTCACCTATCATTCTGGGGCACACTTACAAAAAAAGTAGTTTTTCTGTTGTTGTTGTAGGTATTAAGTAAGTTTGTTCGGTGGCTGTTTTTCTGAATTATGCTCACTTCAAGGTTTTAGTACCCTAGAGTGTGTGTGTGTGGGTGGGGGGTGTGCGGGGGCAGAAAGAATCGGTTCAAGCAGGAAAAGGCACATAGGCAAAGTGTAGACTGTGCCTCCAGCTGTCCAGCTCATGGCAGGATTGAATTAAAGACGATGAGTCTTATTTTTTCTTGGCATGCCATCATTAAGACAGCAGCTATCAGGAGCCGAAGTCTGTCATCCAAATTCTGTACTTGAATCTCTGCCCTCACAGATTTCACATGGATTTAGACATTTTTTTTAAACAAGTTTTGTTCACCTGGTCATGTTTTAACCTGTTAGCTAAAAATTGTTTAGATCACAAATGTCCTTTTTTAAGCACACTGTAAGTTTCTATATTACTTCAAGGCAGCCACTGGATTGTTTTTGATTTATTATAAAAACTAGCCTGAGTTTGATCTTACATTATTGCCAGGTGGTAATGACAACTCCCCCAATGTTACACAACACTGATATTTGAGATTTAAAGCTGCAGTCGGTCATTTTTATATTTGCTGAAACTTTCACTATATCCTGAAAGTAGTACACAAAACAGATAATCTGTAAAAAATAAAAAATCAGGTTCTTCTGGCTCCTCCTAGAGCTCCTAATGGCATTTGCAAGAATCCACAAGAATCCACCGGGCCTGAACAAAAACAACCAATCAGAGGCAAGAATGATGGGTAATTGTTGAGTCTCCTTCCCAGGGTGTCAAATACACATCTTTTGGGACACTGGGAATGATACTAAATCAACTATCTTAAAGCTGCCAACCCAAAACATCTTTATGTCTTTCTCCGGCTCTGATTGGTTGTTTTCGTCCAGGCCGCTCGGATTGTTGCAAATGCCATTAGGAGCGCAGAGGAACCTGATTGGAACTTCGTGTACTACTGTCTGAACACAGTGAAAAATTCAGCAATAATGACTAAAAGTTAGCTACTACAGCTTTAAGACACAGATACTGAACAACAAACTTTAAATGCACAAAATGGCTTAATTCACATGATCTTTGTCATATCCATGTTTTTCTTCCTGCTTCCCTACTGCCTACTAGTAATTCAATTCAATTAAATTTTATTTTGTATAGCACCAAATGATAACAGAAGTTGTCTCAGGACACTTTTCAAAATAGAGCAGGTCTAGACCATACGTCTTATAAAATGATTTACAGAGACCCAACAGTTCCCACCATGAGTAAGCACTTGGCGACGACGGCAAGGGAAAACGTCCTTTTAAGAGGCAGAAACCTTGGACAGACCCTGGCTGTAGGTGGGTGGTCGTCTGCCTTGACCAGTTGGGGTGAGATAGAGAGAGAGAAAGATTGGGTAAAGACAGAAGGACAGCGACAGAGACAAAGGTGCAAAGCAACAACAGTAGCAATCACTACACTAATAGTAGTGACTGATGATGATGAACATGAACATGAAGGAGATGATGATGACAACGACAACAACGATGGGGGACAATGAGCAGTGATTATAGTAATAATAGTATCTGTAGTAATAATAATAGTAATAATAATAATAATAATAATATTAGCAATGGGATTCAAAGAACTCCAGGGAAGAAAGTGAAGT
>NW_023339873.1:20257751-20260387 GCF_004916995.1 Morone saxatilis
TCAGGACTCACCTGAGCCAGCCTTTAGTTCTTATTAGTAAATAGTAATTCCTGAGTATCTTAACCAAAGGCAGTGTAACACAGTGTTTTTCCAACACTTCTCTTTGGAGTCCCTTCTTTTTTCCTGGAGAGGACAGTTTGAAATTGTTGTCTCTTGTTGTGCATTTGCTGAACCAGCATCTATGTCAGGTCTGCTTCGATGTGGTCAGAGATGTACTCTGTTGCACCTGTAACCACCTTGGAGTCTCATCATTGTCATGCTGTTTCCAGGCAACCAGCAGAGTCTCCAGGAAGTTACAAGACCTGGCTAACCAACCGTAAAACTGCAACTTTGTAAAGATCGTTTTACACTTTACAAAGACAAACGAACAAGATAGAACAAGTTAATTAGTTAGCTTTAGAAGAGCTAGTAGATAGATTTTGTTACCTTTGGACAGAGCCATGCTAGCGGTTTCCCCCCCATTTACATTCTCTGTGCTAAGCTAAGCTGCTGGTTCCAGCTTCATACTGAACGGAAAGATGCAAGAGTGGTATCGACGATTTTCTCATCTAACTCTTAGCAAGGAAGTGAATATGCATTTTTCCAAATTTCATTTCATTTTTTATGCAGCTCCACATGATGATAATGGAACTTTGCCCAGAAAAAATAAAGGTGGCCAATTGCTTATTGATGTAGTTTATCTATATCAAAAAAAACCTAATAAGTTAGAAACTGCTTGGTAAAAGTGTACATAATTGTAGTTATTGGCCAAAAACAAGCAAATCCACCCTAATATCACATTATGCATAACATTTATAAGCTTCATACCTTGCATACCAATGTAAGATTGCAATACAGAGGAGCACTACATCCTCTGGAATTTGGTGTGTGTATCACTTAATCTCTCCTACCACACAAAGTGAAATTAAACTTAAAAATCAATACAAATGGGCATTCGGGTGCCCTACAGACCTTTATTGCTTTATTGCATGTCATCCTCTTCTCTCTCTTCACATTTCTTTCACATCTGTACGAACTGCTATTAAAAATAGAAGCAAAAACAAGAGGAGGATTTGTCTTTGTTGGCCTGTCTTGTCCTTTTTGCGTCCTCTTTGAGGCATCACAGTCTGGCCTTGGTACATAATCATTCTGCTGTGCGCAGTTCACAGACATCACCTTACAGGATTTGTGGTTTTTGAAGTTAAAATTCTTGCCACGTGGAGTGGCAGGAATGCTCAGTACAAGGTTGCCAGAGCAGCTTCAGTGGTAACATCAGCAGTGGGACAGGGACATGAGTCCATCATGTAACTAAACCTCTGACTAATATGAGGGTGATTGATAAGACATTCAGAATCACACACAGAGAATATAAACATAAATATTAGCCTATAAATGCATAAGTGATAATAGAAACATCTGGGGACACACCGCCCTGCCCCATCATGCCTTGGGAAAGTTTCACACCTATCTAGGAAGAAAACACACTCAACTAATTTCAACCTGTTTCTCTCATTAGTAGCACCCATGGCACCATGCCACCTGACCTGGTTTTAACCACTTGTCTATCCTGTTTGAAGCGTGTCACGGCTCACATCCTCCCCATAGCAGTGGCTACTGCAGGGAAGCCCTGTAAATCTCTCCCCAGAGGGTTCAATCCATTAGGATAAATAGGCACAGTAAAACACGTGCTTCTCTAAAGGCTTATCCCCTATAGCCCCAACTTGCTTGCACGCATTACCGTATTAACTCTGACACCCCTTTATGTGCGGGGCACATTTCCAGCTGTTGTACAGACTCATCAACAACCATGGACACACAAAGGCGCGCGCTTCCCAAAGGAAATCTTGCATTAGAGATGCGGTGGAGTTCACAGGAAAAACTGATATCCATAATCCTGGCTGTGGTTTAGTGTTGTTGAGGTATTTTCCCTCAGAGAGGTGGTGGTCTGTGTTGCAGCAAGCTGTGCACAGGCTTTGTGCTCCAATTTGTTGCCTTGTTAATGATACCTCATTTGCCTTTCATCTGAGTCAAATGAGGAGCCTATCTGTGGGATTAGCCAGGGGAGAACTGTGCCTTCAGCTGTGGTTTATAATAAGGGATATTCTTTCATTTCACTGACTAAATCTTAATCTTATAGCTCAAGGGGTTTTTAACACCAGGTGTATCTGTTACTTGGATTTTATTCTCTCAGAAACTGTGATTACTTATATTTTAAAGGTATAATAATGTGATATTAAAACTAAGGAAAGTGGAGATATGTGTTTGTCATGGGACAGCGACAATATACTGTACAGCATGTGTCCTAAATTTCACAGTGACAGGAGCAGCAGCACCATGCATCAAGTTCACGCACACGTAACACTTGCCATTCATCTTGATGAGCAGTCCACTGTCAAACAGAAAGGGTCAAATACACAGGCGTTATAGAAGATAACATCAGACACAGAGAATTGATAGTCTAAACAAACAAACAATAGGATAGAGCTTACTGCCTGTACTGCTACAATCACTGCCACCCCTCAGCCAAAAATGCCCAAAATGTCCCAAACATTGATTGACAGGGCATTCACAGTTTACATACACATTAACATTAGGAATCACTCCATTAACGTCCATTGCTATGCAGATGATACGCAGTTCTATCTATCGATCAAGCC
>NW_023339873.1:20260487-20308609 GCF_004916995.1 Morone saxatilis
GCACTATACAAATAAAATTGATTTCAATTGAATTGAATTAAGGCCTGGACAATCAATCAGTTTTATACTGTGACTGGAAGAAGTTAATTTTTTTATTCGAAAGGGCCACAACTCAAATTAGAATTTACATAATTTCAGCTGTAGCAAGTCAAGGACTACTACAAACACTGATTTCACTGGCTGTAATGACAACTGGAAAATGTACTTAGCTGTACTCAATTAACATTATTTAAACGTAAGGAGTTTTTAACTGGTTATGAATCAGTCTCAACTTAACACTGATGCTTCTATGGGTCCAACATTAACAAACAACCATCAGCAAGAAGATTTCTATTTTATATCTATCTATTTCTATATAGTTATTCTTAATGCCTACCACCGGCTTGGATTCCCCTTGTAATCAATGAAACAAGGCAGTCGGAGCACTTTCACTTTTGTCCACAGGGGTCGCCAGAGTCAATACAAAATAAAAGTTTATTGTAGGAGCTTTAATTAAGATTAATTTTATGACTTTTACCAAACAACAAAAACGACATCTTAACAGTTGTCTGGTTAATATTTTCTCTGGATGTCATTGTCTGTAACATGGATGTAATAAGAGAGCTTGATACAGCGGCTTGCTGCCAATTTGTCCCAGTGGCCACTCACTGTATGCCAATAGAAAAAAACCCTGAGGCCCAAAAAGCATTTTCCCCATAGACCACCATTATAGAAGATATATCTATAAAACCTGGACACCCGGAACTGCACAGACCAGTTATTACAATTTTAAAGTGTGTGACACAATGTTTATGGGATGAGGGCTTATGTGCCGGTGTCAGTTGAATGACTGGGTGCCCTCTTTGAGTCTGGTATCCATGACCGGACCTGTCAATATAAGACCAGCGATCCGACGTGTGACCAGTGCTACACACACAGTCATATTTTAGTGTAACATAGAAACATGAACTAAAATCATAATTAATTGTTTGGGTGAATCAATCACCAACTGTTGCTACTCACTACGCTGCTGCTGCTTCCACACGGCCAGCTGGGCGCCAGTGTCAATTAAGCCCTGTGCCAGTTTGCTAAATCCATCTCCACACACAGTTTCAAACTATCTGATATCCCGGCATACCTGGGTTATAGTATAGTTTTGGGATTGATGGTATTTTTACACATTTTTGTCCTCACCCACTGCCCACTTGTATTTAATTCATTTTTACCCACACCCGAACCCATTAATTTATATAAATATATGACTTACACAACATTTTTGTGGGTAACCAGGCAGGTAATCTACACACCTGTTCCCACTTCTCACCAGTCCTACAGTGGAATGGTTGCACAGCCAGAAAAACACCGGTGGACCTATGACACTAACAATGGCTCAGTTCCATTAAGTGTCCCAGTAACAGTGACAGTGAACCAACACACACAATAGCAGGACTTCCCCTAAGTGGTATGCAGCTATCATAAATACACCAGTGAGTTTCCTGCTATGACATGCCGAAATGTCTGCGGTGCAACCTGTCCATTACCTGGCTTAGGCCGCCTACTCCCTACTCACCTGCAACTCATTCCATCATCAGCAACTCCCCATTTTCACCGGTCTACTCCCTTTTTTTGTTCTCCTGCACTCCGGCCTGCCAGCAACCAGCCTTCATTCCAGTCCATTAGGTTCAGGTTTGTGCCTGCCTGTCCTCAGCCTGCTAGCCTGGACCTAACCTAAGTAGCTATTACTATATATAACAAGATAGATTATGATAATGCTTGATCCAAGTGTAACTTGTTTAATACAGGCTTGTATAATTTATAGAAAATAATTGTAATTTAAATCCCAATATTGGTCAGAAAAATAAAAAAAATTCTCAAAACGTTTAGTCCTATACAGATCCATCCTGATCCATATTACATACTCATAAGGTTTAATTCTTATGTATATTGAGTTCAGTAGCTACTATGCAGTCCCCTTAGAGAAGCATCTTCTCACAAAAGCTGAGCACAACTTTATTTCACCTCTGACCAAAGAAGGGAAGGGCATAGACGTAAATAGAAAGTTGTCCCATGAGCTCAGTCAGCAATGATGCTCAAAATCTAATCATCAGTGTCTGAATCCACTGTTGGTCTTCTTCCTCTTATTGCCTTTTTAAATTCTCCTCAAAATGAACTGTATAATGTTACATAAATGCATTAATACATTCTTTAAATTGGCACTTCCCCTTAATGATATTAATATGTAATCCAATCTAACATTATAAGTATAAACTGACATGCAATATGAAATTATACAAATTTGAGGAGTGACAGAACCCTACTAAAGTAGCTTATTTGTTTAGTGAGATAGTTTCCATTTCTTTCTCTGTCTATTATGCAAGATAAGAAAGCACTCACTCACTGCTGCCATTTCTGGAATATAGTACTTGATGTGTCTAAGGGACATACTGTAATAGCCTTCACATAATGGAAATACTGTGGGATAAATGTCTTTCAGACTACAGTAGTAATAAGCCTCTTCTAGCTTACAGCGTCCATAAAATGTTGAATTTTCTCAGTGGTTCCACTCCTTTAATTTTATTTATATGACGTTTAAGATGGGCGCTTATCCAGGCACTTGTCATCTCCTGCCTGGACTGTGGCAAATCCCTCCTCGCCAAAGCCCCTGCCTGACTGTGTATGTGGGGCCCTATAGGACAGTAGTCTGCTTTGCTCATTTGGTAATCCAGTCCTGATCATGTTTATAAACCAGTTATTCCCTCACGGTCAGGGGCAGATCTAGAGAATTATTAATGGGGTGGACAGAGGGTGGTATGGAGGCTTTAAGGGGTGACAGAAATATATGCTGTTTTAATCGCAAACAATCACATATATCAATATTTGCTTGGTAAAGCTCCCAAATGACTACATGACCTAATATGCCACATTAATGTGGCATATTAGGTCATGTAGGATGGAAAGGAAAGGATGGAATAGAAATATCTAAAAGGTGGTATTAGAAATCATTCAATAATTCTGTTTTTTACTTTTTATTACTTAGTCTAAAATATGGACAATTGTATGTGTTAATTTCTGTTTCCAAACACATTCTTTTGTTTAATTAATCTAAATGAATGTGTTCAATTTGACAGTATTTGAAATCAAGCTGGTATGGCAAGGCATTTTTTTGGGGTGACAAAAAATGACATATTTATATGTAAAAATATATAGCTCATTAGCAAGCACTTCATGTGTTTTTAATACACAATCATGCTTTTAGACACTGTGTGTGTGTGTGGTGACAGTAATTCCTACAAAGCACAATCCCAAATCCCAAATATGTGTGTGTACACACACACACACACAAGGGTCTGACTTAGGCTACCTTAGGGGATACATTTCAGACTAAAGAACAGTTGAGTAGAGAAAACGCCATCTGTATAGCGCTACACTCCGCCCTCTCCCACCTGGACAACAGTAACACCTATGTGAAAATGCTGTTCATTGACTGCAGTTCAGCATTCAACACCATCATCCCTGTTCATACTGTAAATATCTCAACTTAATAGCTGTCACCTCACTCCGTTCATTCTGTCAATACTGTTTATACTCTAAATATCCTGCTAGTATATTCATATATATATATATTACATATTTTTGTACATATGCACATTACTCTGCACTTTACTGCTTTGCACTTCTGGTTGGATGCTTAACTGCATGCCATTGCCTAGTACCTGTACTTGTGCAATGACAATAAAGTTGAACCTAATCTAATCTAATCTCATGTTAAGGTTTAAAGTTTTTCTTTGTGTTTCTTTTGTGAATACACTAAAACTAAAAAGTGATGAAAAATAACATATTTACGTGTACAAATATATAGCTCATCATTCTGTATATATGATTTTTTCTAACTTTATGTACAGCAGTAAATAACAAACAAAATGTTTAACATCTGACAGTTTTCAGTCCTTCCACCTTATTGCATTTACACTGAGCACATCAGTGATCTCAGTTTGTGAGTTCAGGAGAGGCACTTCTCTGCTATAACAGCAGGACAGCATGCCATGGAGACATCCACACTGATTTGAAGGAGGAGAGAAGAGACAGTAGAGGACTGATATTTTGGAGTTTTGGGATCCATCTCCAGTATCATAAAAAGTAACGCTGACAAAATGGCAGTGTCCAGCTGTGCCGAACAACTGCAACACAGATTAAGACAGACTTGAAGCTGAATTTAATCAGCTTCAGTTTATTTAAAAATGCCTCCTGGAAGCACATTCCCTGAAAATAAACCTGTCCTACTGAAATAAGCTTGTGTTTACTGATAATGTTGCTTTGCGGAGCAGCCCTCTGGTCACAGGTTTATCACTTTCACTCACAAATGTTGACAGGCCAGTTTTTCCCCCTTTTAAATTATCCCAGCTAACAACACACTCAGCTGTGATTATTTCCCTGTAGTCACTCGTGAAAATTACTCACCTTTCTCAAGCATTGTTCATGCTCATTAATGGGGATCAGTCACAGCATATGTCATGTTTGTAGAGTAAGAAATCGAAATTTTATTCTTTAGAGAAACTGAAGAACTGGACAAACTTAGTCATAATAGGTTTGAGATGAGTAACATTAGTTGTTTCATCATAATAGACTTCCTTGCCTTTCCAGGTATTTTTTTGGCAAGCAGTGCTGTAGAACAAAAGCATATATTTTAAACTCTCACTATGAGACGGCAATTATTAATATAAACATGTCACACTCTGTCGCACTGTGTGTGTGTGTGTGTGTGATGGCTTGGCTTTAGGGGTGTGCATCTCTCCAATAAAAGACGATTCGATGCGTATCTCGATACATGGGGTACGATACGATTCAGGAACGTACATTTTAAAATGGAACGATTCAGATTCCAGTTCGATTTACAGAAGGATTTCAATTCGATGTGGCACGGCTCCAATTCGAGAGGCGTATGATGGCAATGGATTTCCTTGTTTGAAAGTAGACAATCATTTCATAATAATGAAATTAACTTGTAAATGGGGGCATTTCCTTTTCAAAAAGATTTATCAAAGCTAGGTGTATTTGTAGTTTTGTCATGTTTATCTACATGTAACAACACGTAAGAGCCTCTCCAACATTAAATTACATTCAAAGAAACACAGAAGAGATAATGTGTAGCTGAGTGGTTGGCGTGAGTTTTGGCTGGAATATGTCCCTGTATTTCTGTCGGTGTCTTTTGTGGCTATCTGTGCTAGCCTCCTCCATCAGCCTGTTTCCCCATGCAAAGTCTCACCAATGAGTGTGGAGACTTTGTCGTACTAACTCACCGGGGGATAAAAAGTCATACTTTATCAGGCCGTGGGTTTGTTCACAGTCGTTTGCATATAGCGACGCTTTTTATCCCGTCTCCAATTTCTTCAAATCAAAATCCGAACTTCTTCCACACACCTTTAGACCTATTTTAAACTTGCCGGAGCCGTTGTGAACCTCGCCCCGAGTCAGAGCCATTTTTTTAAAACTTTTCTCTCACAACTCCCACAGCGCCTATCTGACGTAACTGCGACAAGTTCCGAGAGTTTTTAAGGGAGGGAGCCGAGAGACGGTCAGCAGAGAGATTGCAGTTTTCAGCCAGCCTCCCTGCTGAATCAGCAGCACTAAACAGATTTAATAACTTTTTAATCGGGCCCATCCGTCCGGTTCAAGCTACAACAAGACAGATTTATTAGTCCGTGTACCGATGCACTCGCATCTTTTAAATCAAAATCGATTTTCCGATTCAAATCGGTTTTTGTTACACCCCTACTTGGCTTGCATATTTTACATTATTTGCCAACCAGCAAGCAACTGACAGACAATTACGGGAGGCACAAAATATTTTAACAATGTGCTATGGAACAATAAAAATCACGCTAAACTTAAAAAAAGAAGCACATTTTCATTTGACATCTGCAAAATATACAGTAAATTAGGTCTTCCTAAATGTTACACACTGGGCCTTTAAGAGGCTGCTTGAGTAAATCCACTGTATCTTTTATCCTCATTTGGCCTCATTCTAATTACGTAAGTGCTCTAGCTCCTAAATGAACCAACATCATGTGGAAACAGTAATCCTTGAGCAGCCTGCAGAAAGATGGACCATCAACACAGGCCCTTCAGGTAGTTTGAATTCCTTCAGAGAGTCATCGAAGCCATGCAATTATACCAGTAATGAAATCAATTTAGCGATTCAGATAGAAGGAGCAGGTGGCTGCCACCACACCCAGCTGAAAACCCCAAAACCCTTTCCTTGGTCTCTTGGTGTAAGTTTAAAAGAGTTTCATGTATTTATTATGCTGTCTTATAATGTCTGTGAACAGCTTCATCATTTAATATAATGGAGTATCCAAGTATTGGATCTGATTACTGAGAGCCATCAGATATATTATTTTATAGCAATCAACTAGTGAAAACCTTACATAGTCACCCTCAGTGTTCCATAATACGGGTCGCAACACACCCAAATATGCACTTGCAGCTTGCATGCCAGGACACGGTATACTTATTCTCTATTTAAAGCCACAGTGAAACTCACAAGTACTCTTCACCTCATCAGCACCTCCACCGCGACATGCTTATCAACACCGCGGAGCCCTGAATCACCCATGTGTGACCAGCTGCGACCGTGACGGACTGCAGGGCCAGGGGAAAGATGTGGAGCACAATGACCCCCGAGTGGATAATCATTGGTGTGTGAACACCGATGGAGCCGCACCAGCTGTGACTGCGGTCCCTGAAGAGAGCGAGGGGCTGTTTCTTTCAGGGCTGTGACCTTAGCGTGGTCAGTGCCTGGTTTGTCAAGCTCAGTGGAACGCACACTGACAAATGTTTAAAGATACAGTACGCGCGTGCACACACACACACAGGCTAGTGCTGCTGTGTTTGAGAGGACACTCACTGACTACATTACCTTTTACAATACACCATGTGTGACTAAAACCCTATGTACCTCTAGTACCTTATAATAAGCTGTTCATATCTACAGACATGGGACAAACACTGTCTCTAGATAGGAGTATTTGTGTTTTTCTCGTGTTTTTGCGATCGCCATAGTTTCTCTTTCTTGCTTGGAAGGGGAGGGTAAAGCTAGCACTCACAACACCACTAGATGCCACTAAATCCTACACACTGGTCCGTTGAAAGGTAACAAATGTGGACTTTGAAGACTCAATACTTAGGCTACATATATCTAGACCTAAAGAGGATTTTAAGTCGTTTCTAGATTGCCAAATTAAATTCAATGCTTTGTGTTTTTCTGTGGTAAACTATCTTTGCGTTTGAAGTGCGTTTCCTATCTGTTTGTATGCAGGCAGATTGAAACCAACTGAATACAGCTCGCTTTCCAAGTGAGTATGAGAAACTACGGTCGTTATTAAACTCGCAAAGAACACAAAACGCCATATCTAGAACCAGTTTTGGTTTGTCCATATAGAAACATGGTTGTTCAATATGGCGGCCAACATAAAAGAGGAAATGCTCCCTCCGTAGATAAAAACGGCTCATTCTACGGTAATTAAAACACAACAATTATTGTTCTTATCCTCCTTAATGTTATATATTAGACCTTTAAAAGTCATTTGACTAGCATCTGTTAGCTAACGTGTTATGCACAGAGTTGTGTTTCTGGCCACTTGTCAAATGTAAAGTCCAATATTCACTCTGCTTTTAGCTCTGATTTGGTTTCCACCCTCTTTATGAGGGAGTTCTCATTAAGATTTTTGTAGTCTTCAGGTTTATCCCAGGCCTAAGAGTGACACCTTTCACATCACATGTCGTCATAAAATTCTTTAATATGAAAAACCTGAATGAATGAGTTGAGAAACATGACAAATTCTATGTACTGCATGATAATTAAAAGATTAACTCCCAACACATCCTACAACGATGAATGCACATTTGAAAGGATGAGTCACCCTTCACCATATTTTCGACAAGTGGGTGAGTGCTTGTGTGGTATACCCCTCACAGTGTTTAATGGCTCTGTTCTGCTCTGGGGGCGTTTTACTGGCATAGTTTGGATCTACTTTGCAAGTCAAAACAAAGTTATTCTCAGTGATCACCTTTTTCCTATATGATGACACATTTATATCCTCATCAGAATGGTCACTTTTCAGGTAACAAAGCCTCCATCCAAAGGGCAGGAAGGCTCACTGAATGGTTTGAAGTCCTGGCCCTCACAGTCACCAGATCTCATCCAGAAGTTCTCTCCACTATTATCACAACACTAAATGAGGAAATATCTTTTGGAAGAATGGTATATATCCATCTAGCACTGTTACAGACTTGTAGAATCAATGCCAAGGTGCATTGAAGCTGCTCTGGTGGCACATGGTGGCCCAACACCTTACTAATACACATTTTCTCACCCATCAGCATTAACTGTACTGGATCTTTATATTCTCTCCTTCATCTACTGTCTGTTGTCTGAGAGTTGCTGGCTCACATGCCTTCAGAATACTTTCATACATTTTGGACATGTCTAGTTGC
Organism: Morone saxatilis; assembly: GCF_004916995.1. NCBI lineage: Eukaryota > Metazoa > Chordata > Actinopteri > Moronidae > Morone > Morone saxatilis. Next base: position 20,268,960 of record NW_023339873.1, read on the forward strand.
CAGGCTTTAAGTATAGTTGTCAGTTTAAATAAACTTTAATTAAATTTTCATTTTGGCCTGCAGCTTTAAATCTATCTATCTATAAAAAGCTATCTACTGAAAACCACCACACCTCTGGATTAGTGGAAGGTTTATTTGCATACTGACATGCTAATCCCCTGCAGTTACTTACCGTATGCTAAAGTGCTAGCATGCACATGAAATGAGCTATCTGAGCTTAGCAGAGAGCTAGAGATGATTTCAGTGCCAATCCTCTTGCCACATATTTATTTGCAGTTATAAATCTGCAGATAATTTATAGATTTAGGATTAGTGAGGCTTATTTTCATACTTTAGATGATGCTAATCTCATGTGGTTACTTTATATGCTGTCCAATAAAGTGTTAGCATGTGCTCCAACCGAACTAGCCAAGGGGACATAACCTAATCCTTTCAACCTTACTGACTCCAAGCCAACAGTCCTAGCCTTTTCCAAAAGACAGGAGAAGCAATGTCTGGCATTTTGTCAGTTTGTATGAATAAAAATGTATGTAGTCACTCATTTTGAGGGCTAGGGAGTTCGTCCTGACTCAGCTGGCTCCCGGCTAATCCAAAAATGGGCAAAGAGGTGGACCTTGGGTGGAGCTATGGTGGGCTGAATGAAGCCTGGTCATTGGCACCCACCTGTCACTCAAAGAGGCCACACCCTAAATTATGCATAGTTTTAAGCCTTGATATAATTTAACGAGTGAGTTATATAAAAATTCACCACCTGCACAGTTGTCATGAATGGGGAAATTAGCTATAGAGTGGCCGCTCAAGGAACTGCATTTTTTCCATTCCCATGTTGGCTTCATTTGCCAGCCACAGAGTTTGGTTTTCTGTCCTCTTGAAAAGATGCAGTCTTTTGTTTACAGGAGAAAATACATACATATCCATGAAATTCAGTAGCCTCACTATGCTTTCTTCGAGGCCCTCATAATTTCATCTACTTCTAAAAGTATTTTTAATAACAAAGGGCTAAAAGGAAAGTCATGAAAAGTTAACTGCGCCTCCGAGATAGAAAAAATAGGCAAAAACTTTACCCTAGAACAGAATTTCACAGTGAAATTCTGGGAATGAAATCAGGGGGGTAGAGGCAGTGGGTTGTTGTCTTTTGTTCAAATGATTGCTTGAAATACCAAAGACAGATGTGGAGCCGGCGTGTGTTGTGCCTTTGTTATTGGTAGATGCAAGTGAAGAAAGCTGAAGCTACACAGCCCTTCTTCCTGTAAGACACGTCTCAGACTGGCTTTCATGCCAAGTTTGGCTGCTCCTGCACCTCCGCGTATCACAGCTCCCTCACTGAAGTCGCAGCAGAAAGAAAGAGGATCGAAGCAGGGGCTCCTGGGAGAGACTTAAAATGCTGTAGCACTTGGACTGATGTATTAAATGCATGTCACACTGCTAAAAAAAAAAAAAATGACATGGCGAGGGTTCAGGCCAGGTGAGTGCTTTTAGCTGCAGAGCACGCATTTCTCTTAGCAGTTTAGAAAAGCAAATCTCAGTGCAGCTTGCGAGTTGCTAAATGATGCAGCGACATAGCTTTAGGGAGGAGAAACTATTCTGCTGAATGCATTTTAATCCTGTAGCCCTCAATCAGCATCTTTTCTGCATTTGTAAAACAGAATGTAGCCCATAATGATGGCTCGAGGATGGCCCTCTCTCCCTCTGAAGCACTGCTTCATCGCAGTTAGGATGTCAGGAATCAGCTAGATGCCATTTGGGAGCTAATGACACTGTTAAAGTCAAAGATAAAGGAAAGCTAAAGATGTTGCATGTGCTGTGTGGCACATTCTTCAGGGTCCAAGCGTTTAAAGTAAAGTGACAAAATTGAACTGAACTCAACTGTGAAAACAGAATGAAAATGAAAGCAGCATTTTCTGGGAGGTATAAATATGGAGATTTGTGCCACAGAGATTGTATTTCATATGCACACATTTTTATCCAAGATTAAATTCAAACACACTGGTGTGGAGTGTACTGGCACTGTTTTTATTTCCTTGTTGTGGGTACATCTTCATCATTTAAATGGCAACTGAATACTGTATTGTGATTGAAGCTGTTATAACCTTTTTTCAAATCAAATCAAATTACTATTTATTGTGTGGAAGGGGTTGCTTAAAGTGGCAACCCTACAGAGAATTACCACCAAGTCTGCTGTTCCTCTCAGCTTTACAAAGGCCCGTTGTTTTGGTTCTCTAGCCCCCAAATTCACAGCAGGCCGCTGTTTTCAGTGAAAAATCTCTGATAAAACCCGCTGTCATGGTTTTTGGTTTTAGTTTAGTCATAATCTGTTTAATTTTGTAATTCTCACCTTACTTCGTCCTGCCTTTGCGTATTTCCCGCCAGTGTTGAACTTGATTGTCTACCCCACCCTGATTAGTTTAACCTGTGTCTGGTTGTCCTCCACTCAACAATGTATTCAGTCTGTGTGTTTCCTTGTGTCGTTGCTAGTCCGTCTTTGTTGGCTTAAGTGTTCCATCGAGTTTCCAAGTCCCAGTGTTTTTAAACTTTTCTGCTTTGTGTTGTGGACTTTCTTTGACTGACACGTTTGGATTTGTCTGTCTGTTGGTCTGCCTTCCTGGCTTTGCCTATTGCCTGCCTCATTCCCATAAGCCTTTGTACCTCAGTTTGACTTTGTGTAAATCAATGTGCTGCATCAGATCTGCCTAAGTAGTAGGGCTGTGTATTGGCAAGAATACGATATGATACATATCACAATACAGGGGTTACGATTCAATATCTTGTGATATATTGCGATATTAGAGTGCATGGTATAATTTTTTAATTGCAGCCAATGGAGCTCCCCCTGCTGGCCTTTACATAGAATGCAGGTTTAATACATTTGCATTGGCTTCACTTTGCAGAGCAGGAAGCTCTTGCCATTATATACACTGTCAATATTTTAAACACAAAAATCGATACAGTGATTTTGACAATCGATACAATAACACAAAATAAAAAATAATATAACTTTTTTTATATATATGTATAATATATTCTAATTAATATTCTTCTAAACACAACTGAGAAATTACATATAAATTAAGTTTACAACTCAGTAATCATAATCATTTCAAGTCTCCTTAAGCAGTGGAAGTGAATGCGGTTTCCAGAAGCCTCAGCACTGAACTGGGTGTGCATGCTGCGTTGGCTGCTTCACTTTAGTCGCTCAGACATTCAGTGTCAGGCTGCCTGAGCCAAAAGAGGATAGAAAAGCATTTGCCGTGCGATTCTCCCACAGCAGATCCAAGGGGAGCGCTGAGATTCACATTTCCAAATGCCAAGACGTGATTATTTTTATTGCAAATGACAGCAGGAAAAAAAGTAGGCTGCAATTTTGTACAGTTTGATGCATTAGGGTTTGAAAATAGTTTTTCCACCTTGAACGTGATTAATATTTAATGTCAGTATAAATATGAATGTGTATGCTGAGCAGTGATCTTTTCAAGCTTGAATTATAGTACAGTAGGAGAACTGAAAAACACTTTTCAGATGAACGTCATTTTAAACGTTAGACAGAAACTCATTTTTGTTGTGATCAACAAAATGTAGGACATGTTACTAATGCTGTGAGGTAGTCTAAAGTTTTTATTTAATGTCAATTCTGCCCTAGCCTTAGCTTGTAACATCTCTGCTTTGCCCTCTGGTTGATTCAGTAGCACACATATAGGTTACAGGTTAGGCCTTTAGCCCGTGAAGAACTATTTTATTTGAATGCAACTTTCACAGCTCCCACGCTGAGTAAATACAGTAAGCATAAAAGGAGGCTAAAGTTTTATAGTTCATATGGTCTTATGCGATGGTCTGCGATAGTCGCCTTCCACCGGCTTCACCCAGTTAGAGCTTCCCAGTCTTTGTTGTAGCTGCATTTCCTTTTCTTCATAGTTTTCACCAGCTTCCACTGTCGTTACTGTAGATGGATGAAAGAAACTGTTACTCTTCCCAACAACTCCTGAGAGTTAAACCTGACATGCTTCTATACTGAAACCCTAACCCTAACTCTGACAGGGAAAACATCAGGATTTGTTAAAATATTAAATAATCTGTCAAATGATCATGACTATGACACATGTAACATTGAACACAACTTGTCAGTAAAAAAAAAAAGACTGAATTGTGATTATGCTGTGTTACTTTGGAACCAGCTCTTCCCTAAATGAACTGTCCTTTTTAAGAACATAAAGTCCATAATAGTCATTAATATAAACTTATATCATTACGTTAAATACTAAAACAATGTAACAAAAGAAATTCACAGATCTTTAACTGCCGCTGCACATCAGACAGGCCTCCTCACTGTCTCTTTTTAAATCTCGTCTTAAAACCCACCTCTTCTTTTTGGCTTTTGACACCACGTAGAGTGTTGATTTTATGTGTATACGTGCTTATTTTATTTTGTGCGGCACGTGCATTTTATTTTATTTTATTTATTTTATCTTATTTATTTTATTTTATTTTATTGTTGTTTATTTGTTCTATTGTCCTACCTTCATCTTTTTATTGTGCTTTTATTGTGTTATTAATTTACTTGTGTTTAAATCTTCTTGTGCGCCAGCACTTTGGAAACCTTGCTAAAATCGTGCTATATAAATAAAGTGGATTGGATTGGATTGGATTACTTGAAATTGTCTCTTTGGTAAAAAATACAGTATGTGACATCTGCTTTAGACAGCCTGATTAGATAAAAAAAAAAAGTGGCTAATCAAGAACCAACTTCTAAAGTAAGAGACCTATTTATTTTTTTCCCCTCACCCAGGTCTGCATTATCATAAAACTTGATTTTCTCTGTATTTCTACACAATCACTACATTCATTCAGGGTTTAATACCCGCCGTGGACTGAATATTGATGAGGCATTTGTAGAGAGAATTTTGGCGCGCTTCATAATTTATGTTGCTTGTCACTATGGATCTGCTAGGAAATATTAACCAAAGACAGACAGCTGGTAGGGGAAGTGTGGTGATTTATACCTCACACAGATAAAGGAGTACGCCACTGATTTTACACATTAATATCAGTTTACTTGCCATGTAGAGCACTTGTCAGTCTATGAACGCAGTTATATGATGTCTATTGTGGCTCTGCGGGAGTTCTCTAAAGCCCAAGAAAATAACCCTGATGATGTCATAGTGATGTCATCAGGGTTATCTTGAGTTTGTGATTAGCTTGAGTTTGAGATTATATATTTCTAAGAGAAAGCAATAGAAGCATTAGGAGTGTGAAAGACGTATGTTTACAAGGCATGGTAGTGCAATTGAGTTGCATTATGGGAAGTGCAGTCTTTTTGTAGCCTCATCCATACTAGGGACTAAAAGTCAGGATATCTTGGTTTCTGTTGCTTTGCTTTTTCCAATCCATTTATCTGTCTCATGTGACTGTGTATGTCTGCTCTGAGGTAAGCTTTCAGTGTTAGCATGCCTGGCTACCTAGTGTACTACCTACAGTATCTAGTGTTACCTCCAAGGCAAAAGGAATTTTCTGCTACATTATTTCGTAGGGTTACAGGTTACGTAAGCACATCCACTGTATTTCAGCACTTTGTGGGAACCTGTCCTGGATGCTATCAGAGTTTAGGCTCTGCCCTGCTCTATTAGATTTGGGAAAGTGCAGTACAAGAACAATTCTGTTTCTTTACACCTTTATTTCTTTAGAAGGGATCATTACCGGGTGAGGATGCTGACTTTTTGCCTGGGGCATGCAGCGTCAGCCTCAGCCTTTTAACACGATATCACTTATAAAGCCATCAACAGCATGTTTAGGACCCCTTTCAAGGCTTTTCATTTGAAAGTAGAAATTCAGACAGAGACAGTGGTTTTAATAAAGCTAACACTAGAGTTATTAGCTAACATCTGATGGCAACAGTTACAATTTCCGACTAAGTCGCCAGATATAAAAGGGAACCTGCTTTTGTCTCTGTCTGAAATCAAGGACTCATTGTTTCAAAATGAAGAATTTCAAGTGGTAACTGCCCCCGTTATCCTTGTAAACTGCATATGTGCAAGAACAGAAACCTTGACAAGTAGAGTAATTAAGGCGGGCAAAGCTTAGCAACCAGTCAGCTGAAGTTCTAAAATTTTAAGGGACTTTTTTAAAAATAGCTTGTATCACCTCACCTTGCTTGCCTTGTTTTCCCACCAGCTTTCTCACATTTTCAGTGCCCCTGCCTCTGCAGTTTGCTCAGCTAACTTTCCCTTGGGCATTTAATGTGATACCGGACGCTCTTCTCTACCACCTTATGTGTGTGTGTGTTTTTTTTTCCTGCCTCCTCCATCCACCATCTAGCAGATGATTCGGGCACCAGGATCAGCATTTATTTTGGCTCCAAGTTCTTTTCTTCCCCACTTGTGCATCCCAAGCACATCCCTTCCTCTTAAAGAGAGCGGCCAGAGGAGGAAGTGAAGGAGAGCGATGGTGCCCTGTAGGAGGGAGGAGGGTTGACTGATGATCCATCCCTGCTACACAGTTGGTTGTCAGTGTATAAATGGCCTCAGCCTCACAGCCATTCAATCTAAACTATAGTGAGCAGGCAGGAGCTCGCTCCAACTCTTAACGCCGTGCAGTTGCACATGTCTGGTTTCAACGGAATCCAAATGACAGATGTCGACAGAGAGTTTGATGTATTATTCTCATCGCCTCCACTTGGTGATATTGAGCCTATATTACATTCCCCATTCTCTGCTTTTGACATAAATATGGTTTTGATTATCTAGCATTACCCATAATGCAGCAGGTACCTACCTACCACTTTGTGATCATTCAAGGCTGTGGAAGTAGTTTTTTTTCCACATTCAAATGCATTGTGCAACATCACTTGACTTGCATAGCCATCAATAAATCAAGACTCGTGCTGATGTTCTGTTTATTTTTGAAAGAAAATACAGAACTTAAAAGTGTTCCATTTGTCATTACAGGCGACACATATCCTATTGCCTCTATGGGCAACCACGTCTCCCATTGCAGTGGAATTACTGACATTCAGTTATATTGGCAGCCAGGTCGCCAGTGGCGTCACCACTGTGCACGCCTCATTTCTTGATGTTGAATTCTCCCTGATAGGCTTAGTGCTTGTCTCCAGATAAGCAGGTTTGAACGACAGTTTTGTGACAGAAGACACCATGGGGGGAGGCTTTGGGGGTAAAACCAAATGAGAGAAAAAAAAGAGAGAACAATAATGAAGTGGGGGTGCATTGGGCTCATTATAAGAAATTGCCTAGGCTTAAAGAAAGGATGCATATGACAGCTCAAATCCAAGTAAAGTATGTGACCGTCTCAATTACAGGAGCTTAGACGGAGGGAATGTAATAATGCAGAGTCAGGGGACAAGTATATCTACATCTGTGATGTCTCTCCATGTGTTGCATGTGCTTCCGTACACAAAAAGAACTTTGCATCAATCTCTGCTGACGTTTTTCTCCACGTTTCTCCCCATTAGACACATTTCTGACAGCTATCCATGTCCTAAAAGGAAGCATACAGATGCCATTGGGTCATGACACCCACTCTGGATTACCCACAATGACTAGTGTCTTGTCTGTCTGTCACTTCCCAACTCTTGCCAGATCAGACTCTCCTGCATCAGCGGCGTGCAGTAGGGGGGTTGCCATGGCAACAGCTCATCCCCCGTCTGTGCAATCTGATCTTGTTTATCGAGTTCCTCTTCTCGTCGGAGCAGCTGCATGGAAACAAACCCTGATGCCTCGCGGGCAAAGGAACAGCGTCAGATCTGAATGGAAATTGATCACAAAAGGAATAAAAATTAGACTTCTTAAGGATCCCTAAGAAACTCCAGCCGGAGTGCTGATCAGCCATTAATTTGTAGAGTTTGTGTGGCCCATACCTATTGTGGGGCCACACAGACTTTCTCATGCAATTTCTCACGGTTAAACTAGATAACAGCATGTTTCTGTCTTTCAGTGCAGACAGGGTAATTATTTTGCCAAGCACCATTAACCCACCGGGCAATAGCCACCTCCTCTCCCTTTACATCAGGCCACGTAGGAGTGGAGTCAACCTCGTGTCCACAGTTCTCAGATCAATTAAAATAATATCATAATGAGTGCAATTACAATATCCATGGCATGTCAGGAACCTTTAAGTAATGTATGATATGGTATATTATACTTGATCAAAAGTATGACAATATTCGAACATTACATACATGTGTGACATGTCATTCCAAAGCTATGTGCATGAATATGCTGTACTGTCCCAGCCTCCACTTTTGTTGGAGGGCTTTACACAAGATTTAGGAACCCGGGCTGCAGGGATTCGCTCCCATTCAGCGAGGTCAGACACTGATGATGGGCGATAAGGCCTGGCTCGTAGTCAGCGTTCCGGTTCATCCCAAAGGTGTTTGATGGGGCTGAGGTCAGGTCTTCTGTTCAGCAGGCTGGTAAAATTCTTCCACACCAAACTATGAAAACCAAAGAAGAATTGTCACATTGAACAGCCAACCAAAGTATGTAATAGACCCACAGATCCACTAGTGGATACAAGAGGTGGGACCAAGTCTCAAGTCTTTGCATTCAAGTCCCAAACTTGTAGTTTTGAGTCTTAAACAAGCCATAATGCACTTTTCACCAAATGTAATGCCATTTAAACAACAACAACAAAATTACCATTGGTGTAATTTTTTCCAACTAGTACTGTAACATTAGTTCTTCAAGGGCCTCTCCTGCAACATGACTGGATGCTGTCAGACTGATTCAAATAAAGAGCATCTGGGGAATTAAGTGTTAACACACTTGTTAATCTTTGGGTTTGGAGGAAGGTCCAAGTGAAGTAACAAGTTTAATTGACTTGAGTCCACACCTCCTCTGTATAGCGTGTCATTGTCACATTATTGCCTAGTTGAAAAAAAGACCTTCCCCAAACTGTTACCTCAAATTTGGAAGCACATTATTGTCTTAAAACAACCTTTATTTTTCAATGTACCCCTACAGCTATATCAGATCAACACAAAGGGATGGATGATGGCAACGTGTGATCCACATACAGTTATTTCTTTCTTTCCATCTTTGTTGAGCCTATTTTATTTTAATATTTTAATCATTTACCCTAAGCATCCCTCTAAATTCATTGGAACAACTTAGTGAGAGTTAGAAACACAGAGAGGAAGCTCTGCAGGGATTCAGTCATTGACCAGTTGGGGGCACAAATTTACTCAATACCTGCCATTATTATTGTAATAAATATAATGACAAGAACATTGAATGTACGATAGATATTCCACACCCATGTCATCAATAACCTGTTATTCAGAGTTATTTTCCTTTAAGAATCCTTCTTCTTCAAAACAAAAAAGGTTTTCAATTTGACAGTAATTGCTATGTCATTGGCTCACATGACTGGTGTAAAAACCTCGAATATTTTTATAGCTCCTCATGGCATTCAGTGCCACACTGTCAGCAGTTCTCTCATTTGAGTGTTCACCTGAACACAAACAAAAATTAGTTTGTGCAAATGCTGGGACTCTTCCCTTGAAGAAGGACTGAATCCATTATAAGAAAGATAGGGTTTTAATAGAAAATCATAATACAAGTGTCGAGGGCATAGGGAGTTAGCCGAGGTTAATTTCATTCTCTCCTCCCTCACTGGCAGCAAAACGCTATCTCCACTCACACATTTAAAAGGAGGAGTAATTGAATCATTTGTGTAGCAAAGGCATTTGAAGGCCACACATTTTAAAACCAAAGAGCATAAAGTAGGAAGTTCTCAGTAACACAGGGTTACAATGAGCTGCATTTTAATGGGATGAATGGAAAGTTAATTGAGCTCAAGAAACTATGGTTAGGTTTTTGTGTAGAGGAAATGCACGTTTGCATGCAACATACAAACAACATCTGAGTAATAAAATCGGTATTTGGTTATAATAAAGTAGCTGTAGGTCACAGAATCATGGTATAATATAGCTTAATCGTCGAGTTACTATGATAACACAAAGCATATTCTGGGGTTAAATAGGCACTCAGACAGTGAAGCAGCACATCTAAGATAACCTCAGATGACAATAGAAAGTTTCTCTACCTAGATGGCACCAGAGAAAAGATCAAAGCTTATCATTCTAGTCTTGGTGCTGGTCATCCTTTTTGAGAGCCCCTGATAACTGAACAGACATAATAAATGTCCGTTTCACTCACACTCCCTATTACTTTCACAATTTCAAACCTGTGGTGTGTCTCTTTTGCAATCACATTTAAGGTGGCCCAATTAAAACAAAGGGAAACTGCTCTTGAAGGTGTGAATATATGCACATTTTGCAGCAGACTTAAAGGTCCAGTGTGTAGGATTCAGTGGCATCTAAGTGTAGTTGCATATTGCAACCCCTCTCTTTTCCCTCCTGTTCAAGCATGAAGGAGAAACTATTGTGGCCGCAAAATATACATATGGCCCTGTCTACAGCCAGTGTTTGGTTTGTCCGTTCTGGACTACTGTAGAAACATGGCGGTTCCCATGGTGTACGCCATAGAAGATGATCCGCTCCCTCTGTACAATAAAACGGCTCATTCTAAGGTAAAGAAAACACAGCAATTCTTATTTTATATTATAGATTATAGACTAATGAAAACATACCTATGAATATTATATTCCATTTCTGCCAACAGATCCTCCTAGGGTTAGGGTTACACACTGGACTTTTAAAGGAATACTTTGACATTTGGAAAATATACTCATTCGCCAGTGGATGGGAAATTCAATATCACTTTTATAGTAAATAAAGGACAGCCAGCATCTGATTAGCTAAGCTTAGCATGACTGGAAACAGGGCGAAACAGCTAGCCTGGCTCTGTCAGAAGGTAACAAAAGCCTACACATCTTAAGCCCAATAACACCTGATATCTTGTTTGTTTAAACCATATAAAAAAACATAAAAATAATTATGGTTTTACACATTTCCTGTTTCAAGTCTTAATGCTAAGCTAAACTAGCCAGCTGCTGGTGGTAGCTGCATAATAAGTGTATGAGATTAGCATTATTTGATGCTCAGTAATCACATTTCAGTTACTAATCCCAGTAACCCTGCATAACTGCGACATTTTGTCTTTTTCACAGTGTGTAATATTTAGAAGGATCTATTGGGATGGGATGTTTTCATTAGTGTATAATCACCTGGATATAGCGATCATTGTGTTTTCATTACCTTAAAATACACTGTGGGTTGCCTTCCACCATCTTTAACCATCATGTTTCTGCTGTAGCCCAGAACGGACAAACCAAACACTGGCTGCAGATAGGACCTTTCAAGTTTTTCTTGAGTTTTGTGGACACCGTAGTTTCTCCTATGCATTTCACAGCTTGTTCTCCTTCCTAAGTCTTCAAAGAACAAATGTGAGCAGTGTGAGCAGTTAGCTGCAATATGCAACTTCACCGCCGCTCCTGGACCTGAGTTTGAGGGCAGTTTCACATTAGTGGTGCAACATTAGCCAATCGTAGGCCTAGTTCAGACTTAGAGTACTTGCCTTCACTTTCATTGTGAGGAAAGGACTTCCAAAGTGCTGCTGCTTGCAGTCATGCTAATGTTAAGCTAACTGTTGATTGTCAGTTAACAATCTTGTGTAATAAGCAGCGAGTAATTATTACATTTTCCGAGTAGTTTGCAACACTGTTCATTTGAACCAAAAAGTCATGAGAGTGGTATCGATCTAACGCTTGACAAGAAAGAATAACCATGTTTCCACAAACGTCTAACTATTTCTTTAATGACTGTATCATCCAGCATCAGCCAGGGGAAATTGTTTTTTTCAGGTGAGTTTCTCAGAATACCAAGGAGCTGATACAGTATGTTTCCTGAAATACCTTGTCACAGACAATGAAGTCTGTCTCAACGTCAGCAGTATGAGACAGCGGTAAAACAAGTGAAACAAGTGAAACTGCTGCAGTGTGATTCATCTGCAAAAAGAGAGAAAAGACAGCAAGGTTAACTAGACAAACTACAGACCATGCGTATTGCTGTAAAGAGACAGTCCAAAAATCAGTGAGATCAGAGGAAATGCTCAAGCTCAGGAAGTGAAAACAAAGGGGGCACTGCATGAAATAATGACGTGAAAAAAAGAAGAAGAAGAAGAAGAACTCGAACTTAACAACAAAATATAGAGGCCTATGAAGTGCTACCACATACTTCATTACCCCAGACAAAGTGAACCGAGCTCTCAGCTTGAGCTTGCTTGATTCCTCCATTGGTGTGTGTGACAATAATTAGCAATGAAAGAAAAACATCTCAGAAAGCATGAAAAGTAGTGAAGAGGAAAATAACACATGTTCCAAAGAGTCTGTGAAGTTGGACCAGTATTTATGAAAAGTAATTTAATGACTAAGTTGGAGTGGGAGACGAATAATAATAAGTAGAAGGAGTTTGAGGAGGTGTTGCATCGCAGGTACACTGTTAAGTTGGCATATTAAACATACTGAATTTTCAGAAGAAAGTATATAAATAGTATGTGGCTTGTGCTGGCTTTTTGCCCTTTTGACTGTGGAATAAATGTGATTGTTTACCTTGAATGCCGCAAACAGGATTGTACAGGAAGGTTAGGTCAACATTTCATCCCCATTTCAACGTCACCCTCAAGCAAGTAAACACTGCCAGGCATTACTCTGCGCCTACTAAATTCAGCAGTTTTGGAGGGAATACCGACGAATAACCGCCGTGATTGAATGGTGTCACGTATATCAAAAAGTGAGCGCTTCCATTCCGAGATGCAGCATCTTCCTGTCAGCCCTTGCTGCTTGCACTCAGTTTTGCTCAATCTCGAAAGTGTTTTGACAGTTTCGGAGAATGTGCCAACGAATAGCAGACGGGGATGGGACGGTGTCATATACCCAGTATCAACAAGCTGACACTGAGGACTCATCAAAGTGTCAGAGCTTCACAACTGCTGTGTGACAAACCGATGTGGGCCCAAGACAGTGTGTCAGACTTAACACAGCTGCTTTCCAAGAACAGGCCACAACGCAGAAGGTGAAATGACCCACTGATCCTTCTTTTCTAGGACAGTTCCTGGACAATTGTGGTCTGAGAATAGTGTACATGGCCCATAAAAAATCCCCTGCGGCAGCGTTCCAGCGTGTCAAACTGACACAAGTACTCTGTAGCATTTTATTAGCAATGATGAATGTGTTTTTACTGCACTGTTTGTCTGTGTGGTGTCCTAATGGCTAATTTTATGTCTAGGCCAGGGTTTTTTTAATTTGGGAGGCATGCCTCTTCCCCAGGGGGGCATGGGAGAGTTGCAAGGAGGGGCGCAAAAGTGGAGACATGAAGCAAAGATACTGAGTGAGGTGAAAAGTGCATGCATGTGTTCTGATTTAGCCCGCTTATCAGTCGCAGCAGTGCGTGTGACACACCGCTCATGGAGGCAATTTAGGTAGTTTAAAACCATTAGCAGCTGATTGCTGCAATTTGCGTCAAAAATTGGACTTGTCAGACACATAACACAGTCAAACCCTGAACATACAGACGATACACATATTTCTAGATTCAGTGTGACATCCCACTCCCACAAACATATTCCTGTCGCATCCCAATCCTATGACAGAGTATAAAAATGTATTTCCCATCCCAATCCTTGAAGAATTACCCCCGTCCCATGCTGTTCCGGACATTCTTTCCATTGGAATTTTGGTCAGTCCACAGTCCATACACATCATGCACTGGTCAGATGGCTGCAACCAACCAGCAACAAGCAACTAAAGCAGACAGGAGAGAAATAAAAAGAAAAAAGGCAACAGAATAAACAGCATTATTTTTAAATAAAGATTCTGATCATTACATTCCCGCCCTGCCTGCTGCCATTAACTCCCAAAATGTCAGCTTCTGTGTGACTTACACTTTATGGGGGTATCAGTGGGTGCTGTGAATACATTTACAAAAGTCAGCTTATAAATTAAAGAAAAAAGAATTTCCTTATAACCCCAAAACTCGGAGAGAATCCTCACATTTTTAAGCTTCTGCAGTGTCCAGTAATAGTTGTATTTTGACTAAGTAATTTAATTTACTTATGAGGGTGCAAATGTTCCAAAATGTAAACGAATATAAGCTTAAAAAAGGTATACTAGTAGTAAGTATATAAAAAATTGCTCTAAGTCTAGCCCACACATATCTTTCAACCCCAATTGAGCGATGCATAATAAATAAATATGAAAAAAGTAAACAAATGTGAAAAAATAACAAAATCAGCTGTGTAAAGGTGAATGCAAAAGCACACAGCAGCATTTTAGCACCATTACCCATCCAAAAGCAATTTCAGGCATGTTTAAATTTGAGCCGGTTTAATGAATACAAACACTAAGAGCTTGTACTGTACAGTGGATTGTTCGGAGAGGGATTGAAGGCTTCTTCATGATATCAATACCATCATCTGAAGTGCTTTCAGTGCCTGATGTAAATACATTACCGGCAGCCATATCAATTGTGGTGGAATGGAATGAGAAAATGGTGGTGCTATTTTTGTGCGTTTGCTGCCAGCTATGTGCAGGCACAATCCACCTAATTGGTTACCATGGTGCTGCAAAGGCAGATGTGAGAAAGCACCTAACTCAACAACTGGCTGCCATGACTGACAAGCAATTAAGGATTTGAAACAGATTTTTAGGTGCACCCTTCAGTAAAATGAAATGCACATTAAGATCAAAACTGACATCGCAGTGGGGAAAATCCTGAGGAGTGACGGGCCGGCAGAAATATTTTTTATCTTGATGAGGAACATATCCGAGTGATGCTCATTGGTTTGGTATGACATTACATGTTTGGTTTCTTAGATACACCCCCATGCTGGCATTTAGGAACATTCAGTAGCAGCAACAAGATAATTATTGCCATGTGTTGAGGAAATGTATCCATTTGGTCACATTTCGTCTCCACTATCTGCAGCAATCTGATGCCATAAAACTATTGCTCGCTCTGAAGGCTTGGGAGCGCCCAGGTCTCTGTGGTAACCGGGAGAATGCTAAATATTGCATTTTTAGAAGAGGAGACGGTCCAGCTGCAGTTGGTTTGTGGAACAAGACTGCCCTCCGATGGAAGATTGATTAACTGCTGGTAAATCAGGCTAATGTACCACAGAAAATGTGTCATTTCAAAAGACCAATATTGTTTCCATTAAAACAGATTGCTGTAGAGTGGTTGCATTTTCAGAGTGGGCTTTATTCTATAAAGATGAAAGCAACATGCAGAGTGCTACATGGAAATGGAATATTTCCGCGGGCCATTGCTTTGGGGCCTGTATGGTCGAGGTTGTCGGTTGCAGTCTGCCCATTATTGTGGGACTTCAAGGCCTGTCTGGGTAGAATGGACTGCATATGAAAATACTTCGATTCTGGTGTGTTTTTAAGGGACTAATCCTCTCTAAAAAAGACTACAATGAGAAGATCAATCAAAGCATTTAGAGGTTTGGTGTCATGCTCAGTTGCATCTCAGGTAGATAGCTGTGTAACCTCTGCACCAGTAGTTCTCCTTGGTCTGTGTGATCTGAATACCTCTTAGGAGGGAAGGATGTAAAACTTGGGCAAATTAAAAAAGTATACATTAGTACATAGTACATTTACAGTATAGTAAATGTAGTACATTTGTTCTGCTTCGCTTTGATTTTATCATCTCACAACCCCTCAGATTTATCTTGCAGACCCTGAGTTACTGAATTTATTGTTGTGTTACACAGTGGTGGAAGAAGTGCTCAGATCCTATATCTATAAATACAACAATGTAAAAACACTCCATTACAAGTTAAAGTCATACATTTCCATTCCCAACAAATACAGATGTCTAATCGGCTAAATATACTTATAGAAGTAATAGCAGTGAGCATTTTGCAACAATGCCCCCTGTAACTGATATAGTTATCATTATATACCACATTATGAGATTGTTAATGCTGAATCAAGCAGCATTTTACTGTTTTATTAACTATTGTTAAAGGTCCAGTGTGTAACATTAAGGAGGATCTGTTGGCAGAAATATATAATATATAATATTCATAGGTATGTTTTCATTAGTCTATAATCAGCTGAATATAGGAACTGCTGTTTTTGTCTACAGAAGCTGCGGGTCGCCCTTACACTGGCTGTAGATATAGTAGATATACTGTATATATATTTTTTTAATATTTCTCCTACAAACTTTACCGCCCCTTCTCATTCCCAGGTCGTCAGTAGAGACGCAAGTGGTGTTCAGTAAGTTGCAGTCTGCTACTTCACTGCTAGATGCCACTAAATCCTACACCCAGGTGTGGATTGGCCCCCTTCAAAGGATCATAAGATAGGGGCTCCCATGAGGAGGACAAGAGCTCACAGATGCCTCGCCGCCACCAGAATAATATCTAGCAGGCTTACAGAAATGGTCAAATGCAGTTTCCAAAGCAGTTCAGACTGATGGATATTTACTGGGGCTATACATATTTATATTCTATTTGTCCTTAAACAGTTATTAACCATCTCAGAAGGTGGACACAAAAGTGCAATGCATTCTATTTGGTCATTTTTAAGTGTATGTCATGTAACCAATGACTAAAAATATATGTCCCTCTGACATGTGCTGGAGTAGGCTTATAGAGTACCATGATTGCTGTATAGTGTATTAAAGGTGGGGTCAGACATTCTCTAGAAAGATAGCTGATTGTTGAGTCTCATTGTTGACCCCACCTTTCAATACGGCACTTGATTAAATGTACTGGTAAAGTTGACTTTCATAGAGCCTCATTTTTCAGTGAGCTACAGCACGTTATGTCGTTGACTCACTCTTGAACTCTTACAGGCTTCATTTGTAACTCATAATTATACTTTTGGCCGTTCTCCAAACACAAAATGAACCAGAGGATGGATGGATTCCAAGCTGACGTGACTGCATTAATTCTTGCTTCATTTTCCATTTTTCACCTAAGAGAAAAAAAGATAGATTCAGACTGGGACTGTGATGCCGAGCAATCAATTGTCTCATCTCTGGGGTCCAGTGAAATGGCTATAACAGTGGCATGTATAGCATAGGACCCCTTGTAGCTGTCACCCCCCATATGTCTGGCAATTCATCTTTTCTGTTGATACGATCATCTCATCTCATAATTCATTATTTGTCTCCACTGGAGATATATGGTATCTCTTATGCAATTACAATAAATAGAATTCCTATGACACTGCTTTAGGCCCAGCGTCTCATTTCCACTCTGCATTCTTCAAAAACAGACCAATGAGGGCCCCGAAGGACCGTCCAAGCTCATTGTGTAAAAATTAAACATATTCCTCATTCTGCTCGCAAACTCAAAACTCGGCTGGAGAGATTAAATTTTGTGCTAAATTAATGACTTTGCACATAGGAGGGTAATTAATCATTTGTTGGGTCCTTTCTCTGGCTCTTAGTGCACTCTGGCCCTCTCAGAGACACCTGCTCAAAAAACATCTTGACATTTTTGTAATTACACCTTTTCTCCCTAGCGCAGAGCAACTCAGCAGCTGTTGACAAACTGAGGGGTCACATTGCCCTGGCACAAATATAATAAGGCCATATGTTAAAATCCCAGCGGTCACAATAGTGACCATTAAAAACGTTTCTTTTTTTCAGGCTATAGATTTAGGTCCACAACAGAAGGTCATTAGCCTGTGTTACAGGTTAGATATAAGATGTTTCAGAAATACAGACTTAAAAGGGGCTACTATTGATATATTATGCTGAATAACTTTCCTTGTAGCATAAAAAGAGTTGGTGTGCAGTGGGGGTACTTTTGAGGTTCCGTAAAACTTCCCAAATAGACGCAGGTCTCCTTTACAAGCCTGGTGTGGCTACATGTTTTGACAACAAAAAAGCAGGTCTCTATTAGAGGCCTGCCTTTTAGAGCCTGGTATAGATTTATAGAAAATATCTGAATGTAAAGTATAATTAATTCAGTTTTACTGGCATGGTAAGAGAGACGAAAAAGTGCTGCCTCACAACCACTGAAGCTGTCATAAAGTCTGTGCGGTCTGTGTCCATTCCTGCATTATTTATATCCCTTTAGTCCGAAGGGTCCAGCCATCAAAAGAATCAAGGGGTTTCATTAAAATGAATCCATGTTGTGAATATTATCATGCGTCTGTGCTTGTAATTGTGTTTTTTTATGCCGGAAACAAGCTGTTATCCCGAGATAACAAGATAATCAACTCGTTATCACAACAAAAACAAAAGGCGACTTCCGCTTATCATTTATGTTTATCAGAGACGAGGAGTGCCATGCATAACTTTCTGTACATTCTGATAACAACTCTTTTCAGTTCAGTTATGAATCCTTGCTGATGGTCATGATAGTGATACTGTAGGCTGAAATCAAATGAACCAGACACTAATTTTTGACTTCTCTATAATTATCCTGTGATTTTAAGAAAACAAAAGTAGTTGTCTCGCAATAAATTTTTCAGAGAAATCAGCTTTTTGTTTTCTTGAGATAACAAGATAAATTAACTTGTGATCTCGAAATAAACAATCATTGCAAGCACGGCCGTTCTCAGCTTCCATACGTGTGGGTCGTTTTAGAAGGAAATGACAAACAACCTGTCTTATTGTTTCGGTTAAGGATTTGTCGAAAAGTTCTTGTTTTAAAGTGTGAGTATTTTTGTTTCCTTAAAGGCACAGCATTAGGGGTCCAGTGATGATTTAGTTTTATGCAGCGACTGTTAGATCCAGGTTGCTTACAGTTATAAGCATCAACAAGGGGAGCCTTTTCAATCAGAGGTCTGGAATACTGATTTGGTTTTCCAGCTGCTCCCACTCCCACCTGGGTCACACAGCACTGCAAATCAGACACATTTTTTAAAGGTGCTGCGCAAAACGTAGAAATCTAGTATTAATGCAGCTAAATGAATATCAATACATATGACCCCATACATGACCCCATACACACGATTACCTGCCGAATCGTGAAAATGAAAGAGACCAACACAAAAGAAAATCACATGTATTCAAACAGGCCTGCTCATTCAGCATGCAAAATTATGCATGCCATAATTAATTTGCCATTAAGGCTGGATTGATGTCGCCTTCATGATGCAGACAACCAAGCCATAATTGCCTCTGGTGTTGCATTCACAGCTTTGCCTCATTACTGAAACAGATGCTAATTTAGCGGAGCGGCTTCAGGTCGACAGGTGTGTGTGAAGTGTGTGTGTGTGTCTCAGAGTGGATCGCTCTGCTGTATTGGGCTACGTGTGAAGCGTACTGCAGAAGGGAAATGAGGAGTTGAAAATACATCATAATAAGCCAAGGCATGTTCATGAGGGAAAAAATTAAATATTTGCCTTTTTGGTGGAGCATCTTTTAATCGTACTGAATGGCAGAGGCAGTAATTGCTATGTGAGGAGAAAGAGACTTAATAGCTGGAGTAAACAAACCATTCTGCTGAATTATTAAGCTGTTTAACTAAATTATCTGCATTTGGAGCTCGTAGTTTTTCCTGTTCTTCTATTCACTGGGGAAACTGTAACCCTCCTTTATATGTTTTTTTTTTATGAAAAGCGCTTAGTAACTTAAATGAAGTCATACCTCAAAAGATGTTTATTCTTTTGACA
This sequence comes from Morone saxatilis, assembly GCF_004916995.1. NCBI lineage: Eukaryota > Metazoa > Chordata > Actinopteri > Moronidae > Morone > Morone saxatilis. Next base: position 20,288,505 of record NW_023339873.1, read on the forward strand.
GTAAAACCCATTAATATATTTAATGGCAAAATCAGCTATGTTTAGAGAAACAATACTCATACAAACAAATGAAAAACTACAAAATATCACTTTCTTTCCCCACATTAGTTCAGTTCGTCTCAGTCAGTCAGTACAGTGGCCATCATCTCAACAGCTGGAAAACAGCTGGCGTGTTTCACCACTATATTATTTTCACTGCAGGATAACTAATGAGTCATCCAGTTCAGAGTCCTCAAATATGGCCTCACATCTTCTTCGACCGTTTCTTGGGTCTTTGGTTGAAGACGGGCGAGGCTCCCATCAAGGAGTCGGGCGAATGCGAAGCGTAGCTGCCGTCTGACACCGCACCTCCGGGGGAGGGCGCCATGGCCCCTCCTGACTCGCTCATGGTGGACATGGGCCCACCCTCCTCGAACACATCTCCGCCCAGGACGCTGTGGTGGTGGTGGTGGTGATGGCCGGCACCCTGGCCCTCCTCGCCATCCTGCGGCTCCATTTTGACCTGCGGCCACAATGGGGAGTTGTTGGCCCCGCCCCCTCCTTATAAGAGAGGAGAACAAATAAGGTTAAAAAGAACTCTCCCTCCTTTAACTTCTCCCCCTCAGTGCACAGAACAAACACTGAAGCTTTATTCCAGAGAGGCTGTACACTTCAGTCCTCTCTGCAGAAAACTCAGAGATAAGTACGGATGTACACATTTGAACAGGAACGCTCGTCTCACCTGAGGTGTGAGGTGAATGGTCACCGTCCAGGCCTGAAGCTAGCCTCTCACCGTGGGCCCCGAGGACCCCCATGGGCAGAGCTTGGTCCCCGGAGGCCAGGTCGGCCTCAGGCTCCTCGCTGACAGGGAAGGAGATGTCACTCATAGGTTCTTCCTTGATCCTCAGGGGCTTGGAGTCCTCCAGAGCCTTCTCTGGGTTCACCAGTCGCTCGTACTCCTCTGACAGATCCTTACTCACCTGGAAGAGGAACATCTTTTATTCGTCCCATTTTACTGGTGAAAGCTCAAAGATAAAGCCTTGATAATCTGGAATTTCAATTCAATAATGATTATATTATTATATAATATATTATTATATATAATATTTCAATGTTTCTGATCCAACACATTGTAAAAAGAATGCTCTTTGCCAAAGTTAGTCACAGACACAGAGGACCAGCTCTACAGTTGTATATCTTTAGAAGTCAGGTTGGCACTGTAGACAGTGACTCTCCGAGTCTGGTTTCTGTCTCACTTCCAAGCAGCTTGTGCACACAAGTTGCCATACAGTCCTTTGTTCTCACTTGCACAAAGTCCTTTATGCTTTCTGAGATGATTCAGCATTGTTGAAAAGATATTATCAAACGTTGTCTCGGCACTTTGCCAAATGGGATTAGTTTCATTATGATTTAATCTGCTGACTGTTTTCCAATTACTTGTTTAGCCTACAAAATATAGCCAACAACAGCCATCAAATGGTCAATTCTTCCAGTGTTTTACCCAGGAAATTGGTTAGTGGAGGTGGTAGGTGTAATAATGAGGGTTTACCTTTTCTGCTAAGCTGCTCTGATTAATTTCTGTGTGAAGTGAATGTACAATGTGACCTATCAGTGTGATCACTGGTACAGCTGTTAGATGGTTTAAACAGTCACCGTTATCATTAAATACTGTATGTGTCCTTTTTGGCGTGATATAGTGTCACTGCTACTGTTCCCTGACACTTAATTAGCCTAATATTTAATTAACAGAGGCACTCTAAAAACTGCCATTTTGTAGTGGAGATGCCACACATCAAATGTTTTGTTTTGTGCAACCAAAACCCAAAGATAGTCAATTTACAAAGATAAAAATAACTGAGAAAAGTAGCAAATAATCATATTGGAAAAGCTGGGACTAGAGAATGTTTGACATTCAACTGATTGACTACTTGTTTCTGTAATAAACCAATGACAGAGATAGCATGAAGAAGACTCTGCTGGTGGTCTAAGTCAAAGCTTCTACTGACATTACACAGCAAACTGCTTAATGATGCATTTCAATAATAAAACAAATATTAACCAAATTACAAAAAACGATGTTGAACAGCGGGCATTGCGAATAAAATCCTTTATCACGGTATGTTCAACTACAGCATGAACTGTATGCCAAAATCTTAGATGCCTGAAACATTTTAAATGATAATTTTATACACTGTCCAAGAACACAACCCTATAATCAGTTACGACCAGCCTCACCTGCAGCATGTAGCTGTGATAGTCCTTGATCCGCACTTGCCAGAAGCGCTGCAGGGCCAGCACGCTGCCAATGCCCACCTCATGGAACACTTGCTCCACCACGTCTGGGAAGGGACTGGCTCCTAGCCGAGCCTCCCGGTCCACCGCCACCCGCAGCAGGCGGGTGAGCCGCAAGTAATGCTCATGGACCAGGTCCGTCAGGGTCTCCAGCACGCTCTCCTGGGCCGACTCAAAGCCAGCATGGGCCAACACAGTGGCCACCGACTGATAGAGGAGCTGCCGGCAGGAGGGCCAACTCAGCTCTGTGACAGGCTCGCCTTTACCCCTTATGGTGGAAGATAAAAGGAGATAAATGATGAATGGTTGCTAAATTGACTGAGATTATATCAGGGAAATATTAGATAATATGTCAAATAAATATATAATATATAAAGTGAGTGAGTGATAAGCCTACAATTTAGATTCTTTACTGGATATGGGAAGTGTTTCATCACAAGGAAGGGAGCTCAGCTACCCAGTCAGATTAACTTACTTGTAGAAGTCACTTTCGGGGTCACTGTGGCGCAGCTGGAAGGGCTGCCGCGGGGCTTTGCTGTCCACAGGTAGTAAGTCATCTGGCATGACAGGTGGGGTGGGAGGACGCAGGGGCAGCTTGGTATCAGCCTCCTCCAGCTTGCTGCCAGCCTCAGAGGACGCTGAGCTCTGACCCTGACCCTGAGCCTGGGCTTGGGCCGCTGCCAGGAGACCACGGAGGCGGCGGGTGTGCTGACACAGCTGCACCGTGTGGATGGTGAGGCTGCAGGGCTCTGAGGGGATGTCCAGCATTGTGGTGGGCCGCGGCCGCTGGGCTGAGGGCTGGTGCAGCGGTGGGTCCTGCATCTCCACTGAGCGAAACTCGCGCTGGAGCAAGTCAAAGGAGCTGCGGCTGGGAGGAGCCCCTGCAGGTCCAGGGATCTCACCCCAGTAACGCATCATGATGAGCGATCAAAGACCCGAGCCCAGTTCAAAGTCCAGTCTGAAAATTGGAAAAGAGGGGAAGTGGGAATGACCGTCACCATCAAGGATGAAGTGGATATAAACAACGTCAGTCTCTACTTTTTTTAGACACTACCTTTAATTAACGTCACCTTTAAGTTTTTTTTAACTCTTAGTTATTGCTGATACAGAGTGGCAACTAAATCACGCCAAATATCAGCCAACAGTAGCAAAAATGTATTAACAATCGCATGGTGGAAAACGTGCACCACACACACACACACACACACACACACAGTTTTTAGATCTGTTACAACAATGTACTTGTCTTGTGATTATATCGGCAGACATAGGACCAGCCACTAACATGTTTTAAAGAAAATATTAGCAACTATAGTCAGATCGCCTTGCCTCTGTACTGTATATGCTTATGCATGACTAGAGAAGACAGTAGCAATAGCAAGCAATACAATGTTAAGGGTTAAAAAGTATTGGAAACGCATTAGGTTTAATTTATGTTTGCCGAATTGAGGGGTAAATGGTATTGATTCCCGTAAGCTCTTAAGTCAAGGTTTGAACAGGTCTGTCTGTTTGCAATACTGCCAGACAACCGGGAATGTCAGGTGCCTGACTGGAGTTTGGTCATGTATGAGCGTACAAGAGAAAACGCACAAGCAAACAACTCATGACGAGTAACAAGTAAGCTAACGTTAGCTAAGTGCGTAGCATGCATGTTTAGCTAGTTAAATGATCAATAAGTTAGAAATCCAGCAGTGACTCACATCACACAGGGATGGATAATAACTGGAACCAGTAGCTCTTCTATCTTTGGAGGATGCTGCCAGGGAACTAAGTTTTTTCGTCCTTGTTGCAAAAAAAACTCGGGTGAAATCAGCGGAACAAGAATTTTAGTTCCGCGACAAAGAAGCTGGAGGTTAAATTATAAATTCAATCAACATGCCGTGTAATCGTATTTTAAATGATTTTTCAACTCTTTCTTTCCAGACTATATTCTGTATTGGTTGACCGTATGAGATTTAACGTATATAGGTTGAAAACCCGGGCACAATTCACAGTCGCACCAAATAAACATGGCCGCCTCCCCGCCGTCAGACGTGTGTGTGAAAAACACGGATGAAGAAATGAATTCTGCAACAGAAACAGACCAGTGCTCGGCCACTGAGGTTGGGGTTGAGCCCGAAAAGAAAGACTTACACAAACCTGAACCAGAAACAGAAGACACTTTTAAGAAACCGGCTCTTTTCGCGGCACCTTCCCTCACCAGCAAACGCAGTAGCGTCGCTGCTCCGTCCAAAGCAACAGCAGCCGAAACAAAAACTGTGACAGAAAATAACAACGCCGAGGTTGTAGACACTACTAAAGAGGACTCTTCTGGTCCTGTGAATGAAAACAACACCGAGAAAGGCCAAGAAGAGGACAAAAACGTCGTGAAAGATAAGAATGTGGCTCCCGTCAAAACCAAGCCAGAAGCTAAACCCAGGGTGCTCCCTCCTAAAGTGCCCCCGGCTGGTAAATTCCCCCCTGTCCCATATACAGAACCGCCCTGGGGGGGCATAGCTCCAGATACCCCGTATGCTTTGGAAATCCTTAAAAACGGCACCATAGTGGACACGGTACCCCTCACACAGAGAAGTTACTTCGTGGTCGGACGTTTACCTGTGTGTGACGTCCCTCTGGAGCACCCCTCCATCTCCAGGTACCATGCGGTGATCCAGTACCGCAGAGAGGCTGGAGAGGGGGAGTCTGTGGGGGAGGAGAGGGGGTTTTACATCCATGACCTGGGCAGCACACACGGCACTGTGGTGAACAAGAACAAGATCCCCCCGAAGACCTACATCAGACTGCGTGTGGGGCATGTCTTAAAGTTTGGTGGGAGCACGAGGCTTTTTATCCTGCAGGTAAGTGATGGTGTGGACCCCCACGTGCACTGAATATACTGACGTGGATATATTAAAGCTGCTCTGGCTAACTTTTGTTACATTTACTCAAACTTTCACTACATCCTGACAGTAGTATATGAGACCGATAATAACAATAATAATAATAATAACAAATCCGGTTCCTCTGGCTCCTCCTAGGGCTCCTAATGATGTTTACAATAATCCACCGGGCCTGAACGAAAACAACCAATCAGAGCTGAGAAAGATAGTTGATTGTTGAGTCTCATTCCCAGGTCATCAAATATCGATGCTGGGAATATGACTCAGCAATCAACTATCCTCAACCCACCAGACCATCTTTCTTGGCTCTGATTGGTTGTTTTCGTTCAGGCCCGGTGGATTTTTCACAGATTATCCGTCTCGTACTAATGTAAGATATCGTGAAAAGTCTTTTTTTTAATTTATAGAAACGACCTGCTGCAGCTTTAAGGATAACAGGACAGCTTTCATTAGGCCCTCTCACAGTACGGATGGGTCACTCTAGACTTGATTGCAGTCCGGCAAGGCTTTGAGATGATCTCATTCTCTATCTTTCTGGCTTATAATGATGACGACACTCACTGACATATAGACCTAAACAAATATGCAAAAATATCCCTGTTATTCAGCCCAGACCATTCTCATGGTTTATAACACTAACCTTATACACACAGTCTAAGGAGGCAACCCACAAGGCTAATGGTGAAAAGCAGTCTTCCGATATGGGTTTTTCAATGACCCATGCAAACATTAGAGAGCAGAGCAGAGAGCAGAAAATAAATTCCCCAAAAAATGTCATTATTCCATGCACATTCCTATCTAATATACATGCTTATCTTGCCCAGTAAGGTTGTTGTAGATGGATTTTTTATTAATGATATAGAGGATCAAAAGTATGTCACTCAACTGCACTGATCTATACAGTATAACATAATATATATTCAACACTAGCACGTAAGTGTTTTAGTTTAGATTTGTTGTCAGTTAGGATGGGAGGAACGTGTTAACATCTATAACAGACAACGGTGCCTGAGGATATTTAGGCAGGATGCTTGAGAGTTGTAGTATAGGGCTGCACACTCACTTTTTAACCACATTCCCAAAACCCACAAGGTACAGTGCTAACACTGTTCCACAGTGACCAGGCTGCCTGCAGACATCAGCCAACCCATTAGTCAGTCTAAATCTGTCACTGATAAATCTCCAGGTCAATCAACTAGTTCAAAGTCATTTATCAACCAAAAGTGCAAAACATGTTCTGTTTCCCGCTTCTCAGAAATGATTAGCTTTTTAAATTGATTTCAATGTAATCAGGATTTCTACAAAATTGTCCTGTTTTACAAAACAAGGCATTTTAAGACATCAATTATTTAAAAAAAATCCCCTAATAAGTTATATTCTATACTGAGAATAATCGTTGATTACAGCCCTTTCAGAAAATGTTAATTCAATCTGATAGAAAGCCCAGTTAATAATAAGCAGACAGCAGATCTGACTACAGTATGGGATTCCTCAGTTTGAACACTGTATTGAGTCTGAGGGCCCATGGTTGTCTGTTCAGTGTGTGTAAGCCACGTGACAAGCTGTGAACTGGTGCTAAGCACAAAAGTAAACGAGAAACAGCAGTTTATTAACACTTGGTTGATTTCTCTGTCACTTGATCGATTGGAGAAATGTTTCACTGTTTTGATCATCATTGAAGTCATTTATCAAGCAAAAATGCTTTCTCATTGTCTGCTTGCAGTTCACTTTATATCATTGTTGACTGACTGTCTTATTGTTGGGCAAACATTTGAGAGATTTGAGTTCTGGGAAATTTTCATTGGCATTTAGTTCTTTTATGCATTTTATAGACTGAATCAGTGTTTTAAGTTCAACTGTGAGGTAGCTCCCCCTGGTGGGCCACAGAGCCATTACACAAGAACGTGGAGTGAAAGTTGAACTTTTTCACAGCAAACATTTTTTGGTGTTACACTATTATTTCTGCGTTGCAGTGCAGTGACTGTTGATTATTAGTTCCACCTGTGTTTTTCTGCCACGATGAGCCAAAATGTGTGCTGTGAAGAAAGGCGAATGAGTCTGCTTTAAAAAAAAAAGAAAGCTATTGACGTTTACTCAGACGACATGTAAAGGACTTTATTGACATATTTCTGACAGGGAAACGGTAGATGATGCTCATTGTACAAACACCTTAGTCCAAAATATGACAGAGCTGACCTGACACTGTCAGTATTGCAGCAGAGCCCTGTGTGTGCACAACAGCAATCGAGGAACACATGAAAGGAAACATGGAGCTCATATGAATATTTTATTATACATATCATATATTTCTCTTTGCCCTTGTTCTGAATGTCAAGGGGCACTTTCTGTTTACAGGTGTTGGGGATGTGTATGTGAAAAAAGTTGTATAAAGCTTTAAAAGGAAGCTGTGTGAAATCGAATTACCTCACGTGATGTCACTTGAGTCCGCGTCCGTTGAGAGGAAATGAGAGTGTGTGGAATGAAGGAGCGCTCTCTTCCTCTCTGCCCAAGGCCAGAGGCTCCAGGCCATGTTAGCTGTTACTAACATCACACAGCTGAATCTCAGACTGAACTGTCAGTGGTTGAATGGGTTGCATTGTGGGTAATGTAGGCAGCAGGTTTTGACAAGAAAGAAAAATGCATGATAAAAATGACGATTCTAATCATTCTTGTTTTAAACTCTCTGTTGTAGGAGTGCAACAGTAAGTCAGTGGAATACTCTTTAACAAGAAATCACTACTCATTCTGCTCAAACACATTATTAGTGGATGTTTAACAATCAAATATCTTTCATCTTTCCACATTCACCTTTCCTCCTTCCACAGGGTCCAGAGTTTGATGAGGAAGAGGAGTCTGAGCTAACAGTGACAGAGCTGAGGGAGCGAGCCCGCAAACAGAAGGAAAAGCTGGAAAAGAGGATGATGGGAGACGGTTCTGATGATGATGATGATGATGATATGGAGGAGGAGAAGGAGGAAGGCGGGGAAGGCGAAAGCAACAAGGGCCGGAGCAAACAGTCAAAAGAAGACTCGGGCTGTTCGTGGGGAATAGGTGAGCCTTTTTTCTGCCGGTTGTAGGGTTACGCCACAGCGCGTTACGTGTCATCTGTGTTGACATATCGCTGCGTTGTCATCCCGAGTGTGTCCCTGTCAACTCTCTCTGAAGGCGAGTAACTGAAGGAGCATGTTAATCCTTTTGCTCTCTCCTTTCCTTTCATTCCATCTGTCTCCATAAATCCACCCGGCAGCCGAGGAGGCTGTTCCAGAGGAAGACGAGAACGAGGAAAACCCTTTTTCAACAGAGTTCCACGAGGACCAGGAAGCTGCCTACCTGAAAGACCCAAAGAAGGCTTTGCAGGGCTTCTATGACAGGGAAGGTGAGAAGTCCACAGATGTCTGGTTCCATTGTTTTCATGGTTCTTGAGTTTCCCTTGACTTCAACTTTGGCATCCTTTACTTTAGGAGAGGAGCTGGAGTTTGAGTATGAAGACAAAAGCCATGGCAGCTGGCTCTGCAGAATAAAGTAAGTGATGTGAAACCCCTTGATCTATGAGTGTACAAAATGTCTCCTCGCCTGGACTCACACCGTTCATGCTGTTTCTGTCAGGCTTCCGGTGGATGATGCCGTGGGCCGGCAGCTGGTTGCTGAGGTGACCCACACAGGGAAGAAGAAAGAAGCGGCCATCCAGTGCTGCCTGGAGGCTTGTCGAATGCTGGAAGCCAGAGGGTTGCTGCGCCAGGAAGCAGGTGGGAACTCCAGTGGAAATGTCTGAAAGTAGAACGACGAGACCGTACAGCTTGCATTAATGGGGACTGCAATAAGACTTTTTCCTGTCTCATTTCTAGTGTCCCGTAAGCGCAAGAAGAAGAACTGGGAAGATGAGGACTACTACGACAGTGATGATGACACCTTCCTGGATCGGACCGGCACTGTGGAGAAGAAGAGGCAGGAGAGAATGAAAAAGGCGGGAAAGATTGAGGAGCGGCCTGAGACCTATGAATCACTGGTAAAAATCTGCTACTGTTAATGCACGACTGCGGAACATCACAATATTCTGATTCAGTACGTCTTTACTCTTCACTTTATTTACACTTGTTCAGCACGATGCTGAAGGCACTTTGCTCCATTAAAGAGAAACTACACACAGATCATTGGTGTAAAGCCTCATGTCTAATGATAAACAGGCTACAGCTATGCTAGTGGCACTGTGAGGCTGTACTTGGTGTCAGATTTCATCTTGACAAATGTGAATATTTTCCAGTCTCTGTAGTCCTCTAAGACAGGAAGCTGAATATCTTTGGGTTGCATACAAAACAAGACATTTGAGGACGTCACCTTGGGCTTTGGGAAACATTTTTATGGACTGAACAACTAATAGATTAATTTAGAGAATTGACAGAGCAATCATTAATAAATGTAATTGTTAGTAGAAGCCCTCTGGAAACAATCTATGTACCACATTTCATGGCAGTCCATCCAGTAAATGTTGATGTATCAGTCCGGTGTGTCTCCTCTCTGTCAAAATACATGTATAAATTGATTTCACAAACAGATCTATACTGAGAGGTGTATTTGTGTAAACAGCACTTGTACTATGATGTATAATAAGCGTGCTGTATGTTTCTGTGGTAACATTCATGTCTTTGATTTTCGTGTAGGTGGCCAAACTGTCAGAGGTGGAGAAGGAGCTGGCAGAGACTCAGAAAAAGCTCAGTGCTGATAGAGGAGGTGAGTCATGGAGTGTTCACTCTGCCACACTACCTACAGATGCATGTTCTCCATGTGTTACAGCGTGTCTCATCCCTCCTCTTAGACTCCTCCGGCTCTTCCACCGAGGACCCGCTGGACGCCTTTATGACCGCAGTGCGGAAAGAGGCAGCGATGGACGCCGTGGAGCGCAGGAAGCTCCACGTGCATGTGGCCGACTTGCGCAAAGACGCTCAGAGGCTCCGCAAGCTGGTGGAACTCACGCGGCCCGCCCAGATGCCTTCACTGCTGCCCGGGTTAGACACGGTGCTACATTCAGGGTGTCAGATGGATGCTGTAGAATATCACAGAAACCTCTGAGAAATTGTATTTGAAGCAAACACACTATTTCCTGAAATATCAGCACATTTTCAGTATAGATGAAGTATAGGAATGTGTTTTGAAACATTAAAAAGTTAACTGTGATGAAATCTTTAATTTCAATATATACTAGAGCAGATTTAAAGACTCATTTTGATGTGTGTTGGTGTGATAGTGGAAGCTCAGAGGCAGAGAAGCCTAAAAAGACTTTACCGCTGTTTGGAGCCATGAAGGGAGGAAGCAAATTCAGACTGAAGACGGGCACCATTGGGGTAGGAGGTGTTGTCTCTCGTGTTTGATACCTCGTTCCAACTCCTGTGAAAACATTCCGTCTCTTATCGGTCTTTTTCTCAACCTGTCTCTACTTTTGTTTTCTCTCTTGTAGAAGTTGCCTCCGAAGCGGCCCAACTTGCCCGCAGAGCTCTTCAACATGAAAGCACTTTCACCCAGCGGAGAAGAGGAGGAAGAGGAAGAGGAGGAGGCAGCAGCAGAGAGTAATGAGGCTAACGATGATAGAGAGTGTGCAGCTATCACAGAGATGAATGTTGACTCTGAGGAGTCCGGGGCATCCACGTCTGGAGAGAGCACTTCCTCAGGGCAGCAAAGACGACAACCAGCACAGTCCCGAGAGCCCAAAGGTAAAAACACTTCGCCCACGGAAGAACTGGAGGAAGAGTTTTCAGGAAAATATGCCCTCTGTTAATTCTTCACAGTATGTTCACAAGTTTAAATATGCAGTTCTTACACCACTGGGTGGCAGTAGGTCTGTAATTCAAAAAGCATACTGCTGTCTATGTATCATCCATACGTACAGTTATGTAAAGAAATTACATAGACTTCATGAATTCTAGTTTTTTTTTTTATTAATATCTAGAAAAGTAGTCTATTTTTACATTTTAGGTGCAAAGTCAGCTAATATCTGTCCCTGTGATTACTGAGAATTCTAGAAAGATCTCAAAAATAACTGATTATAAATGTAATGCTGATTTGTTTTCAACTTGTAAATAAGTGTATATACTATTTATTAGACTTGCTATTTGTGTTTGTATGATTTCATATCAGAGCAAAGCCCCAAACAGAGGAGAGTGGATGAGTCTGCTGAAGCAGAGGAGCAGGTTCCTCAGCGCAGCAGCAACCGCACGGCCGTGGCCCCCTCATCCAGTCCAGGTGGGTCCTGTGTTTTGTAGTTTCCATATTATAGTCTGTGCTCTCTCTAGTATTGAATATTGGTCGTTGTGTGTCAGTGGTATCGGCATCGTTAATGTGCTATACCTACGTCTCTGTAGAGTCCAAAGCAGAAGGCGACAGAGAGCCAGCAGCAGAGCCCAGCCCCAGAAAGAATGTGAAGAAGAAAGTGATGGGCCCCAGCAGGGTAGGCCCCCACACACACACAAGATCAAATATTTCATTCCATCATACGGCGAAGTGTGACTAAGTTGAACTTCCTCATGATTTGTGTCCACAGCCACCAGTGCAGCTCTCAGGACAGTATCCAGAGGACGACCCTGATTACTGTGTCTGGATGCCTCCTACAGGTAAATACCTGACACATCTGTTTGCTCCAGGACTGACTCGAGCCGTATTTGGGTAGCCCCCTCTAAACATAGGCAGAGATGAACATTTGAGTGAGGCAGTTGCGGAAACAACACCAGGTTTTACTTTGGTCTTGAGAAGCTGCAGCCTTTATTCATTGACTGACTGTAACCTACACTGAACGTTAAAGGGTTCCCACACACGCTGGGAAAGCTGGACATTTACAGACTAGTTTTCCAGTCATGGAAACATCTGGAAATGAATTAAAATGACCAAATATCCTGCAAATAATCTCTGTTGTCCTGGTAATGTTAATATGTTAGCCCCCTACTCAGATCACCTATGTACTCCTGGCTGTGTATAGTAGGATAAACTGTATGACACTGAGAGCGGGGTCACCAGATGCAGAGTGGGCTGCGATCGAAATCCTCACATCTACATGCATTCAGCCTATTAATGATTACATGTTGTTGCTGGGGTTCAGAAGCCACAGTTGCTTATGGGCTGTGGCCAAATAAATAGAGCCAATTTGCCTGAAACCACAGCTTATATGATGTTATGATGACGTTTGTTAGCAAGTCCTGTATAAAAAAAAAACCTCGTGGAAAATGTCCTGAAAAGGTCCATTGTGGGAGTGGGAATCATGATTTCCTGCTTTTTAGTAAATAAAAAGAGGTCGCTGTTGATGGTAGCTTGGCACAGCTTGTACAGGATGCCCCATGTTCAAGAGCGAGTAGTTGGGTAGAGCTGTGCCATCCGGAGGAAAGGCGGCTTTATTGACCAATTGATCATATCCTTAGGTGATAGTCAGGCTTATTAAGCAAGCAGTGGGAGCATAACCCCGTTGCTCTTTGTTCTGATAAGTGAGATATACGAGTTCTTTAGACCTGTTGAACCTGAACACGTTTTCAAAGCTGCAGAGGTAACTTCATACACCCCCAGTGCCGACCCCATACTGTCTGTCTATAACTTGACAAACACTTTGTTGACACCGACTGGCTGTCCTGTTCTTCTTCCTACTGAGCTCAGGAATGAAGGGGGGGGTGGGGGTTAAGGACATGGTGAGAGGAAGTAAACAGGCTTTCATGGTCCATTTGTGCAGCTGAAATTGCAGCGACATTTTCATTGTTCACTAAGGAATGCAGATCAAAGTCACTTAAAAATGATAAGATACGCTCGAATAAAAATAAACGTTGAAGCAGCGGCCAGACGGAGCCCGGATTCAGGGTCACAGCTAATCTCGCTGCGTCGTTTTAGCATTGGTTTGATAAATGCAGTTGGGGAGCTGTACTTTCCTCCCAGTCCATTTCACTTTCCTTTTTTTGAACACTTGATACAACACGGATTGTGACTGAAACCCTCTGACGCTAAATCTGTTTTCTCCCCCCTAGGTCAGACCGGAGATGGCCGCACAGCCCTAAACGACAAGTACGGCTACTGAGTTCTCCACTCCGCCAGCTTTTATGCTGCAGATAATACCTGCAACACAAAGCCTCCCCAGCTCCGACCATTAACCCCCTGCACCCACCCCAGGCCCTGTGTGTGTCTGTGTGTGTGTGTTAAAAGAGCCTGTAACAGAGCAGGCAGAGATAATAATGCTGCACCTCTTTATTTATCTGTTGGGGATATTTCATTCTCACACTGTCATAAACAAAAAGCACACTGGTCCAATTCACATTAAACTGGCAAGCTTGGGGAATTGCCCCCCCCACCCACTCAGAGCAGACACTGGGCAGTCAGCCCGCTGGCACTTCTCACCCAGGACTATAATAGAGATGGGTAGCACTTTTTTTCCCTTTAAATTCTATATCATCCAAGCAGGAAATAGAAAGGGACCAAGCAGGAGCGGTAACTGATCTGAATTCAGCTTTTTGGTCTTTGGTTGCTCCCCCTTGCAGTTAATTCCACCTGACATCCAATCTGCATCCCTCCCCTATTTGGCGGCAGTCGATCGCTGGCATAACCTTTTTTTTCTCCAAAGGAGAGTGTGTAGCAAGAAGGGAGAAAGAGGGAGAGCATTGAAGCAGCTTTTCTGACCATCTGGATACTTGGATGGCTTACTGGATGAAACGCAAGCTGATAATGACTCAAGCTAAGTGGAGTGTGTGTGTCTGTGACTACACCGACTCTCTCTCTCTCTCACTCTCTCTCACACACACACACACACAGCCCAACCTTCTCAAAGTTCTCTTTTTAACAAGATTGTCTTTATGAGCGAGTCAGCTATCGGTGTGTGTTTGCCTGGAGCAGGATTCCTCGCTCTGTGAAATCCCACTCAGTGCTGTTCTGTTGGTTTACTGCCACACTTTCCACCCTCTTTCCTGTCGTCTTTTCTCAAAACACAAAGTAAAGAATTTGTAAACTGTATTTTGTTACATAAATGTATAATAAAATTGTCTGTACATAACCTGGGAGTCGCTCTACACTTCTCACGCACTCTATTATGTTTGTTCTCGCCTAAATTTTCCAGCCGGCGATCTTCTCTGGTGTACGCTTCTGGGACGCCTTCACACACAACCCAGTTTTTTGACGTCAGTTTCTTTCCCTCTCTTTCATGCTCTCTCACAAACACAAAGAGCATTTCTCAGGGTATGATCTGGCACAAAGAGGCTTGTGGTCTTGGCTGTAGGTCTTGGCTGTGACCCACTCATCGGTGGTGGAAAGCATTCTTCCCTGCCCCAAACACATGAGAGGAGCCCTCTGTCTCTCCACCTGGCACATCCTTCTCATACAGACAGTCACTTCAGTATGACACTAGTGGCCCTGGCCAATCTGGTCTGATCATCATTTTGACTTCTCTGGAAAATGCAAGAAGATCCAGTGGAGTATCTTGTGACATGTAGATGTGTAAAAAATGTTTCTGGGCTACTGTAGGAACATGGCGCTTCAACCTTGCAGACTGTACAAGAGGAACCGCTCCCACTATAGATTAAAACTTTCTAAAGGTAACAAGAACGCGGCAATTCTTATATTCAGTCACATTGTTTTTCCACTCAGTTATGAAGGTTTAGGGCCAGGCTGATAGTATCAGCCGATATCGGCCTCCGCAGGCGCAGTGTGTATGTTTGTATGGTGTGTATGTCATCCAGTATGCACCGATATGCATGTGTTTTTCCGGTATATAATGCAAAACAATGCTTAATACACTAATACATTAGTGTCACTGCAAAGTTTATCCAGTGGAGTGCGCTGTGGCAAGCAGCACAGAGTAAGAGAAGAAGCAGCTCTCTGCATTCTAGACTAGAATTGGTTGACTATGTAGCCTTCATGTTAAATTAGGTCCAGTGTGTAACATTTAGGAGGGTCTATTGACAGAATGAGTCATTTATATATCCAGACAGCGAAGGCCACCATGTTGAACCACCATGTTTCTACAGTAGCCCAGAAGAGACAAACTGGCTCTAGAGCGTGTTTGTTGCGGCCACCGTGGTTTGTTGATCTGCAACTACACCACTAGATGCCACTAAATCCTACACACTGGATTGAAAGAATATTTCATTTTTATACTTTGATAAAGTTATTTGTCTAATAAAGCAACTTCTCCACATAGAAAAGGTCTATTTTCATTCCAGCCCAAATTCACTTTATTGATAATCCGTGAATATTTCCATTCTGAGATACTTCCATATGGGTTCCATTAAGGTTTTCCCTTTACTTTGTCACAATATATATATATATATATAAAGTATACTGATCCAAAAAAAGAAATCACCTTCTAAACAAGAGGCCACAGGGCTTTTATTGATTCATTTTGTGCAACAATGGACGAAAACCTGCCCCAATGTTACATTCACTTCGGCGAAATCTTACTTACAGTGGTGACATTGTGTTTAATCGATTGATCAGCTCATTTCAGGAGCTGAGAACTACCTCAAGTTTCATTCAATACGACAGGAATGTGATTTCAAGGCATTAAGAGATCTTTAGAAAACACTGGGATGTCTTAGATGTACCAGTGGTCCTCTTCTACCTAGAAAGTACTGAGGTACAATATTGGAGAAAAAAAATGGCACACTACAAGTAGGCTATGATTAACATAGCACCAATTACACTTGCCAAATGTGCAGCAACTATTCTCATACTTCCTTATTTCCACATACCGCTCTTTCTGCAAAACAGCGCAATTCATGCAAGGAAAGAGGATACAAGTACTTAACTCTGACCTGGACTAAAAGTGACAAATTCATTAAGAAACGTACATCATCAAAGGTCAAACTAGTCAACTACATACATGTCATACATGTCATACATGTTTGTTATAGCTCGTCATGACCTGCATATCCAATGACACATCCAAAGAAGTAGTTTTTCAGACAGACGAATGTGACCACTGTCTATGTTCATCTCAACAATAACAAGATATCCTATGACTCACCTCGCCGTGTTCAGTATATAACGTTACCAAGAACCTTACAAGATATCCAGTAATGACATCAAAGGAAGAAACCTTGGAACCATTTGATTGTCTTACATGCATTATTTCCCTTGAATATTGATCCGACCCAGAACTAAATCCAGGCTTTTCAAACGGTTGGCCTCACCCCTTTGTACCACCTCTGGTCCACAGTTTCTCCATTCATGATTCCTCCAATCACAGGATCTTTTTTTAGAGACAGCTGTCGATTAGGAAAACCTGAAGTATTCTTAGAAGTGTTGTTGTTGTTGTTGGGGCCATTTCATTCTCCAAATGTTCCTGCTGATTTTATGTGGAGAAGGACGATCAAAGGGTGGGATTACCTGAGTGTGCAATAGTTCCACCATCAAACAAACTGTCTTTCTACCTCTCTGTTTCATAACAGTCACTCCTTGGTCTCGCTGCAGAAGCCACAAAAGAAAAAGCAGCCGTCTGGGAATGGGGGGGATTATCTGGCGGTGGAGATTATCTGGCGGTGGATGAATTTTCTTATGAGCACGGTGGATCCTCGGACGGGGTCAGGGGGCTGCAGGGGGGCACTGTGCTCAAGGAGCGGAAGGCGAAGATGGAAGGGTCGTAGGTGTACCTGGGCGGAGGGCGACTGCCGGTCAGATTCTGAGGACACAGAAAGAGAGACAGGTGGTCACGGCGAGTCACAGGCCTGTAAAACGTGAGTGTTTAGGTTAACCACTGGTCAGCTGCAGTGTGCCAGTCTGTAGGGACAGTGCTATCTGTGCAGCATGAATATGTGGCTGATGGGACTGAAAGCCAAACTAGTGGTGCTCCTTAGAGCATTTTCACACTGGTTTTTTCCCTTCATTCACACTGCGGGTTGGTTGACATACATGCTTTTCCACTTGCAGAGCCCCCCCGAGCCAGAACCTCGCTTCTTGTGGCTCTACAGGCCCTCTGTCTAAAATTAGCCCTGGTCATTTTCCTCCCTACAGGAAACGACAGGAAATGACTTTGTTGGATTTGGCAGTGAGGCAGCACTTTCTCCAGAGCCTGCTGAGGGGGAGTGAAGTTTGTGAGAAGGTGGACTGAGAAAGATTAGGACCCTGAGACAGATTCGCTGAAACTGGGAGCTGATACTGTGGAAAAATGTGTGTGTGTGTGTGTGTTAATATGGATGGCTGTATTGTCAACCATTACCAAACAGCTCTTGAGAAGTGACAGAGGTGCTTCCACTGAGATGCTGAGGAAGTGCCCGCTGCGACTGGAAAAGTACCCAGTGACATCAGCGCATATGAAATAAGGGGCCCATTAACAGTGCATGCCAGGCTACAGGTGTTGCTATGACTTCAGCCAACATCTTAAGGGATTCAGTACTGACAACTGAGCCACAGTTACACAGCAACAATTCCCAGCACCACTTAGAGCTGTTTTATCTAGCAATGTTCATACAAACAGGCAAAAAGTGAGGGCTGGAAAAACACACTGGAGCCCAAGAACAAGTTACAGTGAACTTGACAGACGTTAAGATGTTCTCCATATGGTAGCTGCGAGTCAGTCCAACTGTGGGGGAGAACCGTACATCAGGATGGCTTCCCTATCCGCGTGAGCGATCCCAACAGGGCTGTAGTGTGGTCACATCTGCAGGATGACGGACATGTAGGGCCCAGAGGGGTCACACTAAGTACAAGGCTCTCCGTTTGTGCAGACATCAGCAGCAGCAGTTAGACAGCCGAGGAACACACCAGTAATATCTCACTTGTCCCGCAGCTCACCTGGTTCCATAGAGGTTCTTCCTTGTAGAGATTTAGGATTGTCTAAAGTGTGCTGATCATTCATTCAGACCCCCAGCTGCATGTGAAGGGTTTCTTCACAGGGTTACCAGCAGGGTTCATTCTGACACAAATCTTCATTTAGTCTCTGCCTCTAATCTATTTTAGTGGACTAAACTGGGTTTATGGTTTTAAAGTGTAATGCCTTATTTAAACATGTCTCTAGAATGTCCCACATTATACACTCCTGGAGAAACAACTGGCAACTCTGGGTTATTCCCTTCTCTAATCAGGGTTAGGGTTAGGGTTAACCCTAAAGGACAGCTGTGGTGTCTTTAGTTTAGTGAAGCCCACACTAACCCGGGTTAGCTGATCAAATAAGCTTAAGGCTGCGTCTAACCTCCTGAGCTCACAAAGAGCCTGGCTCTGATTGGATCTCTGCTCAACAACCCTCCCTAACATTTTAGTTTCTATTTATTGACAAAGTGATAACAGATTTGTTCATCATAAATGAGTTTTTATTGAGTTATTGTCTAGTTTTCATCAATGAAAGAATGTTGTTGATGTGAATTATTGATCAACAAACAAACAATCTGCTAAAGAAACACTTCAACATGTATTACATGGACAAGTTCCTGCATGGGCCTGCTGGGCACTGGACCAGAACTAGAGCCCCTGTATGAGCTGGTACTTATTAACAGTTGCTAGTAAAAATGACAGGTATGCAGCTCATTTTCCTCCCACTCTCCATATCTGCACCACTTCCCTAACCTCAATTAATCTTCATCTTCCTCTCCACCCATTCTTTACGGTGGCTGAAACAAGACGCCGCTCTTGCCTGGTGCAGCCTGGGAATCGCCCCGCTCTCCTATTCACCTCCAACCCCTGGAGCGGGAGGCCTCAGCAGCAGCAGCAGCAGCGGAGGAGGACAAGGCTGTTTTCCTACTGCTTCCACATGACACCCCCCTTAAAACACACACAACCATCACCATCAACCTCCTCCACTCCCGTAACAACTCCCATGCATGAATGCTCGAATCCAGTCTCAAAGCCGGGGCCCCATCCAGATCCAGTGTCTCTTCTGGACCCCGGCCAGGAAACCGAGGGTTGAAAGCTAAAAAAGGGGAAGAGGGAGGTAGCAGCAGAGAAAGGACAGAGAGATGGGGTGGGTCGCGGTACGTAGTGGCACAAAGGGTAGACAGAGTCAACACAAGCCTCCAAATGGCTCATCAATCCAAAGACTCACTGTGTACTCACTTCAAGAAAAAAATACAAACTGGAAGGTGCCCAGGGCCCACAGACGTCACTGACAGGGACAACAACACCAGCGACTACGCCAGCGAGAACAGAGGATAATGAGCAATATCTCCATGTATCAGCGGAGCTAAACAGATAGCAGCCGGCCCGGCTATAAATGGAAAATGACTTCATCCCTGGAAATACACCACAAGGGAACCGCACAACACTCCACCTCCTCTTCCTCCTCCTCAGCTCCATCTCTCATCGCCACTCACTTGTTCTTCCTAAACCACTCTCAAAGATTATCCTCCGGGGTTTTTTACATACCTATATGGAGGATTGGAGCAACCTAAGTTGGTGGAAGTGTGTGTGTACATAAACAAGTGTGTGATCAGGCTCCATTGACACTATCCCACACAACGCGATAATAACGTCACTTTTCTCACCACACTGCGCGTCCTTCTGGAGTACCCTGCTCCGTGCCAAGATGCCCAGGCTTGTTCCAGTCCACCGTCCAACATGCTTCCCTTACTCACTACAAACAGAATCAGCCCATGCACAGTTGTGTTTGGAAAACCGCTTTACAGGAAGATCACAATCTTGGGAAAATACCTTTCCAAAAAGCTATTTAGGCGAGGAAATGTGCACGTCTGAGGCCACTAATGGGACGGGTGGAAAGCTCAGCTATTAAAGGTTGTTGAATGAGATCAAGAGATCAAAAAGAAAAGAACGCACATTTCTTCTTGTTTCTTTGTCCCGAGTACGAGTGCAGTAAACAGTGTTTAGGCTGGGCGCTGTTTGCGAAAGGAATCTGACAGTGCTATCAGATTTTCAGACGTCTCAGCCATGGCTCTGTTGCTAGCAGGGCATGGGAACAAACGCTGTTGCCAGATGCTGTCCCAGTATGCAGTTGGATGGACATCAAGGTGCTGGCGACAAGACAGGCCGGGCTGTTTGCGGGGGCCTCGCAACCTCGCA
>NW_023339873.1:20308709-20311057 GCF_004916995.1 Morone saxatilis
GTGTGTGTGTGTGTGTATTCAGACTAATAGCACTTGTATGGTCAACTTATCTACATGGCAGCCATAAACATGGTTTTGAAAATACCGTGCATTCATCCTAACAAAAGAGGTTTTTGTTTATTTACTGTGGGACACTAAGTTGAATAAAAATGAACTCACCCGGATCTTTATGGTCCTCGTTTTCCCTCCGCAGTTCTTTTTCAGCAGCATTTTCTGTGGAGGACAAGAAGAATGACAGCTACGGTTGAGCATACAGTTAAAAAAATGTTTAAAAAAAACATCTGCAGCAGCTTTTATGTACATCCATGACAATCCAAAAACTGTTCAATTTGCCTTCTTGTGCTTTTTTACAATTAAAAAAAACTTGTAGTGAAAAGTGTAGTGCAACTGTCTGGATAAAGCCATGCTACGTTCATGTGTATGTATATTCTAATCAAGCATATTCCTAAAATGGGACCATTTCAAACCCAATACTTGAACAATAATCTATACATTTAAAAAGCAACACTTGACGTGACCAGAGCTGTGTATTGGCAGTCGATTCACACTGAATCAGGGTGATCAAGGAAGCGAGGCAAATCCAGCTGTCTCACTAAACTAAACAGTCGGTCAATGAAGCTTATGCAATATCCTGTCTCCCACTCCCCTCATGTCCACGCAGCTCCACTATTCTCAAAAAAAAAACAGTGGGGGTGGAGGGGCCACACAATCATGGAATTGTGTGGAGTCGGGGAGGTAGCTTCTAAGGGGGAAGGCAGCACAGGAAAGAATGGAAACAAGACTCCTGCTGTGGTGATGTGGGAGAGAGCTGGTGTGCACTTGCCCTCGTGCTCACCTCCTGCCAGCCCTTATCTGTGTTTTTATCAATGATACCACAGTCCATGTTGGTGCGAGATGCTTGAATGAAAAAGTTAACAAAGATATGTTCAATCAACAAAAATGTTATCACTTTAAAAAGGAGCAGAAACTCTAAAAATACTACAAACCTCCAATGAGCCTACACTAGATCCAAATGATACACAATTCTGTCCTGTTCCATCCCACACATCCACCACACACACACTCACAGACACTCACATGTCCAACAGGTTGTGACTTGCCAACTAGCTAACTGTTTTATTATTGAGGAAAAATACAAAGAGTAAGTTGTGTATGGTTGTTTTAGGATGGAGGATTTTAAATATTCTGTGAGTGTGTGTGACAGTTTCAGACTGGTGTTTAACCTGTTTGTGTCTTAATGTTTTCTCAGATGTTGAAACTTATTACTGAGACCTCAACACACCAGCTGTTTTCTTTTCAGTTCACTTCCAAATGCCACACTACACAACTGTAATCTTATTTTAAAAACATGAAGTGCCAAAAATAAAATATGACAGATGACTCATCGCAAGACAGTTTCAAGTGTCAGACAGTTTTTTTCATACGATAATGAAATGAATAGAACCCAATGGCACATAGCATGTAAAAATACTGCTACGGCCCTTGGAGCAACCAGTGTGTATTTTTTAATAAGTTGCACTATTTGTGTGCAGAGGTCCGACTTATTTCTGAAATGACCAACATCTGCCACAAACCCTTGTTCTTTTATGATACAATAAGAGTTTGGTTTTAGGTTTCAGAGTTTAGTTTGACAACGTGATTTTAGACTAATCAGGTCTGTAGTCACTGAGCCAAGAGACACACATCACTAGTGGCCTCCACCCAGGGACTACAGATGAACATGAGCTTTTGACTTTGGCATTGTTTAAACATTCTCCCATAGAAATATGGAATCGTTTAATCTGAGACGTATTCCTCTCCTTGTTAGTTAGCACATGTAGACATTGAGTAACAATACACTACTCGATCACAGCTTTTACTCCCCCTTTTCACTGTTTCCATCAATTCTGTTCAGCAGTTCATATGTAACAGAATACTTCTCACACAAGGTTCCAATAGGAAATAATTAAACTAATGGGAGACTGTGGTCTAAAATGAATTTTTTTAGGAGCATGGCATGGAAAATGTTTGGCAATCCATTCTATAAAGTAGGTGTGCGCTGCTTCTCTACCTTCCACACATGTAACATAGAATTCCACTGGTTTTGACACCTTTAAATTGCTTTTTTTTTCTTTCTTTCTTAGGTTTAAACTTTAGAAGGAGCCTGTGTGAAAGAAATGACACGGTGACGGTGTAGGGGAGGAGGCAGACTTTGTAAATTTAAGTTGTCCAGCTAAAGGGTTAATGGGAGACTGGAGCCGTGTCTGCTAGCTACCTCCATAGGCCTCCTATTGTATTCCCTGCAGCACCTCCCATTCCACTTGACTGAGTGCGCACACACTCTCTCACACATACAGACACACTCACAC
>NW_023339873.1:20311157-20329660 GCF_004916995.1 Morone saxatilis
ACACACACACACACTCCCTCTTTTTTTCTCTTCACCCCTGTCATTGCTGCCCGCTGTCTCTCATCATCTGTTCTTTCCCTCTAAAAACCCCATGGACATATGGACCCCTGAAACCTGCAGTTTCTCTCTCTGCAAACACACACACACACACCCTTTCCCATCCACGGTGTGGGCCAACAAGTCTATTGGATTTTAATGATTAGTGGACCAGCTTCTCCATGACTCATTAGTGGCTGTCGTTTTTCTGTTGTTTATTTAATCCTCTCCTTCTGCCTCCACCCCTCCATCGTTTCCCCTCGCTTGCCAGCCTTTGTGAGAAACGAGGGCGGACATCTGCCGTCCGTGCCTCCCTCTCCTTCATCCCTCTCCAGCCAGACCACCGTGGTGGCGGGCGTCCGGCTATGGAAAGGGAAGACTTTGTTTGCTTGTGCGAGCGTGCACATTTCTGTGGCCGTGTGTGTGTGTGTGTGTGTGTGTGTGGTGTGTGTTGTGTGTGTGTGTGTGTGAGCAGGGTAGCCGATGAGACTGCAGGGACATCATTGTATTTTTGGACCAAACATAACTGTTTGAGTTGTTCAGGGGGGTAGTGTAAGGCTCATCTGCTGTTTGGTGCTTTTAATATATTTCAGTGGAATACAAATATTGTTACAGTGGCAAGTTCAGTATTGAGTTATAGTGTAACAATTGTATTTATATTGCTAAAAAATACACTTCAACTAATGCTGAAATGGGTTTTAGACATGGAAAGGCTTCCTGTGAGGTATTTGAAAGGAGGAAAGCACCACCATACCACCGGGTGTAGCAGAAGAACGTGCAGAATGAGCAATCCAACTTAACCAGAATTAAGGTGTATTCCAAGCTAATCACCATACTGAGAGTAGGCGAGACATACACAGTCAGACAGTTAGTGTAATAATCTATAATCAGTTACTAATTGCCCTGACATCTTAACTGTGTGGTCATTTTGCAGTGGTGGAAGGGAACTTTCACTTTAACTTCACTTCAGTACTTCATTTCATTGTATGCTACTTCACACTTCTACTCCACTACCGCTCAGACACAAATATTGTACTTCTTTCTCTACTATGTTTATTTGACAACTCTTGTTACAAAACATATGAGATTATAAAATATGACGCATTGCGACAGATTAAACTACACAACAGCATTTAAGGTAGCTCCACCTCCACCCTCACGTTCTGCACCGAGTACGTACAGTTTTGATTCTTTAAGTCAATTTATATTTTATGTAGGATTTTTACTTGTAAGGGAGTCTTTTTACAGTGACTTAAGTAAAGCATCGGAATATTTCTTCCTCCATACTGTTAAGTTAATAATACGTTAATAATATTATGTAATAATATGTCAATCATAAAAAGGCCCTTCACAATAGCGGGGTCAGAATGTGTTCAGCAGAGGTTGTTACATTGGGAAACGTCTTGCAAAGCTGATATTTTGGGCGGAGCTTGGTGCGAGGTGTTTAACTGTAGCTTGGTCTACTAACCTGTTGCATTTTCTCCAGGTCCAGACTGGGCCTCCCCGGCTCCCCGCCAAAGCTGTGCCGATACTTTCTGTAAGGTGCTGACTGGTCAAAGTGGGTGAGAATGATGGGCCGGGCCACTGGCTGCACCACCTGCAGCTGAAAGCGCATCGGGGGTGGCTTGAGGCTACGTGGTGGACTGGAGCTGAAGAGTACAGGGCTGGGGGAGGCAGCCAAGCAAGCGCCCGGCTCCACCAGCGGTCTGGCGGAGGCAGCCGGTGACCCGCAGCCACAGAGGTCCCGCACCTCCTCGTCACTGGAGGCGCTGCTGTGGTGGTCGCCGTGGCGCTGGGGAAGCGCGGACATCCACTTCCGGTTGTCGCCGCAGCTGATACGCTCTAGCTCTTCCTCTGAGGAGTGCCGATCCAGATTGGCGTCTAAAAGGAGGCGGAGGCGGCGTAACCGGGCTGGAGAGAGGGGACCCTGGTTGTGCTGCTGGCTGGTGGCCAAGGGGGTGAGTGCACAATTTCTCCGCCTCTCTACAGGAGTCCATAAACAAGAAGTCAAGCAACAGGAGTTGTTCACAAGCATATTATCTGTTTAACATCTAACAGTAATGTGTGAGACTCAGAAAGTGATGGGGAAGCTCTTCATCGTCTAGTTACAACTAAAATAACTGCGTTAGCAGAGGGCACCTACCTCTGTCAATCTGTGCAAGCTCCTGGTTCTCCCCCTCTGAGTCATCACTCTCCCCTCCCTCTCCACCGCCATGGTAAGAAATCTGGGGAAAGGATTGAACTTGTACTGTAGACCAAACATTCCATATGGTAACAAACATTAACCCTTACATTGGTGAAAATGTGGTAAAGAACATTACACAAATATAACTTCAAACATTTTATTTGGCCTAGGATACATTACAAAGGACGTTTTCTCCAAACAATCAAAAAGCAAACCTTTAACCATTTAAATGATTTAATCCAAAACAGGCTAAAACTATTCCTAACTCCAGAG
This sequence comes from Morone saxatilis, assembly GCF_004916995.1. Taxonomy (NCBI): domain Eukaryota; kingdom Metazoa; phylum Chordata; class Actinopteri; family Moronidae; genus Morone; species Morone saxatilis. The sequence continues at coordinate 20,313,652 of NW_023339873.1, forward strand.
CTCTGTGTTATTCTGCAACTCTCTTAGTTGGCCACAAAAACAGACCACTAACCAGCAACACAGACATAACTTCTAATGGGCTTCTAATGGAAACAGTCTGAATTTTTCTAAAAGCAGTTGTGGCGTGGTGATTTCTACAGTTGCACTAGCGTACATACAGTATAGATGTTTAAAGTCCTAGCAGACAGGACATGTTGGGTCACGGCTCGGTCTGCTTTCTTTTCCCACAGCCGAAGCGTCTGTCTCTTTAAAATCAATTCCTCGTCTACACCAGTAGCAACAATACAGATACCCTGCAGACTGCAACGCTAAGAGTTAAGTAATGCGCCTCACACTCAGTAATTACCACTCCGAGGCCTCGCTGAGCAGCTGCCATCTGTGCTTGTGCGAGTGTGTGTATGCTTACACACATACATCCACACAAACATACAGTGTCCTCCCTTCTACTCTCTAACACACACACACACACACACACACACACACACTCCTCTTTCTGAAGCTCTTCAATAAGAGGGAGAAGGGAGAAAGGAGCCAGGGCCTCTGAGCCCAATAAAGGCAGGCAGTATTCAGTTCATGTGACGTGTGAACTCCAATGTATCATTTCACAGACTGTTCGCTGTATATTCTGGTTAAACACTACCAAAAGGCTACATCACATAGCTGTATCTCACTTTTTGAAATTGTAACGCATCAAATGTCAAATTGCTGTGTATCAAAAATGGAATAACATTTCATATCAACAGAAATTCAGTTTCCTAAAGTAACGACAAAGTGAATGCATATTTTCACAGGATGCCATACATGCAGTTTCATGTAGATATTCAGGACAGTATGTAGGTCTCCTGATTTCTGACTAGATCTGAATAAGGCCTGAGAACAGCCTTCTTGCTTTTCAACTGTACACGAGCTGTGGGACAGATTCTCAATGAACAGGCCTGCAGCCAGTGTACAACACAAAGAAAAGAATAACTTGGCTCTGGAGGAGTCTCAAGTTAAACAGCACAACTTCATGAACTCCATAGGAAAATGACTCGGAGGAGTAACTGTGGGAAGGAAGTGTATTTTGGCAAGTGACGGGCTCAGGGATTCAGCTACACCGTACACTCCGCTGAATTATTGTTGGGCAGCATCCACCAAACAGCTGAAATCCTATTCAAAGGATTCATGAGTTCAGTCTGAGACATTTCAACCTGTGCGGACGCTCAGTGGGATCATCAGGATGACTCATCATTTTCTAGAGCTTCACTGATATAATGGTTGCTCCATATTGACCTATGGCACACGTATCGGTGCTGTATCAGCGTCGGTGTACGTTATCCAATATGCGCCGATATGAACGCGGTTTTTTTCCGAGATATACTGCCGAACAAAGAGAAGAGAAGTCTCTAGAAGTGGTTGACAATGTGTATGTTCAATTCCTTAATGTTAAAGAATATTTAACGCAGCAACAAGGAGTACTGTTTGTATTGAGTTTGGTGGCCCCAGTGGATAAAAGCAGTAGTGTTTCCACCGCCACGTTTTATTGATTTTAAGGGGAATCCGACTGAATTCAGCCCGCTGTCAGCCATTGGAATAAGCACGCTGAAATAGCCAGATGGTCTGTGTGTTTATGTAGGTCATATAGAGGCATCAAATAATACAGAGACTGCTTCATAACCACTTAAAGACCCCTTGTAGCAGGTTAACTGCATGCTATTTGTTTAAGAAAGCAGCCTTCTGACTACCTTTTCACAGTCATATTGGTGCACAGTCAACATAGAAAGATTGACTATAATCAGCCGCCATATTGGTAATGTGTAAAAAGTCCCTGTCTCAAAAGTCCCATATGGTCTGTGTCTAATTTCTTCCTAGATATTTGACCCTTTAAAGCTAGAGAGTTCGCAGCAATTTCTTTGTGTTGTTTGACCTCAGAGTCTGAAGTTCCTCCACAGAGCAATCACTGTCTGTACAACTAGAGGCAAATACGAGCTGACAGGCACGGTTTGGCCTTCCCTTCCCCTCAGGGAGGTCGTGGTCGAGGATCAGAGAACAGAGATGCAGCACATGTGCGGCTCACTCGCAGGACTGATGATCTAACAATCAAATACAAGACTTGTTAATGTGTCCCAGGCTCTGTCACCGTTTGCTGTGTGCATGCACATACAGTGTGTCCAACCAGCATGACACAACGTTTGTGTGTTTAGTGGCTGACACAACAGCCTTCTACTTTCAGCCACTTCCTTACTTCACACATACACACCGTTAGCACTGTAACACTAACCACCTCTTGAATGGCGAGCATGCCATCTTAGAAATTCCTATACAGAGCAGGTTCGTTTCAAAAGACCATAAAAACTTCACCCATGCAAATCTCATGTGGGACTCTGAAACAAAGGCCGAGTGCATGTACAAGTATTTGAATACGTTTCATTCCCAGTTCTGTTTCAAGGCTCAGTCATGCATGGGTTTTCTAGACAGTGCAAACTTGATATCTAAAATCAGAATGTAAGGAGTTGGGTGCATTTTATGCAGTGTGAGTGTGTTTTTTCAGTGAACCACACCTGATATGGTTATTGCTTTTGCATAGCTAGCTCCAACAAACAGCAGCCTAACTGACGTTGAGTTTATGGTTAGACAGGTTGGCAGGGCTTTCCCAAAAGAAAAGCAGTAACAGGGTTTCACCATCATTCCAGCTCTAAAACATGGCCTGCAACTTCACCTTAAAATACACAACATATACTATTATGGAAAAAGAAATTCAATGTAGAGCCAGCAGCTCCACTGAAACACTGTAATCTGCATTTTACCCTTTACACACAAGTTTAGACAATGTCTTTCAATAACTATAGGACACACATGTATTCTTGTTGTGTTTCAGTCTTTTTCCCAGCTCCTGTAGAAACACTGTGGTTAAGCCTAGATTGCAGCACTGCAACCTGGGTAGGCTGCCTCATACTATAATCCCTGCAGCGAAGCATTGGTACTGCCTTTTCTCCAGAACAGTCAGTGTTGTAAGCTGCAATTTGCATTTCTGCAAAGGCACAACTCCATGCAACACAGCCGTGTGAGCGATGAAGACCGTTGAGGTGCATACAAGCGACACATTTACGCTCCAAGATAAGGAACTACATGCAAAGGAGAACGCAAGTATGTAAACGTGAAGCGCACAAACACACTCCGGTGTCACACACTTCCCCACATCAGCATCGCATTCACAGTGAAAACAAGCCGTGGTGGAGGAGACATGTCAAGCTGAAAGAAACAAATGTGACGATGACATTTAAGAAGCTGAAGGACCCTCCAGTGCTGCTTCCACATTAGTGTCCTAGAAATATCTGTGCACTAGCTTTAAAAAGAAAGAAAAACTCATTCAAATATTATCTTCAGCTCAATCACAGTTTGTTATCATCTTGTCCATCTACTAAATTTGGTTCCACTGCTGCTTTGCATGTGAAATATTCAAATGATGTTTGAGGTGAGCCGTGGGAGCAACATGTCCCTGCAGTGCACCTGAGAAACTGCACCAACCCCGCCTGCAGCCTCTTTCCAGCTTTTTCTCACACTTGTGAGCTGTCCACAATTGCCCAATTGTCCCAGGTTTTTCAGGACTGAACAACTCCATTTAGACGTCTGAAATCTGACCCCAGAACAGTACAGTATACTATATTAATGTATATCATCTTTAAAATTGGTACACTAATCACAACGATGAAGTGTGACACTCATTTGCACATTTCTGCATGCATTAGAGAACCTCGACTGTGTTCTGATCTGATTTGAACGTTTTTGAGAGAATTCTCAGAAAAGTGACAGAGACTAAATGACATGGCAGTTCTTAAATGAATGTACAGATTGTCTCCAGTGCAACATGAAGAAAAATGCACAGGATCCTAATTCATAGAGTGCAAAGTCAAACTGAATCTATATTACAGTCTTACGCCAATAACTGCAGACTGCTCGATATCATCGACACACAAACAAGGTGAAAGTGAGAGTGCGCACACGGAGCATAAAAAAATGCTTTGGTGCACACACGCAAAGACGAACAAAGGGTTGTGTGTTTGTGTGTCAAGAACAGTTGAATGAAATCCTTGTCAGTCCCTTGCATCGCTGAGCAGCTTGCTAAGCTGGATCAATGGCAATGTCACAGCGTACACACACACACACACACACACACACACACACACCAGCCAGTTCACACACATATCAGCTTTGCTCCGTCCATCCACGCTGTGACACGGCCACTGTCACACTCCATTCCCCCTCTCGTGAAAACACACAACACGGGGTCAGAGATGGTTGACGGTCCTTCCCTCACACTCCAGTGGATCTTCACCATAGTGGAGTGGAAGTAGTCTTGATTAGTGGAAGCTCCTGGGATGGGTACCGTAACAGGGCCTACGAGACATTCAGCCATTCAGCACTGCAGGACACTTCAAACCCCAACTGTATCTGAGTAACTGGTGGGAAAAATAAGCCTTTATTGATCATTATCCTATCATTTACATATGTCTATATTTTTAATAGGATTTTTAAAATTCATATCAAGATAATGCCAATACTGGAAATTGTTGAGGTACTGACGTCATACCGTAACACTGAAAGCAAAAGTAAAATTGCTCCGTGGTGGATGAGTTAGCGCTTCAGTAGTGTGGACGTGGTTTACCACCGTAATATGTGAGACGTGAAAGAAGGTTGTAACAACCGAAGGGAACAAAACAACAAACTTATATCACTGCATCGAGCAGAAGCACCTTGCTGAGTACGAGGACAGCCAGAAATCCCAGGAGGAGAGCTCAACGGCTATTGGGAGTTCTCTCATATCGTCAAGTATCGCAGAAATACCTCGAGATATCGGGATATCATTTTGGGCATTTTTCGCCCGCCCCTATGTGACAGGAAGGAAGTTATAATGCTGCAACAAATCCTCAAAATAAAATCCAATAAAATTAGAATCAGAATCCTGCTATTCATCTTTATTGAAAATAATGGCTGTCCATATTTAGCCCTAATGAAGAGTTCACACAGGAGCTCATCACATTCACCTCAATGACACAACGTTTCCTGAGAGCTGACACTAAGAATAGGTTTTCAACTCAACTGTGGTCTGTTCACAAGAAAAGCACCTCCACGTCTGACTAATTCTTTCAACCAGATAAAGCACATAGTTCATTCATACTTGCAGAATTCATTTTGTGGATATTTTCTGAGAAAATAATAAAGAATAATGCTACCTATAGCACAGATACATGACAGAAAGCCTGTGTTAAAAGCTAGCGGCGTGGAGTTTGAAAGACATGGGCATTTCTAATGAAGGGAGGGTCCAACAAAAGCTGCTGTTGAGTTGCATTATGGGAAATGTGGAATCCAGCATTTTTGGAGCTACACCCATTTTGGGGACCTTTGATATCTCTGCTGCATCAGTTTAAACCCTTCCTGCAACCCAGCTTTGTGCTGTGCTAACTCTCTGGAGTACCCCTTTAAAGGGCAGTTCCACTTCATTTGTAGTTTTGGACATCAATCCTGTCAGTAATAATAACTTTCGGGGGCGCCCGGTTAGCTCAGTGGGTAGAGCTGGCGACCCATGTACCGAGGCTGAGTCCGACCTGCGGCCCTTTGCTGCGTGTCATCCCCTCTCTCTGCCCCCCTTTTCTGTCTATCTCCAGCTGTCCTATCAAATAAAGGCATAAAAGCCAAAAAATATATAAAAAAAAAAAAAAAAAAAGTAATAATAACGTTGTACTCCGCAGAGGTTTGGGAATGCGACGGCATAGCTAAGAATCAGGTGCGGCAAGAAGCACAAAAGTGGTTTTTATGTGAGACCCTCAGTGTTCACTGTACCTATCGAGACATCCACCAATCAAATCAAAGCAGCTTACTCCTATTTGGCACTTTCTTTACAATGTGTGTCTATGTTTTGCCATAAAAAACATGAAAAAAAAAAAAAAAACGTACTGTACGACGCAGGAACCCCCGAGGTTCTGACTCAACTATGAAGCTAAAAAGTCAAATAAGTTAGTTCAATAATGCATGATGCTGTTTTAGGGCTGGTAGGAAATATTTTTGGCTAGTCAACTTTCTCAGTTCTGTAGTATCTGCCACTGGCACAGGAGCCAAAAAAAGTCATTTTGGATGGCACAAAATGGCTGCCATGCGACTATACAGTTGGTTGACGCACAATATTGTTGTGGATTGTGGATGGCATTATGTAAAGCGAGCAGGCAGTCACAACTGAGGAGCACAGTTGGGGATTCTGTTGTGGAAAATTAGAGGGCAAAGATGTAGATGCCGGGACAAAAATAGCTCACAACAATAAGGCTTTTACTGAAATGTTTGGTTTTTAATCTAAATGAATTCCATTGCCCACCACACACACACACACACACACACACACACACAGCTATTTCCACCTAGAAGCTACAGGCTCTCTCTCCCTGCAGATGAAGAACCAGGACTAGTTTCACACCCTCCAACAGATCATCCTCTCTTACACACAACAGACCTCAGCACAATAATTGTGGACTCATTACTGTCTCCATTTACTTTCTGGAATGACAAACAGCTGAACTATACAGTGTATGAGTCAGCGAGAGTCCCATCTGTGAGTGGGAGAGTTTGTTGACACGCCACATGTTTGCTGATGTGTTTGTGAAGCAGTGTGGATCTCCGGTTCCTCCTTGTAAACATCTGGCTCGGTCCTGTAAGCCAGGACAGAGTCAATTCCTTCTAACATGCTAATGAATGGGTTGAGGTGCTTGGGAGCAGAAAATACCTCCAAACGACAACACAGGCTTATAGCAGAACACACAGGCTGGCAGGCTATCTGCACAGTTATGTTGGCCGTGTCACGGTGTGTGGCTGTGTGTGAAAGAGAAAGAGAAAGGGAGCGTTAATGAACTCACTATAACCCTGTTCCAAGCAAGGTTACAGGCACTGAGCCCAGGGTGTAAAAGCTGCGCAGTCAACTGGCCTACAAATGAACAAGTCACAAGACAAAAGTAAAGCCACGCAGTTCACAAACAACCATTTCTTCTTCTTCTGTACTTGGCATTTTAGTGCAGCACGTCCCGACAACTACAGCCTATGCCTTTAAAGAAAGCATCATTCAATGAATAACAGTATTCCAATAGTGAGTGAGTCAAACTTACCTTCAGGTGGAAAGGATGTATCTCATTGAGGGAATGTCTTCTTAGCTTCTTCGTCAGTGTCTTTAGCATTTTTTTTTTTCTGAGTAGTTTATGGCTTATCCCCTACTACAATTACGTGTTTATTACTCTCTTATGTGACGTTCACCGCAACTTCATTAGCAAACATTAGCGACTTTACGCATTTAAAAGAAGGCACGCGAGCTGCAAACTGCCAGCCACTAAAAAAAAACTAAAAAAAAACAACAACAACAGCGCGAGCAGCGGTACCCTGTAGCTTCAAGTTAGCTTGTGTCTAAACAATGATTCACCGACAAACGTTCAACTGCGTAACTTTAGATGTGGCTTGTTTTCAAAGGCTGTAACGTAGCAAACTTGTTATTTTCTTGTTCATTGGAGTCTCCGTTGTTGTGGAAAAGACTTTCTTTTCTTCGGGCGGCTCTGAAAGGTGGCTCACTCGCCGCAGCCCCCGGCTAACTTCAAGAGCTTGATTCAAAGATGTTTGGGAAAAATTAAAAATAATAGCAACTTGTTCGCATTCAGACACGCACACACGCACACTCACACACATACACACAAGCAAATGCACACCAGCTGCACGAGCACACAGAGGGCTCCTCCAGCTTGAGCTCGCTGCCCGCTGATTGGCTGCGCTGCTGTGTGATGTCATATTTTTCTCTGGAGGAGGAGAGCTGGGAGTTAAAGCCACATTATCTTGTGTGTTTACTTCCTCTTCTCATCAGGATAATAATTTACATGCACTAAGGAAACATGTTTTACGTGGGATTTGATAAAGCTGCCCCTGCTTTTGATCGAGTTAATTTGCAGCCATTATAACCTGACTTTAAGTTTCTAATAAGGCGGTAGAAGTTGTTGTGTTTTTAATATACCTACTTGCATTAAAGTGGATTTAACTTAAATTTAACTTAAATAATCAACTGACATTTTTCCACTACAGATATGTTGACTTGAAACACACTGATTTGATCAAATGATGTCAATAACACAGGCTAAACTGTTTGATTTAGGTGGTATTGCATGGCATTGCTTGGACACTTAAATAGAATGGAGCCATTGCTAATTAGTTAATTAGGCACACCTGTCCTTTTCCTGCTATGGCAAGTCAAAATGTGTGCCACCTAAAAGGACATAGCCTATTAGCACTCCATAGCAGGACATACTATTGACAGGGTCAAATCGAAGCTACAATCTATTTACATTCTCTTGGGATATAGACATCAAATTATAATTGCTGTCTTTATCCCGAGCGAAGTATTATTAATAAAATGTAGTATCAAACGTAAAAGTACTCCATGTAGGAAAATGGGCCATTTGAGTCTCATACAATTATGTTATTGGATTATTATTACTGATGCATTTCTGTGTAAATTTTACTTTTATATTTGTTTGAGGTAGAGCCTCAGTATTTTACATACTGCTGATGGGAAATTAATTTCCACTATTGTCTTACATCAAAGACACATTTTCCTTTTCTTTGATGGCAAGAAAATTCTTGAAGTTCCTTAAGTCTTTGAATTGTATTATCAATATAATTTAAATCAGAGTTATCACCCCAATAAGTGAACACATGAAGGTGACTGTTACAGCCACAGTTATAGCTACAGTTAAAGACATTGCAGGGGTCACTAAGGTAAAATGTTAAAATGTGTGTCCATTTTGGGACATGGACACTTAAAAAACAAATGTAGCTATGTTTTATCTTGGGTAGATTTTTACTGTATTAACCTATATTATGTAGGATATTACAATTATACATAAGAACAAAGGGATCATTCCTTTTAGTGAAGTATGTAAACACAGTGAATGCATAAATCAGCTGCAGGTGCTGCAGCTTCAAGGACCGAAAATCTTTCCACATCTGATTTGGAACTAACATTTCCATTTGCGAGGCTTTCCATCATGCGGTGTCCTTAGTTCTACAGCGGTAAGCCTTTGTGTTATTCCTGTGGCCAACAACAACAACCAGACCTTCTCGGGAAACTAGAGAGAGAGAGGCAGATGGAGATGTGAAGAAGGAGAGTATGTCAGGTATAATTGGTGTAAGTGGGGCATCCAGTTTCAGTGATGTCATTCTTTGCAAACACTGTCTATTCTAAGATGTTGTTGCATGTGTGCATGTGTTGCACACTTCTCCTGCACTGTGGCTGCATGTGTTGTCTTGGTTTTTCATTTTGAACTTTTTTAGATGACAGTGAACAAGTTTCTGCAGATGTGTTTTCATTCATGCAGGCTATCACTGCTCATGTTCCCATATCTGGCACTGTTCATTCCCAAAACCTGCTGTTGTAAGTGTAAAATTAATGTGTTTATTATGGTAACTGTAGTTTTAGCCAGCGTTTCCACTGCTGCTGTCGAACACACAAACAGCCTGCTGTGCCTTTAAAGGCTTCTGGCTCACTTGGTTTTTTCATGTGTGATAGGCTTTCTCACTTAACACCTCCGGTCAATGACCTGGTAAACTTTCCAAGTAACCTGTGGCTTGGCTCCAGGTCAAGCTCAATGCAAATCCAATTTGCTGCTGAATATAGCCAACAAGCTGGCAATACCAGAGGCCTGTGTTACACCGTATTACAAGAGTTTATTTGTCTAATAAAGATAAAGTGTCCAAAATGATGACAAAAGCAAACATACAACATGATTATGATGATGTCCAGTCCTTGTCAAACTATTACAGAAAGCTATTTTGTGGCTTGTTGTCTGTACGTTTCTGGCCACATGAGGGCAGCATTTGTATCCTTTTGGAGGCGAGGAATAAACGGATTACATCAAAACAAAGATCCTTGATTGTACAGAGAGTCACAAATCCTTTGAACAGCATTGTATGTGTGTGGGGGAGGTGTGGGGGAGTAGTGGAATTGAGTGTTACTAATATGACCTCTGACGATAGGATAATAGTCAAACTGTTAAACAATATTTTTTAAAAACTCCATAATTCATGTAGAAATTGTCAGTCTGAAGATGATATATATCCGTCATATAAGGCAGATAAAATGTTTTTCTATTGATACGCTATCCTTCGAAACTCGTCTAGAGCTAACAAGAACCTGAAAAACATCTCATCTTCACCCAAACTGCTCCATTTTCAGAGAGATTACAAGTCTCTCTGAAGAATGGATATCTTTTGAATAAAGTTAAACCATATTCAGACTTTTCTGTCAGGGCTAGATTAAACCACTATGGGGCCATAGGGCAGAAATGAGCTGTGGGCCCCCCTTATAGGCCTCAAATACTAACCAGCCTCTGGTTTATAGTGTCAATTTTGTGATTATTTGACTAAATACTAATTTATTTCGAAAGATGGAGGTTCCCCGGTAGCTTACCTGGTTGAGCATGCAAGCAGTGGTCCGGATTTGATTCCAACATGTGGCCAGTTGTTACATATCATTTCCACTTTCCTGTCATTAGCTGCCCCATCAAATAAAGCCAATAAAGGCCCCCAAAATCATCACATAATAATAATAATAATAATAATAATGACCTTGTTTGATGAATACATTTCCTTGATTTGATTCTTTAAATCCTTGAAATATGCAGTGGATGAGCATACTATCATATGAAATAAGTTAGTAAAAATACATTTTGACTTGTGTTGGATCATGTTTAGGTAGGGGCCACCTTCAATAACTAGTTTGCAGATTGCAAACAACTGAATACAGCTCAGCTTTCTATGGCAGCGGATCAACATTGCAGATATAGATAAAAATGTCTCATTCAACGGTAACATAAACACTACAATTCTTATATTCAGGTGATTATACACTAATGAAAACATACCTATGAATATTATAATCTCTTTCTCTCAATAGGTCCTTCTGAATGTTACACACTGGACCTTTAAGGCCCTTTTTTATTACATTTTTTATTGTGCTTTAATGGTTAGCTCACCCACATCCAACACATTTCTTTAAATAGCCATGGTGGATTGTAGGAGTTTGGACTTTGTTGAGTGACTGACTAATCGTGTTTAATATTATCTATTATTCTTCAGATCTTTTACTGGAAATTACATCATGTTTCCGGCTCCTGCCACAGCAAACACACAGCTACAGTGTAAACAGTAGTCTTGTTTGCTCTCTGCTGGCAGCTCATTGATACTGCACAGATCATTACAGTGTAGGCTGAGCAGGTCCTCACTGTAACAAGTGGTTGTAGGGAGTAGGAGTGTGAAAGGTGTTTATTCATTCCTATGTGATGCAAAGTACACCGTTTGCTTGTTTCAACATTGCATTAAAGGGTGGTACAATCATCTCTGGTTACGGGTCAAAAGTTAGAAATATTTCTATCTTCCTCAATTGAAGTTTAGTCATTTACTATAGATTTGTGTCTAAGTGATTCCACTGTATGAAAGTGATGATGCATCACAAAGTTCATCAGTGGCTCACCAGAGTCATTCATCACTTATTCATGAGGACTGAATGGACATTGTGCCATGAGAGGAGAGGAGAGGAGAGGAGAGGAGAGGAGAGATAGATACTCTGACCAGAAGCAGGACCAGAGGCCACCTAATGGTGATGCTATGACACAAGTTTTCTTCCACTTTGACACCAGCATGGCCCTGGTTACCAAATATGGCACAATCTTAAACCCAGGAAACAGTGTTTGAATTCTTCTGCCTTTATAATTGCACAATCGGAAGAATGTGGGGGCAAGAAGTGATGTGAGCACTGGTGATGTCGACATTTTTCCCTTCTCCCTCGTCAGTTGTTTAACATTGCTGAAATAGCTGATGACAAATCAGCCGGCTGACCTCCGAGCGTCATCACGTCTGTTTTTAGCAGTGTATCCTGCAAGCCTCGGCCCACTTGGCCTTGGAAGTCCTTGTCTTTCTCTTTCCTGCTGCCCGCGTCGCCCACACTCTCCCCTGGATAGCGGCGTACGGCCACAGCCTCTCCACTCGCCTCCACTCCCTTCCACTCTTCCCTCACCCACTGACCCACTGGCGGAAAGCGTGGGGACCATCTGTGCTGGAGAGGTTACTTTTAGTCTCCCAGGCTGCTATTTTCTCTTCACCGTTTTTTTTTAAAACACAAAGCACAGGCTTACTTACGCAATACTTGTCTCACTCTCTGGTTCTCTCTCCCATTGCTTCACAGGTCTTGTTTACACAACAGCGCACTTGGCCTGTGGCAACACACCCTTACAGGAAGAATGACTGTCAAATTTAGAATTTTTTTCCTCAGCTGAATGGAGGAATACATGGTTTAAAATCGCAGTCTCTCCTCTGAGGGTTTATATTTAAATTCACATTCGGGATATAGCTGTTCATATCAGGAAGGGAAATCAATCAAATCAGCACATTTTGTCCATTTGCAACATATTTTTAAAACCATGGACTCACAACTCTTATACATATCATACGTAAACCAGAATGTTTTGTATCTTATCCCAGGGGTCAGCAACCTTTAGCATCAAAAGAGCCATTTTTGTCGAAAAAATAAAATAATAATCTGTCTAGTGAGTCTCAAAACTAGCTGGCATCACTTTGAGGATTCAATTCAATTCTATTTTAGTTGCTGATGTTAAAACAGTTTTTATCCGGTGTGTTATGGGTACACATTTGCAAGTGGAGAATGTATGAATCACTTTAGGCCAAGTGTGAACCTATATACAATGCTTTAGGCCTACAATAATGATAGATAAAAACAGTTATTCATTTCCATTTCATTTTTTGTCCAAGCCACAGCGAGCCACTGGAGATCGGCTAAAGTTGTATTTTGTATAGCATGACTATACATTTTCAATAATGTATAGTTTTACTGTATGTTTCATGTATTTGGTTGGACAGACCTGTGTTGTATCCCACTAAGATTATCTAAATCTGTTAAATTTTTAAAGCTGCAGTAGGTCATTTTTATAAAAATAACTTTTTGTCATATCTCCTCACTTTTCACTCTATCCTGACAGCAGGACATGAGACAGATAATCTGTGAAAAAAATTGGTTTCTCTGGCTCATAGTGCTTCTAATGGCATTCAGCCGGGCCTGAATGAAAACAACCAATCAGAGCCAAGAAAGATAGTTGAGTGTCATTTCCTGGGTTTCAAATACAGACGCTTTGGGACTCTGGGAATGAGACTCAACAATCAATTATCTTCAAGCCCCCACTCCAAAGAGTCTTAATATCTTTGTCAGCTCTGATTGGTTGTTTTTATTCAGGCCCAGTGGATTCTTGCAAATACCATTAGGAGCCCTAGAACGAGAGGAGCCGGATTTTTTGACAGATTATCTGTCTCATGTACTATTGTCAGGATATAGTGATATAGTGAAAAATCAGCAAATATGACAGAATTTCCTACTGCAGCTTTAAGTTATTGAATCTGCCAAACTCATTAGATTTCTGGGCGTCACATACTGATTTATTGTTACACGCCTCAGCATCTCCATACATACGCACAAGGTAGTGTCAGTTTGAGACGTAACGGTTGTCACTAACACCAATGTAAGCCATCTGGGTCAGGTGACATAGTGGTGTAAAGAGCAAGAAAGTCTCCATAAGAATGTGGTTGAGGTGGATGGATGGGTCAAACAAAAGCAGGACTTTTGCCCAGGAGACCGAGGTTTTAGTCTCATGTGAAACTAAAGTCATCATATTAGTCATGATGTTGACCTAATGCATCATGTAACATACTTATTTTAACCCAAACCATAATTTTTTCCTTAACCTACCCCAGTAGTTTTGTTGCCTAAAGCTGACCAAACTGTTACTGTTTCACAACGTTAAATGTTAAAAAGGCACCTCGTATAGATAGTAAAGGGTTCCTTGTCATTCTGTATGAGACACCTAGGGGTGTAACAAAACAAAACTTAAGCCAGTGGGATTCATCCTCTGGTGACTATAAATCTCATATTTGCTGAGACATTTCAGTCTGGATCAAAGTGGCCAACCAACCCACATACCAACATGCTTATCCCTAGAGACCTGCTGCTTGCATGGCCAGTGAAAATATTGATTGTAGCAACTTTTAATAGCTTAGAACTAAATCAACTTAGCACAGGGTTTTCCATCAATATACATGATACAACATGCTGTATAATCTGTTAAACTAAATTAAGTCAGAACATGCAAATAAATACCCTCGAGATATCTGAAAGATGTGTGCTGTTAAAAGGTTAATATATGGACCACTCCTATAGGCTATATGTATAAAATACTGTACTGTAAACTGAAGCCATTAAAGGGTTGCTTGTGTATAGCATAATATCTCTCTCTCTTTCTATTTAATGTAGTCTATTCATTTTGAAATTTAAAGGGGGCACATTCAAAAAACAGAGTTTGCTGTGAATTACTTATAATTCATTTTTATTTTACTGTTACAGATTAATTAAACCAGATATAATATGTTAATAAGTAGGCTTTTGAGGTGTTAATGGATGTATTTTTAAACTCTGGACAGAGTCAGGATAGCTGCCTTACTAGCTGGGCTACTGTAGAAACATGGCGGTTCAAAATGGCAGCATCCATGCAAAGTCACCCGCTCCCTCTGTAGATGAAAGCGGCTCTTTCTAAGGTATAACAAAAACACTACGATTCGTATTTTCAGGTAAACACTAATAAAAGGATACCTATGAATATTATATTCAAGTTATGCCAATTGATCTTCCTAAATGTTACACACTGGATCTTTAAAACACAGCATTTGTTGTCTCAGGTGTATTAAGAAGCAAAAAACAGACAAAAAGGCAACGCATGCTGTTTTAGGGTGAAATATGTCTTCATGCTGTAACACAGTGGGTGGCAGGGATGACAAAATGCATGACAGCATCATGTGAAGATATGAAATAACCATTTTAGACTGACTGGATTTTTGATGACCACAGACAAAAAAAAGAGGAAATGATCTCAGTTGCAGGTTAAACAGCTGATACAGACACTGTTGCTAATGATAGCCTCTTTGACCACAAACTGCTCTTGAAGCTGAACTTGTTACTTTACACAGGACGTTCAATGAGGATCAAAAATGTTTTTTTCCCCAGTTTTAGCACAGCAAAACCAAAGCTATCTGATATTACTATTTTAAACTATAATCCCTTTAACTCCTTACAGTGACACCTTGCTCTCTCCAGTGGTGGGATATTTAAATATACATGTGCAACCTTTTCCATTAGATGTTAGCCACACCAGGCTGGCCTTTAAAAGTACATTTTCCTCTGCAGCTGTTCCCTCTGTTTCTAAATTGAGTGTTATTCCAGTCATGGTCATTCTTGTGGAACAAAGTGTGGTGAAACTCTGAATGGAAAATACAGCATCTCTCCCTGGGAACACAACCTTGATTTATGTCCTGCAGTCACATTCAAAAGTCAAATTAATGTGCAATTGCTGTCTGACTACGTCAACACAGTGGATCATTGTCTGTGTGTGTGTGTATCCACCAGCAGGTTATGATGACCTGAAAGAGCGCAATTGATTTTTGATGCTGGTAGCCTTGTTTTGCCAAAACGCTCTGTCACTGGATGATACCGTGGCATACAATCTCTGTATTGGAGAAATTCCTAAATTCACTAATATGCACAGAAAGAAGATTATTTTGATCCTCTATTTATAGTACATTTACTATATATTATACTTTGAGATGCTTGTACTTGCTGTAATTCTTTATTTTCAACTTTATAGTTCTACTCCATGACAGTTCAGAGGAAAATCTTGTATCTTTTACCCCTGTACATTTATCTGACACCTGTAGTTATGAGTATGATTAAAATTTCACATAAAAATCCTGATAAGTTTATGAAATATGATGCGTTTCTATAGGTTAAACGTATACAACTTTATAAAGATTATCTTCCCCTTGACCAGAAATTAAAATGCTGCTAACATGCTAATGTATCAATAACAACATTCCAATAATATATTACATAATAATATAA
>NW_023339873.1:20329685-20329898 GCF_004916995.1 Morone saxatilis
TCATACCAGTAATATAACATACTGTATTATGTTAATAAAATTTTCCCCTAAAGTACCCTTAGTCATGTGTTAATACATATATAAAACTAGTCTGTTCAGAACAATAATGTGGGTTGCGATATGTGTTTTCCGAAGTATAATTTTGCATCTACTCGTTCTTCCTTGTTAAATCTCTGAATATACAAATGATGTTCATAAAGTGTTCCTGCTGGA
>NW_023339873.1:20329998-20339537 GCF_004916995.1 Morone saxatilis
CTGGATTTAGCCAAATTACAAAATAGCCACCGATGGATCATGAGGGAGATGGAGTTGCTAAAGATAAGGAGTAGAAGGCAGGAGGAGAGGGAGGGATCAGAAAATAGACAGAGGTCACTATGAGGGCCATTGACTCATGACTAGATTGTTTTACTGGATATGTTTAAATAAGCATAAAAATGCAGCTGCAGATTGGAGACTAGTGTGATTAAGAAAGCACATATGTAAAATAATATGATTTTATAGCAATACTTACATAATACATAATGTGGAGTAAAAAGTTATATTTTTACATTTATTTTGTATTTTATATTAGCATTAGCATATTGCTGCTTACATTTTTATATATAGCTATAACTTCACACGTCTTTCAAGACTCATTTCTCATCCTGCCCACTGGCTGGGAACAAACCATGATATGTGGTGCAATATGACAGAGTGGCCTGTCCCAAGATGCTTTCTAAAGTAAAAAAAAAGGAATGACTAGTACTGTTATTAGTTGTGTTGTGCATAATATTAGCTCTACACCAGTCATTTTGTATTCCTGCTCTAATTAGCATCCTGGGGTCAGTTGCAGGCCGCTGTAGTTATAGGTGGGAGTTGGGTGCTATAGTTACGTGTGGGAGATCAACCAGTGTTGGCGCAATTTGTAATGCTCACCCATAGAGGTCAATAAAGGTCAAACAATTGTTTACTCGGTTCAGGTAATTTCAGTGAAAAAGCTCTTATAAACCCACTGTACATTAGCTCACAGCACCAGGCAGCAGACTGACAAGTTAGCAGCTAGCTGGTGGACATAGTATAGCATATATAGTTATAGTTATTTGAGGTTTAATTACTTAAAGGGATGTTTGTTTTACCCAGAAAGGTGCTAACTTGTATGTAGGCTACCTTTTTTATGTTTCTGTTTGTTACAGCTTAGATTAGTTTAGCTTAGCCCATAGATACAAAGGTGGAAACCAAATTCGAAAGTTATTGTTGCTTTTTTGTTTGAACTGATGAAAATTTATTAAAAATATTAACGCTAGGCTAGTGAGCACAACTCAACTTTGGAGAAGGGGCATTTTTACATTTGATCAAAGCTGCTACGCTACGATAGCTAGCAACTAAGCTGAGTTAGCCTGTAAGAACAGTAGTACAATTACAGCAAGAGAATGACAATATAGGGGTGCACCGGTAACTCACCTGGTAGTGCATGCACCCCATATATTCAGGCCTTAGTCCTTACCACCGTGTCCTAGGTAGTCTCTAAAAAATGAAAAAAGAAAAGAGAAATTTAGTACAGGAGGTAAATTAAGTACATAATATAATACAAATATTAAGTGTAATAACTAAAAGTTTCTGGCAAAACTGAACTGCACTGTTTTGAGTATTGGCAACATTTGCACTGTGTTAGGGTGTGTGTGTCACTTCATTATGTCATAACACCCACGTTTTGTAACAATTTGCCAAATTTTGTAATAGACAACCTGAACCCAAATAATATACATACATACATGATATTATACATTATATAAATTTTTCCACTTTTGTAATACATTTTTACATATTGTGGTAGCTATTACAAAATAGGTTTTTATTAACTGGATTTTGAATAAGCTGAAACTTTTTGGAGAGCCCTGTCAAAAGACCATTGCAGCAGTCCTGCTAGAAATAAAAGTGTGAATGACTTTTTCCAGATTGGCATTTGACATGAAGATGATAACAATCTGATCTTGTTATGTGGCTATTCACATTAAGATCAGAGTCAACTATAACGCCAAGGGGAGGACCACAGGTCATAGGAGTCTAATTTAATATTTGGGATGTTTAGGTTCACGTCGCTGTCTAAAAACTATATAATGTGTACAGATAAGAATACATTATTGGTTTTGTATTATTACATAATCAACCAATAATTATTACAACTCCTGCAATTCTTGTAATAAAACCACCAAATTGTAAGAATTTATTACAAAACTCCCGGGAAATGTGTTACATATTGCATTAAGCTGTTTAATTATATGATTATTTATTGTCGTGGCGATTGGTTACAAAACGCAGATGTTATTACATAATGAAGAGAAAATGTATTACATTTTTGGTCGATTTATTACGCATACATGTGTTTGTTACAGTCCCACTGACTGAACTGGAAACTTCAGCCCCAACGGTACCAATTTGATTCTTGATCGTTGATTTGAAAAAGCATTTGTTCTAAGAATAATTTCCCCCGGCAGGATGTCGTTCAAGCCCGTCATTCTAACTCTGATTTTGTCTTTTTCCTTTCCTGTTTGTGTCTTCCGCCTGCTTCCACTCTTATCTTGCTTATCTCCCCATTATTAGCATCTCATCCCCTCATCTCCTCCTCCCCACCCCTTATTTTTCTCTGCATTTTCTCACTCAGCCACGTCTCGCCCTCCCTCCAATACACCCATCCTGTAGTCTGTACTGTCATTCAGTCTCTCCTTTCCTGTTTCCCCATTCATCCCCATTATTTACTCCCCTGTATCAGTCACTTTATCCTTCTCCAGCTTCCACTCACTGTTGTTCAAATGTCTCCCATCTCTTCCCTCCCTCTCTTCCACCCAGTACCTCCATCTCTGCTTCCATCTCTGGTGCGCGCACAGCGGATGGCGGCGGCCCACTCAGTCCTCTCAGGGAGCAGAAGGTTTGTCCACTCCCACTCAGGCTTTGCGTCATGGAACACAGAGAAATAGAGACAGAGGAGAGAGAACAGATGGGAGGAGGACACACTGGCTGCCTGTTTTATAACATTACTCCTAACAACGCTGTGGTCATCAGTATGACTATGTAAAGTAGCAGGCTATTGTAGACTCATCAAGCTGGCCTATATATAGGCCTGAGCTGAATATAGAGGAGCAGGAACTGACACTTTTGGTGCTAAGAGGAAATTTTGTCCCACACTTTGGGAAAGGTTAAGAGGTTAATTCTGAAAAGATACACAGAAGATGATATGGTGCTTTATTAGAATTTAAACCTTTTCAGAGAAAAGCACACAATGGCTTATTTAGTGGCTTATTTTAACAAGCGTCAGGAACTGTTATATTTTCATTTTATTGACTGGGTCCAACTTTTCACACCATAAACTCACCCTCATAGACCTGTTGACTATGTGGAAATCCAATATGAGGGCTTCACTATCACAAGATTGGTGTAACCATAGCGACCTGATGCACATCAGCGCATGACATCATAACTGACACGATCATTCCCATTTACGCAAGTGGAAAGACAATTCAGACCATTCCGCTATTATTGTTTCCGCCTGTACCAGCTCCTACCTATGACTTTAAACAAGCATTGCATAATGTTCTGGTTGCAAGTGATGATGGCAAAAAGCGTTTTATAAATGGTACACAGAATACTGGTAACACAGCATGTTCAAATGCAAATGCTGTTTACTGGATTTACACAAGAACAAAGCAAAAATTAGATTTGTGCCGTCATGTTAACAAGAGATTAGATCTTATCGTGGCAAGCAGAACATGAACAGTCAAATCTGGGTCACAATGAAAGCAAAAATCCACCCTGGAAGAGAATTCGCAGTGATCGTGGACAGCTGGATTAAGATATACAGACAGAGACAAGTTGCCTCAAAAGCTCCAGAGAGAGCGCAGACCAGAGCCTGATGTGATCAAGCAGCGTTTTCTGGAACAGCCTCACTGATAATGAATTAGAGGCAGGATGTGAGGATGCGTTGACAGTACCCAGGGTGGTTTTGTGGGTAAGCGAGGCTGTCTTTTGGTTCAGCGCTGCAATGTAAGTAAAGATGTGGGTGTAAAAGCATAATGAAACATTCTAAAAGTCCACAAAATCAACCACCTACAACTCATCGGGAGTGCAGATCCAGGGTTTAGCTTGATTTCAGCATCATGAAAGCTGCTAAATTAACTGATTAAGACCTTGAATATTAAATTAATTATATTCAACTGTGGCTTTTCCCCTCTGACAAAAATATCAGTGAACTTTCTGCAACAGAAATAGAAACAATCCACTCATGAAGGTATACAATGTAAACTACTTTGGTGATCCCATAGTGGTGCCACTATTACATAACTTGTTACGGACTACTGGCTATCATATATTATTATAGAACTTTCCCAATACCACAGTGTAAATCCATGGGAACCATCCTGCAAAGGAGAGGAGAATATCTCCCCAGACAGATCAGGATTTTCCCCCTGTGATTGAAGTTAATGTGACTTCATCTGTCTGGAGGCTTCTGAGTCACAACAAGGCTGTGTCGACCTGAAGGCTTTAATCAGTTACAACATTCTGCACAAAGGTGTGCCCCGACAGCTGATCCCAGGACCATCAGGATATGTGCGAGCTGTTTGGGGCACTAATCATTATAGATCTTCTGACAGGCAGGATCCCTGCTGCTGACAAATAACAGGACGCAATCTTCACTGATGACAGGACATGCCGTTATTAAAAGGTATTTAACTTTCGGGCACTTGTATCATTGTGCCGTTTTGGTCCACTTTTCTGGTATTTCCTTTTCATCATCAAAAGGGCTACTCCATAAAGCTGTGGAACTCACAAGAGACAGATAAAGAAATAATCGAATTTGAAGTAGCGGATGCCAAGATATGCAGACTTCTAGTCTCAAAACACTGGGATTATTTCCCATAATGCCACTCAGTAGTGTAACCCCTGCTACCCAGTAAATACACATTTATTTTTCTTTTCTTTCCTCATGCTTCACCAGGGTTATTTTTTCAAACTTTGTGAAAACATTATACAATTGCTCCACCATTAAACTGAACTGCATGTGTGAAGTGCTCCTTAAGGTACATGTCAAGATGCAGCATTGTGAAAATGAATCTCCTGATTTCCATGAAATTTGCAGTATATTCACAATTCTTTTGTTAATCTACTGAGCTTTCTTCTAGCACCACTGTCAGGTCACTATCCACTTAAAGACAGGGCAAATCAACTAGGAGAAACTAGTGTGGCCGCAAAAACTCAAAAGCTTTTTGTGAGCTGTATTGAAGATTGCACTGTGAGGATTGTTTAGTCTGTAGATTATTTCTGGTGCATTTTTTGTTTTGTTTTATACCATAAAAGTACTAGCTCAGATGTCTCCATTATATGCACCCACTGTATATACACACAATAAGCCTGAACACAACTGTACCATCCATATGACACGTGATACATCCTCTGATGTTGAACTGTGGCAGGGTATTCCTCCCCAGCTTTAAAGGTCATATCTTCCCTGCACCACATCTTCTGAATGGAACAGATCATTTGCTATAGATGGTCAAGATACAGACATGGTGAGGAGATAAAACACTCCATGATGTCACCTTTTGTTATGTATTCCTTCCTTTTATATAATAGCTAATAGGGCATAGTGCTGACGCAAGCTGTGGAGTTTGTGAACCAGTGTGTGGTGTTTGGTGCCTCTGACTCGTGTGTGTGAGTCATTGTGTCACCTACTGCGATCGGGTTGGTAGGTCAAAAGAACAGCAAACCGTTGTTGTGACAGCTAATAATATGCTAGTTGAGGTTTGTTTGGAGGAGGTGGTCTTTGTGTGTGCGTGCAGGTGTGCTGTGGAGCTGTACACATGCTGCTTAAAAATATTAATACTAATCAGGCTGCAGACGCAATCAACGCCAGGAAACATGCACTTTATCAGCAAGTGCTTCGGTTGTTAATTAAATTAGACTTTATTTAATTTAGAAGACTACATCAATCAGTATGTCGGATGTACAATGTAAAGTGAATAGTATTTAAATGGTGCCATTCTCTTATTCTTATTGTAGTAACAAGGCTCAGCACCCAGTAAGATAAATCTTAAAGCTGCCCCAGTCAATATTTTTGTATTAACAATGGATTAAATGTAAATGTGTCACTCCTACTGACAAACCTGCAGAGCTTTATCATCCAACTCTCACTTCCTCTCACCTCTTTTTTAGTGTTTTTAGCGTCTTTCAGCTCACTGTTTTGGTTTTACTGTTTCAGTTCACTCTCACTGCTCTCATCAACCTTAGTTCCAGAAGCTGCAGCCAGCTGTTTTCCACCAAACACTGTAATACACCCACTACCTACCTGGCCGGCACTAAATAGCAAACAGACAAAGTTAGTACTGACAGAGACCACAACAGAGCTAACAGGAGAGTGAATACTGCACATACATAGAATCAAGTCATCAGAAGTAGAACTTTGGTTTTCTGCCCGATTGAACCTGATTGGACCCAACCCAATTTTATTAATAATGTATGCATCTGTAATTAATGAGTGCATTTGTTTTTAGTTTTGATAACAATTTGCACTCAATTATATGCACAATGTAGTTTACTTTAGCTTGTAATAAACTACATTATTTATCTTGAGTGGAAATCGGCTTTTGTTGTTTTGTTTTTGTGTTCTTGTTGACTTCCATACAGAAGAATAGTATGAGTCTGTCAACATATAGAAATATATGACTGACCAGTAAACGAGTATGAATGAGCAGTGGGTAAGTTGATAAGAGTTTGAGGGAGCGAGTAAGCAAGTGAATGGTCGGGAGAACAAGCTAAAATGTGGTGGTTAAAAAACCCCAAACCAACCATGCATTAGTCTCAGCCTTGGTCTGTCAGTGCTTTCTAATGTCCCCACTCTGTCTGTGGCCCTCAGCCACAAGTCCAATCGACTTAAATTTTTATGCTTACTATCTTACCATCACATTTAAGCTTGTTACTAATCATGATCTCACAGTATCTCATATTAGTATTTTGACAGAATTATATGCTTTTAAATTACTTTATTTGACTTTTAAATAAAATATTTCTCAAATATTTTGAGAACCAGTGGATTACAGTATTTGATGTGCTGGTGGGTATTTACAGTGTGGGATTTGGCATCGTTAACAAGTGACATGTCCATATCACTGCTGAAAAAATAATGTAGACAGTGGTGGGAAGCAACCTTTGGCATTTGTTTTACAGGATAATACTTCAAAACATCTATTAAGCTCACAGTTCTGTCCTTGCTCGCTCTCAAAACTTGCACTTACAAATCTGCCCTTGAAAGCTTTTCAGTCTTAACTTATAAATGAACTGCCTCTCAGATTTGATTTGCGCTCCTGTAGTTATTTTCTTGACAATAAACTGCCAAATGTCAAAACTCACAAGACACTGAACCATACCTGTTCATTTACTGTAAGCCACTTTGGATTATAGAACCTGAGCTCAAGAGTCTAAAATAGAAATTAGCGCCTCAGTGACACAGAAGCTGGGAAATAATAGGTCACAAATGAAAAGAAAGAGCATGTGAGATAGAGTGAAGAGTATAACTGTGATGAAGTGGGTGAAGAAAAGAGTAGCTAACGACCGGAGTGGCTGTGGAGAGTGCTGAGTGGGTGGGGTGGTGGAGGAGGTGAAGCTGAAGCTAGTGGTCTCAGCCTCCTTCTCAGAATTATCCCTCAGTGACGCAAGCTCCTCCACTCACATCCTGACAGCTGCTCCCTGCCTGGTTACAGCGCTCCTCGGCCTGTCCAATAACATTCATGCTCATTTCCGCTTTAATGCATGGCTTTCCCCCTCTGGGTTTACCAATACAGCTCCATTTAGGCTCATTAGTGCATTTTCACTTGCTGCTTTTTGTTTTCATCTAATCTATGCACTAGTGGGACCTCAGTGTCGCATACACACAGGATCTGCTTTCTTTTAATGAAAAGAGGCTCTGAAGGAAAATAATCCGTTATTCCTACTCCACCGGTCTCAGGCATTGTTCTTCCTAGGTGACGACATATAGACCAAAATACACCGGATGCTTGGGAGATAGTTGCAGGGCCCTCAGTGATTCCAGAGACATGCAACCTCCTGATTTCCTAACATGAAACTGGGCCTTAAATTGATCATTCTGAGCAGAGAATATCACAACAAATAGAAATAGAACACAGTAAAGCACTGAGACAGGGTCGTACCACCACTTTGATTCTGACTGAGAAATGATTGGTTAATGACATGAAGATGAATTTACGTACATTTTCTAAAAAGCAGATTGCTAATGTAGTTTTACAGCCATGCTAGCATCTTTGTAAAGCTGTGCTTAGGCACAATCATGTATTGGGCTAAATGCTAAAGTTAGCACGCTAACATGATCACATGCATGTGACATGCTGATGTTTAGCATACATACAAAGTAGCCTATATGAACGGGACAGGAATGTATGTAGGCCTACCACATTTCATGGCAATCCATCCAATAATTCACTTTCACTCAAAACCCCAAACTTCAACCTGATGGTGGCCCTAGTTTAAAAGTCAGGGGATCAACAAAATTCATCCAATGAACACCATGAATGTATGTACATAGCAATCCATCCAAAAGTTGTTAGCCATGCACCAAGCATGGATAAAAACTGAATGAACTGAAACAAATATGGTATTCTACACCACAACTACATACCTGGCATGCCAGTAGAGAGGGTTTTGAAACAATATTTAGACCATCATGTACAGTAGTGAAATGTACAGCAAGTATAATAGAACAGGTAAAGGAATCAATCAAGCAACACCTTTGGTTTTTTTATTTATTTATTTATTTTTTTTATTTAAAAGATTTTGAGTAAGGTTCTACTCAAAACATCTTTTCCATGGAGAAAAGCCTTCAGTGCCGTTCTTTGCTCTTTTTCATGGAGAAACACTCCCCTGTTCTGATAGAACTGATCTATCCTAACCTCTTAAGCAGCCACGCTTGTTGTTTTCAAGCAGTCATTTCTCACACACGTCATCACACACACCTAGTGTTAAACCAACCGTATAATGATGAGCATATGATGCAGCCAGATACAAAGTGCATTAAAATGCAGTGTATTTGTTAATGCCTTAGTAATAATAATCGACTAGCATAATATTCAATGTAATGTGACACTGACAGCTTGTTTTTCTGCACGTGGGACTTTTCCTTGTAATGGAGTATTTTTGTGGTGTTGGTACTTTTACTTAATTGAGTAAAGGATCCAAATAATTTGTCCACCACTGGTTTATAATAAATGATATTAAACTATTATAATGTCATTGTCAACAAAAACTGTTTTCATTCACCAACCCCTACAGCTTACCTCCTCTTGCCTTTATATTTAAAAAGCAATAATTTAAATGTCAGAATAATACAAACTTATTGATTATTTCCCCTCTCTTTAAATAACCAACTTGAAGAAAAAGTCAATAAAGAAATTAACTGAATGATGTAAGCTTGCAACCACTTCTGTACCTTTTCTATCATATTAACCCAGATCATGACAACAGGTAACCAGACACATTCTGATGCAGCATCAAAGTTTATGACTGCCTGCATTGTGCACAGAGAGCTACGACGTCATGGGAGTGAAACCAATTATTAGCAACACACATGTTTTCTGAACAAGCCCTTTTATGGGAACCACTGTCATTCCTATGGAGCCATACAAAATGACCAGATACCTTCAATTTGGGGCAGCCTGAATTCTCATTGGACCAGTGTTTCTCTGCCAACACACAAAAGGCCACAAAAGGCTATTAAGTTACTACGTAGTGAGGAGTTAAGGGGACTTCCATGGTGA
>NW_023339873.1:20339637-20342244 GCF_004916995.1 Morone saxatilis
TACATATACATATACATATACATATACATATATATACATATACATATACATATACATACATATATATATATATATATACATATATAGAAAAAAGAGAAAAAAGATTTAGGTTGGAATTACCAAAATAGATATCAAAAGGAAAATAAATACGTGACCACATCCGTCCACATCTTGGTCAGACATTCTTAACAGATGCGCATTTGCTCTCATGGCAACTGCCAATGTCTCACTGTAAAAAAACACAACAACAAAACGAACATGAACTGGAAGATTCTAGAGACCGATAAGGTTTGTTTAGACACGGATAGGATAAAAATGAAGAAACTGCACAGTCTCTGAGACATAACAGACTATTCAACAGGCACTGTCTGTACAAGACAAAAAACCCCTCCTCCTCCTCCACTCTCAATCTCAATCATCATATTAGTCTTCTTCATGCTTACAGCCTGAAGTGCCTTTAATGTTGAAACACACACAACCTGCAAGGACTCCAAGCTATTCACAAGGACCAGGAGCAAAAGCAAGCATTGACTATTTTACTAAAGACTCAGAAAGGATGTAAATTTAGGCTAATTTCTCACCCTTCAACATAGGCCTAAAATGTTCTGCTATCACACCAATTGGTCATTTCAGTGTCTCAGCTGGCCTGCACTGGTTCTTTTGACATATAATTTATTCAGTTCACCTAAAAGTCAAGTGCCTAATTCAATATTCCTTTGCAAAAAGGCCCTAGCGGATGATTGAGCTCTTTAATCAGACCACTCATTGTGGGATGGTGAATTCATTCCCGACAGGGGCAAATCTAGAGTGGTGGCATGGCATAAAAAATGCCTGGCCACCCCAGTGTGGCATCCAATGCTGTGAAATTTAAAACATTAATTTAAAAAGTGTTAAAAAATGGAAATGAATTTAATGATCTGTTAAGGAAATTATTTAGACTAACTGATAGGGTTAAGTCCAATGACAAAACGCATCTATTTGGAAAAATGCCTGAAGATTTGGAAATAAAACAATGTATTCATTTCTAATTCCACCTTTAGATATTTCTATTCAGTGCTTTACTAATGTGCCACATTAATGTAATCTTTTAGAGTTCAAATATCTTCATTTGGGGCTTTTCCAAGCAAATATCAATATATTGTTTGTGATTTAATTAGCATACATTTCTGCCACCCCCTTATAATCTCCATGTCACCCCATCATTATTTCTCTAGAGCAATAACAACTCTATGGCCCCTACCCAGAAATCTTCCTTATTTATTTATTTTTTTTACAAAGGTAAACAAACCAGACAAGAGAAAACTATACCCAACTTTAACTGTTTAGCTAAAGTTCAACATGCAGTACAGGCCTAGTTCATGTACTGATGGTGTCTTCATGCTATGGGGGAAATACTTTTCCATTGTTTCATGACTATTTCACCTTAATTAAGACATTTACTTGTCCTTCAGCATGTGACAGTTCCATATCTCTATGCCTACTCACTGTATCCCTGCGAACGAACGTGATCATGTGCAGTGCTGAAGTCCACCTACTCTTAAAAACAGCCAACTTCTATACAAGATTATCTGAATTTGCTATACAAATAAGTGACAAATGCATTCTGTGGAAAAGGGTTTGTTTGGTGCAGCTGGCAAAGAACACCTAAAAGAAACAGACATGGCTGTATTCACCTATATCCATGTAGTTTAACCTGTCTTCACCTAATACTATTGTGTGTTAGATTACTGATAAAACTGTCTGAATGTATATATTATTAGACAGAAAAACCAAGAAAAACCTGCACACAATCATCTCATCAACATCCACCTTATCTAGAAACCTTACTTCAGGAAATTATAGCTGATATATTGTTCACATTCCTATGACATCAAAATGAATTTCCTGTTTGCCCGTACTCTACGGCCTCACGTTGTGTGTTTGTCCATTTGTCTCCTTCTGGTTGGCCCCTGAATCACTTATCATTTTGTTTTGCATTTTTGCCTTCAACAACTGTCTAACAACAGCTACAGTACCAGTATCATGTTCTGATGAATAAATATGTATTTTAGTCTGTGTGTGTGTGGAAACCATGTGCTTTGTGCTTTCAGAGGAGATCAAAAAGCTCAAGGTTGATTGAAATATAAACCCCTGGTAGATTTACCCTCCAGATGTAGGCTCATTGTCACTCATGGTGTGTGTGAGCTGGCCGTTTATTGCTCCATGTATCACTGCTCTGTGACTCCAGCGCTACTACACCTTTAACAGGACCCGGAAGTGCTTGTAAAACCGGACGTCCGGAGTTGTCAATGTGACTTACCTCGGCTCGAACTGTTATGCTTTCATAGCTTCTTCAGGTTTTGCTTTAAAGTCTACAGAATGTTTCTAACCACCGTCAATTGTGAGTATTTTAATCACCATGTGCAGTTATTTAAATATTCGGGCACATGCTAACGTTAAATCAGTTCGCTACCGTTAGCTTTAGCTTAGCTCGGCTAGCTGTCAGTTCTCCAACACTAACTTAACTTACTAACTTACTAACTAACTAACTTACCTAACGTGGCTATCTGTAACTTACTAACTAACTACCTGTTTGCGGGTAGCTAACGTTATCATTGACTGTATATA
>NW_023339873.1:20342335-20357411 GCF_004916995.1 Morone saxatilis
ATTGACTGTATATATTAGCTATCAGTATTTCTGTGGCGCTTTCAACGTAACGTGTTGTGAGTTTCCAATGCTGTCGCGTTTATCTTGTATTGTTGTGTATTTAGCGGTTAGTGTTAGACTTATTTAGTGAGTTGGTTAAGCATTCATTGTGTTGATCTGTCTGACTCTAATACATATCCTCTGCTCTTTTCCGTTACTCAGTGGCCAAGGCAAAATCAAAGTAAGTGGAAGTCACTGGAATGTTTGACAGAAAGGTTTAGCCCCAGCTAAACGATACCAAATACCGTGTACAGGCAGTCCTGCAGCCACTGTAACGTCCACTAACGTCCACTAATGTCCTCTAATGTCCTCTTCCATCAGGACCGTCCTGGTGCAGATGGTGAGCGCTGCAGGGACAGGCTACTTCTTCAACACAAAGAGGAACCGTCTCAGAGACAAACTGGTGATACGTAAACATGATCCATTTGGTAAGCAGTGACTGACAGCTGGGTTCTGCACTCAGACCTCCTCCAGTGAGCTCGAGTCTGTCCTGGAAGAAATTAAAGGGCAGCCATTTTTAGGGTGACTTTACCAGGTTGTGACGGTTTTAGAACAAGCCTTTCAAAGCTGCCACTGGGCAACAAAAGCACCGTGTGGTGTTTGCATTGTAGCAGGATGCTGTTTCATTCCACATCATTTCTAATGAATCAGCTGCTGGGACAAAAAAAACCGACCATGTTAAGAAACCTTAAAGGCAGACCATGGAGAGAATACTAGTTTGCTTCGATGAGAAATAGTTAACAGAAAACAAGTTGACATTGGAAATCTCTGCATTCAGGCTATCATGTGGAAACTGCTTTATATGTATTCATATTGTGCAATAATGGTTGTGGAAAAGTAGATCATTTTGTATAAGAACTACAAATTACTCACAAATCTGGTAAGACCAGGTTATATATATTGTAAGCAGCATGTTGCAGTACAGATGTATGTGTATATGTAATGTTTCTTACCCCATAAGACTCCAGTTCGAATGTCATGATGCACTGTAATGTATTTAAACAGTTGAAGGAATCAGAAATGTTTATTGGGGCTGTATTTGTATATATGTAAATATATTGATCCCAGTGGTTAATGTATTTCTAGCAAAGTCATATAAATGAGTTACAAGTGGATGAGCGCAGTTCACTGTCTGAATCCATATCAGCTACAAGCTCAAGCTCCTATGTGCCACCCATTCTCCACTGCATTGTTTTGTGACAAAAGTTCGTGGCTTCTATTTCCAATCTGCTTTCTGTGTCTGCAGTGAACAAACACGTCCTGTTCGTGGAGAAGAAGAAGATCAGATCGATCTGACAGTGCACCAAAACCTATGGACAACATAAACCTGCCAGGTTTAAACAGACTCTTTTTATTGCCATGGATTATACAAGGTGTTTCGTCAGTCAACATTTCTGTTGGGCTTGCTGACACGTTTTCAGAGGATTTCTTCTTGGATCTGTCAGAAGGCCTCTACTCTCTGCTCAGCAGCAGTTCAGCGTGATGCAACCCCGACCGATACTGAAGAAACCCGACTCCTGCCACTGTAAACAAAATACCACTCGTGTGTAAAAGTGATGAATTTATTGGGGGCACAACAGCTGTCTTGATGTTACAAATATTATTAAACAGCTCTACATAGTATTAATGATTACGATTCAGTCAAACTTTGTGACACCTCCCATTTGTGAAATATGATTTACTTGGGGTAATTAAATAAATTAAAGGCAGTTATGCACCATGCAAGCTAAGCGTTAAGATGCTTGTCAATTATTAAATAGTTCAAAAGTAGTGAGATCAGAGGTTTTATAAACTCAATAATTGTCTTTTGCAGGTACTATTCACATAACCGTTACATTAAGAGTCGAATGTTCAGCTTTACAATTAAGTAACATTGGTTGCATCATTAACAATCCTCAGTTACACAATATTGTTCATTCTTGGATTTCTCAAGAGCAGATCCTTTTTAAAAGAGTTTGATTCCCAGGTCAGCCTTGGTCCATTCACACTGGTGTCTACTTGCTGCTCTCAGAACAGTTCAGCCGGTAGGTCCTTTCTGACGGGGTAAGACTTCTGCGTGCCGACGGCCTGCACGCTCACTCCTGCCACCTGATTGGCTCTGCGGGCCATCTCCTCCAGAGGCATTGTGGGATAATGAGCCATGTAAAATGCCAGAGCTCCAATAAAGCTGTCTCCAGCACCCTGGGAAGAAACAATATTACAACAATGCGTTATTAAATTTCCCCTGTGGTGTCTACTGTGTAATTCTACAGCCGAGCTCAGCAAAATCAAAAAAATCCAGTGTATGTGAGGGGCAACAGAAAATCCATGTATTCACTGTTTAACACTGTATTTTGAAAAATATAGTTACAATAGGTATATTTAAAAAGATGGGATGGTTGATTTTGCAATACAATAAACTGTCAACAGTAGGGGGTGCTGTGGCATTTGTCAGCTGTTGTCAGTCTTGCCTGAAGTCTAGGCCACTTTCAGATGAGCTACTGAAATGTTACCTCGTGTGAAAGTGTGTCTCTGTCAGCTCTTTGAGAGAAACATCTGTATTATGGGCATTAATCATAATCACAGACCTTGTTGTAACGCCAGCAGAATGATAGATAAGATGTAATAATCTTGTGAAACAAGTTGAATGATGGTGACATGTCATCCTTTAATATTAAAAACAAAACATTTTTCACTCAACTATGAGGAAAGGCCAAATGTATATTTATATATTTAACTGACCTATGAATTTGAAAAAGACTACCTATGACATCATACTGTATTATCCCACAAATTGAAATAAATTCTAATCTAATTAAATTAAGTTTTATTTGTATTTGATCTTTTTTTTCTGAAACAACTTTCAAATCAAAAACAAATACAAAAAAAAAAAAAAACCCTCTTGAGTTTGCTGCTTTTCAAAGTCTAGCTGAACTAGCAAACACTGGGCTGCTTTAATCTCTCATCCAGTGCTTCACATAACTGCCAACAGCTCTGTTTTGGCTATCTTCGAAACAGATAAATCATCGCATTTTCCTCTTCATCTATTGATAGAGAACTGGAATGTGCCGTCTACGCCCTGGAGCGGCTGGCTGGAAGGGATGCTGGGGGGAGAGGGGGAGGAAGGGGAGGGCTCGCTGATGGGAAAAGGCAACAAGGTATGGTGGCGGGGGGGACACGCTCAATGTTTAAAACCACAAACGGCCCCCCGACCGCGTGGTTCTAAAACAACGACCGCTCCATTACTCATTACTGCGGCTTCTCAAAAAGGAATTTCATTGCACTCTCTCTTCTGAGCACCTCTGTACAACCCCCAGCCCCCCCCTCCCCTCCCCGACATCAGTCGCCCTTCAACCTCAAAGTAACCCCTTTGTCAGTTGTGTTAGGATGATTCAGTGACATGGGGCAAAAAACAAAAACCCTAACCCTGATCCCGACCGGGCAGGGAGGGCAGTGCCCTGTGATCAATAGGGCAGTAGGAACAGAGAGGGCCAAACAGGGTCCACGGCAGACAGGGCAGCTGGAGGGCACAATTGTGTTGCAGGCACCTAAAGCATTCTGTGATGAACCAGATGATAGAGGGAAAAAAAAATCCTGATTTGACATTTGAAAGGTCATTACTGCACCCCTCCCCCACCCCGGTGCATGCCACTGGTGTGACTCCTGGACTGGAGGGATGCTGGAAAGAGTGAGGTCAGAGCTCAAACATTTCACAGGCCTGGTGGATTTCCATGTTTAAAGCCATGGCGTGTTTATGTCTCCTGTCTGGTAGCTGGGCTGGGCTACAACACAGCCAGTATTTGGAAATAAGGCTTTGGCGAAGCAGTCCCACTGGTTTGAGTCTGGCCTGTCTCCCAGTTCACACGTTGCGGTTGAAATGATGATAGCACTCTTGAGTGGGGGCTGACGCTTAGGAGCCGAGGGCCAGTGGAGCACAGGGCAGTGAGGGGGCCAGTTTCAACAACTAGATGATAGGGGGATAGAAAATAAAACATTTCGGCCTGTATAGTCAGGGGGATACATCATTCCTTTTGCACAGGCCTATTCATTTTTTTCTTTTACACTGTAATCTATGACCAAATCCATGCTAAAACAACCACCTTTGTCTAGTCAGGCCACAGTGGGGTGAGGCTGAAACAGGTTTCTGAAAGCTAATGTTAGTATTAAGCTAAACGTCAGTCAATATTTTGTGCTGACAGTTAAAATTGAACAAATCTCATCCTGAAAATAGAATTTAACATGAACAGTCAAGCTCAGAATTGCATCCTTTGAAGGGTGTGAAAACCCATAGATGGTATTTACATTTAGACAGTGTTTATACAAATACAACCCCTAACCCTAACCCATTTCTTAGGTGAAAAGCCATTTAAATGACCGGACTGAATTTTGCAGATCACCAATATCAGTGTCTGTACTATGGAGGCCAAAAAAGGCTGTAAAGATTTTAATTTTAGAAGCAACTGATATATAACTAATTGATACATTCAATCTGAATACTTAATGTTGAAATCACTTAAATATTAGCACTGAAACATTTAAAAAACACCTACAGGACTGTA
This sequence comes from Morone saxatilis, assembly GCF_004916995.1. Lineage (NCBI taxonomy): Eukaryota > Metazoa > Chordata > Actinopteri > Moronidae > Morone > Morone saxatilis. The sequence continues at coordinate 20,346,913 of NW_023339873.1, forward strand.
TGTTCTCTGAATTTTACTGTTTCAAATCTCCAGAAGGTAATCTCAAGTTGTGCAATTTCAAAAGCTTGAAAACAATCTCAAATACAATATTAAGTTATTATTATTAAGTGTCCAATATTCAAAAAAACGACATTCCCATTGATTGAGAAAAAAAAATATTTTTTTTTAAGTTGGACTGATGAAAATAATACCAAAACTAAACTGAACATTTTATTCTTATTAAGTAATTTTTTTAAAATTTTGTTTGATCTAAAACAATGGATATTTGCATTTTTTATCAGAATTTATGGCTGGAAATAATATTAGACCCCCATTTTGATAGATGGCTTTCAAAGTAAAATATTTTAATTCTATAAATTCAGTGGTATTTAAATTTCAACATCAAATAGCTATTCAGGTATTTATTATAACTGATTATATGAAATTTTTAAACAATAAAATTATTATGGCTTTTTATCTGTTTTTTTTATTTATCTGCTTCCGTACCAATATATGTCCATCCAGCTGAATATTACTTATTACTAAGTGCCACCATTTTAAAATTAATGTATATATCATGTAAGTATTCAGTGTCCATTTCCCTCTCAAAAAAGCAAGAAAGTGTCTCCAAAATCCTGTCTAAAATTGGTCCTCACAGCAGCCCAGTGGGTATTACATTGTTGTTGTAATTTGTGTATTTCCTTAATATTCCTAAATTGCAATTTGTAATCTTGAATGAATAATTAATGCAAATGATTCACATTAAATGATTTTTTTACTACTTGGAACCAACACAACACTGATACACTATCATCTAATAACTGGTTATGGTGAACGAAATCCAGAACATACAAAATATTAATTTGGCGTCATGTTCTCTCCACCTTATAAATATAAGTCCGATATTCACTCTCTCTTTAGTTTGGTTAGTCTCCACTAACTCCAGAAGGAAATGTCTGTCTTTTTAGTCGCCAAATGTTACACTATTTTTCGCCAGCTAGTTGCTAACAATGCTTATGAGAGCCTAAGTTGTACACCAAAACAATGGGTTAAAAGACGCTAAAACGCTGCATAGCTAATTCTCTGCATGTGAATCACACGTAGACATTTGGTCCACTGTTAATATAAAAATCCCAGAATATTGATTATAATAGGGACTGTTGAAGTAGACATACAATCAGCAAAATAATTAACTTTCATATGATGTTTTTTGTCATTTCCTACTAGGCCAGTCCACATGTAAATAAGTAACAAAACAAGACTTTACTGTTTCAATGTAAACTTTTGGTCACTTGACTGTATGCGCCACCGTTCTCTGTCTTACTAACAACGTTTCTTTCCCTGAGACTGGCATGTGACGCTACTGGATCCAGTGAATGAAGCTCAACGGGGCTGACAAGCGCTACCCCCTTCAGCCCCGCCACCGCTGCCCTCGACACAGTTTGGTGAAGGTTAGATCTGGAGGCCTGTCAATCAAGTGACACAAGTGCTTGCCGCGGATGAGGCTTGATGCTCTTACTGGTCGGCTCCGTACGCCGCGTCTTGATCTGCGCGCTGTTCCTCTGCCTGCTCTCCTCTGGCACTCAGACTGAAATTAGAAATTAGGATGGCAGGTGTGTCTGCGAGAAGCTTACCAAATTAACAAAGTATGGTTTAGGAAGTTCTCTTCAGTTTGTTTGTAGTGTAACTCTGCGACGAACGCATGCGATCAGAGAGCCAGTGGATGTTTTTGCTTTGTGAGAATTAAACTACTTCTAAAAATCTCCCTGGAACTTTAATAGTTTTGGTTCAGTTTGATTCAATCTATTAAAAGCCTTTTTTTTCTCATTTAGGACAGATTCAATTATAATTACGTTAGGATGAGTCATCTTCGGTTGATTTAACACAACAGTGACAAACCTATAGCTACTGAAAGCTTTCCATTTGCAGTATCTGGTAGGCTTTACTGACAACACTCCAGGGAAGTGACCTTTTTTAATGCTTCTGACAGCAGCATGAGTGCTGTGTGTTTAGAATAAATAGAAGAAAATCTGAATAGTTAACACAAGCAGCAATAACCACCATGGCTGTACAGACAAACAAAGGAGCGCATACAGAAACTCAGAAGTCCATCAACAGAAAATCCAAGGACAAAGACAACAGTAGCGCCCACACGCTTTGATTGACAAGTGATCTTTGTAAAGTGCAGCGCAGAAACACCACAGCAAGGAGCGCTGAGCACCAAAGACAAACACGAACAACAAACAGAACCTATAGAAAATGCAGATCTCATAAAGGGCTCCACACAGCAGATCTTCCATGTTACAGAGTCTGCTGTGCACACTGAACCTTTCGAGCCTCCAGAACCTGTGACTGTATTTCTCACCCGGAGGCCTCCCGCGATCCTGACTCCCACCCCTGATATGACAGATGGAGCTGTTCGCCGTTAGCTCCTGAGGCCGCCAGCCTTTGTCAATGAAAGGCACCCTGGGGAGAGCAAAGACCAACTGAGGGGCAGCGATGACTCACCGTGGCTTCCACGTCCGGAAGCTTCCAGTAAGACTTGCAAACAGCCGGGGACGACTCGTCAGAAGTAACGAGGGAGGAAGACTCAGGGATCAGAAACACATTTAATTGGACCAATTAGGGCTCTCACAACTTTGATCCATCCGCAGTGCTTTGTCTTAACCCTCTTTCACTCTTTTGTGTGTAATGCTGATCGACACGACTGCACTGGCAGGGAACTGGCCTAACATCTGGGCTGTGGAACAGCAGCTGCTGCAGCATGTGCAGCCCATTAAAACACGGTGATGTGGCAGTTTTCTCATTGTGTCATGCTGACCCACAGCTTGCCGGGTTGAGGAATGCAGTGCTCAGGAGGTATTCCCTTACCTTTGGCTTCCAGGAAGGAATCGTGCAATTGGTCCTTACATGTCTCCAGTCACAGGAGAAGACTGGGAATAATTTGACTGTCCAGACCCACCGTGCAGCTGTAATGTCTGGTTTAGACAGCACTGTCTACCTTTCGCCCTACACAGTGGACCTCCCGGAGCAGTGGTAACGAAGGCCACCCAAGTCCTGCTGGGGCTAGAAGGCACTGGGTGTGTATGTGTGTGTAGTCTCATCTAACTGTCCACATGAAACAGCCGAGGCTCTGATCTCAGCGAGGGAAGCCTGTACTCAATTTAAGACAAAAGAGAGACAAATGGATAAAGGGGGAGGGATGGGGTAGACCCACAGTAGATGAGTGGATTTGCTTTGTCATCCAGATTCCCGACCCTGACTCAGCCCATAATTGCTTGTGTGAAATGTGTTATTCAGACAGTTGCAGGAGGAGCAGATGATGAAATAGTTATAGTATAGGAGCGAGCTAAATGATTTAGCAGCCACAACATTAACAGGGCTAGATCAATCAAAGAGAAATATTCCATCTGGGACAAGTCGAAACAAAGTGACGAAATGCATCCAAAGAAGGGTAAAAGCTGGATTTGTGTTCGTTCTGATTAGCAGTGGGTGATGCCACCCGCGGCGCCCAACTGAACGGCAGCTTAGCTAAAATAGTGAGAAACCGCAAGTGACTCACTGTGTTGATATCGAAGAATCGCAGCCTAGAATGCAGCATCAGTTCACAGTCCGATACTAGTAAATCTGGAGAGTCGCTGCAAGAAAAAAATTCTGCTGCTGATGACAAGCTTGGAGCCAATCTTTCAAAAACATTTCCGTCCCTACTTCTACAGAGAGAAAAAAACACACACACAATCACAGCTATAATAACACAAGAGGTAATCATAACTAAAGAGGCCTGTGTTACCAGAACAGGCTCAGAGAAGTGAATAATGATCTTGATAACAACCTGTTGTTTTTTTCCTCTCTCCAGTAAAAGAAAGAAAGGGGCTTACTGGAAGAGGGATTATGATGTCCAAAAGAGTTAAACACTCCTGAATTTATGGGCCCATCAAAGACCAGAAGGGGTGGGGTGAGAGAGTGTGTGTGTGTGCGGCGGGGGGACATGCAGCAGGCCCGACCACAGCTTTCTGCTGACTGATGCAGGCCCAAGAGGTGAGTCATGGGAGATGAAGAGGGAAAGGGGGGAGGGGTAGGGGTGGTGGGTGAGTTCTCCCAGGGGCTACTGGGAAGTGGGGAGATTGAAGCTGGTGAATAAGGTAAGTTATTTGTGCCTGCTTAGAAATGTGGGGGTACGGCTGAGGTCGCACAGAGGTTTAAGAGAGCGAGACCTTTGTTCTTGAAATGTCAAAGTGACCTGGGGTAGCGAGTGGCTGTGTAGTTCAGCTGCAGTTCCTTTTGGTAACACTGCTGTCTCTGTCTCTCCGCCACACACACCAAAACACTCAACACTCACCTTTTACTGCCTTTCTTCTTCGCTTTTTCCTTAATCTGATGTGGGTTTCGTGTAAAACTATGACTGCATTCTAGTAATTGTTTTACTCCAGTTTTTACTCTTTGGAAAAGTACCCAGGGGAACTATTCAGTAGAAGAACCCATTACACAAACAATTCTTTAATCAAACCTGGTACGCACAAAGAGGTGATTAACAGCATTAACACCTCTGCGATGACGTAGTTGGTTGGTTGAACACATGCCCCACAAACTGCTCATAGACAGGAAACGCAAACATCTAGCTAAGGGTTCCTGTGACGAAAACAAGCCACAGAGGACGGTGTGAAATGAGTCAAGTGACGCTGGCCTCTTAAAAAGATTAGAATCAGGGAGGGGAAACAGCCGGTGGTCACCACATCCCCATTGATCTTAAATCGTTCCACTCGAGCAACAGACAGAATCTTAGCAGCTCCGCCAGAGCTCAGAGCGCCAGGGGTTCGATGAATGGGCAGATAAAAAGTTACGTGTGACAACACTGTTATGGAACAGAGGATTTCCTGTGAGAAATAATCTGTTCCGCTGTTGTTGCTGTAAAGGATATATTTTAAGTGCCTGTACCGTGGCAGGTGGGCTGGTTTGCATAATTTACCATTTAAAACTTTCTTCCTTTTTACTAATATGGTGAGTTACCATTTTCTCAGTCACAACCTACTACTGGAAATAAAGAAATAGAAAAACATTTAAAAATAGCCAACATGATTGTTAAAAATATGACAAGATATAAATGTTTATTATTTATTATTATTAATAACGACTTTTTGATAATTATATTTGTATATAATTAAAATATTATGAAATAATAAAAATATTATAACACACACACATATATAAATAAATGCAATATATTTTTTTTACTACTTTTTATCTTTTATTTCATTATAAATAGAACATAAATTGAAATTTGGTTGGTTGGTGATGGACTGCTGCTTGTGTGGTGAAACTGGTTTAATCCTCTGAAACGTGACAATTTTCTGATTTTATATCACTGTAAATGAAAAATGTTTGGGCTTTGGCATCTTGGTGGGACCAAACAAGCAAAAGACAAAGACATCACCATGGGCTCTGGGAGATTGAGATTGGCATTTTCACTATTTTCAGACATTTTATAGAGTCAACGATCAATAAATAAAATTAAGATGATTATGAGTGTACAGCCACAACAGCGGGCTGCACTTAGGCACAGTGGTAGTTTGAGCTAACTGCTAAAGTCAGCATGCAAACATTCACACAATAACAATGCTAGCTATTATTTTCATGATTAATCGATTAATTGTTTGGTCTAAAATAAAGCCTGTTACAATTTCCTCTGGCCCAATATCTTCAAACAGCAACCCCCTAATTACTGATTCACTGTCATATAAGAAAGAAAAACAAGAAATCCTCAAAACCAAGAGGCTAAAACAAGGGATCGTGTGGTATTTGTGCTTAAAAAATGACTTGATGATGGCCCAAGATGAAAAGCGATCAAGTGATTGCAGCATTGTCTGTCAAATTTCATTGCAACCCAACCTACTAGTTGTTGAGACATTGTACTGAAAAACACAAATGTCAAACTCATGGTGGCGCTATAGGAAAACATCAGGATTTTCCCTGTGAAAAATATACATTTCTTCATAATTTAACAGCTTAACATTCACTTTTCTAGTTGTTGACTTTCAAGTGTTGGACCGACCAATCAACAACAGAGCCGAAGCTGCTAACTTGGCCAAACATGCTCTGGTCCAAGCTTCTGAAATGTGACGATTCTGCAAAATTTTCATGGTAGATTGGCTATGTTCAGGCTTTGGGATGTTAGTGGGAACGAACAAGGCAAAAGACAAGGACATCACCTTTGGGCACTGGGAGATTGTGATGAGTTTTTTCCAGACATTTAAAATGATAAAATTAATAACTGAAATATAATGACGATTAAAAAAATACATATCCAGTATATGCTTACCGTAGTGTCCACTGCTGTGATGGCAGCAGTTGGAACATGTTTAAAGGTAGACTCCTGTGCCTTGAGCACCACGCAGCCTTGGGGTCCTAAAGTGATGATGACTGACCCACAGCCCCGCTTCAGCAGCTCCAGACCGGCCTGATGTGCTTCCTCCACGTTAGTTACTGAGGAGCCGGTCAGCAACTCAGCCTGTATGTTCACACAGAGGAGCAGAGGTAAGACACTGCAGACATACAGCACTGTATAATCATATATACAACACACATTCATATCATTTAGCATGAAATGATAATGGGACACTATTATTTAGACATTTTCTTCTAAACCAGTCTTGTTTTTCTTTTCTAGGTCAGGGAGTTAATCAGGGGTTAGAAATTAAAATTAAAGATAAAGCAAAACCAACACTAGTGTGGGATACTGGGAAGATAAATAAGGAACTGCATTATGGAAATTCCCCATGGCAAAAGTCCAGTACCGAGGACTGTGTCACATGCAAGATATGAATGCCTTTAGTTTTCGCCTTTAAAAGAAAATCATAACTAAAAGCTTGTTTTGTCTCTAATGAACACCTTCTTATCTTATCTTAAGTAGATCACAACCATTTAATAGTCCCTAATTAGTAGTGTTTTACAGGGCTTTTGCTTACTTGCTGTAGTTTACTGTTTCGTATTAACAGTTCTGCGTTGAGTCAGCTCTTAATTACACACTGACCGTGGTCAGACAGACTCATAAAAACACATTCAGTCTGTTAAGGATTTGCCGGATCCGTCAGCAGTCTGCGGGCCAAACATTTTCAAAGGGTAGATCCTCTGACTACGCCGCTTCATCTGGCTCCAAAATGACTAAACAGTGACAAAGCAGGACTTTACAGCTGATGTTTGAGGAACTTCAAGGAAACTCAGAACCACAACAGTTCTCTCCAGAGTTAAGTGGCACCCATGATGCAGATGAGCCACAACATTATTCCCTGGTGTTTAAAAGAAATTGCATGTCAAGAAATGTATATGACACCAATCCTTGTAAAATTAAATACTATCATACAGTATCAGTAATTATCAATTTTTTTATTTTAAATATTTTTACTATTCATGCCAGTTTTTATGGACTGACTGAAATTATTTGCTCAGACCTACTTGGCCTGTGATCCACCCCACCCTCAGCCTTAAACAAATGCTGGCTCAGTTTTCACAAGCTTCAAGTTTCAAAGTGCTAAACTGACTTGCTAAATTCTTCTCTTTAAAGTCCCCCTCCACTCAAAGATCAGTGTTTCTTCTTGTTCCTACAGTGTGCTGTTTGAATGATGTATGTGCAGAGTTTGACTCTAGAAGAATGCTTTTCACATTTATCTGCTGAAAGCAGCTTTTGAGTATTACTGTATTTAAGGTGATTACAGTAAACTTACAAGTGACTGTAATATTTAAGGTTTGATGTCTAAAATAGAAATTGTTACTGTTAATAAGTCTGTATTGTAGACTGTATTCACATAATTATTTTATAATGGCACTTTTATTCTAAATTAAATGATGATTCAAATTCAGTGATAAACATAAACTCACTCAGTTCAGATTCAGATCTTTTTTTTGTGTGCTGTGTGAGATTTTAAAAGTTTTGCAAATTGAAACTGTGAAAACTGAGTCAAAGAAATCGTTAAATACTGTTATGTATTATTGTCCCTATGTGACCATTTGTGTTTTCTCTCTCCGTCTCCCCTCTCAACCCTTACACACCTCCACATACAGACTGATAGACATAGCCCTTCACATGCACTCTCTGATAGAACATCGATTCTTACTCCTAGTAATGTACTAAATGTTTTTTTTTTGTCTTCAGTGATTCATTGTATAAATATTATATTGCTGCATTGCAATAATAAGTAACCATTATTGTTTATTACATTTTCTATTCTTTATTCCTATTCTATTTTACACTATTTTTATCGAATGAATTGCAGGAACTTAGAGATACATTTCTTTTTTTTCCTTTTTTAATATGTTTTCACATCAAATGCATAAATGTACGGAAATACATTTCACTATGACTGTACCTGTATAATATGTGACCTGAACTAGAACTTAAAACTTGAACTAAAAAAGAGAAAATACTTACACATGAAACAGACAGAAATTGTTTAGTAGAAGTCAATGGTAAATGACTCATTACATACTTTGTTCAACTTTCAACTGAGAGAAAAAATATTTTTCCTAGGATTACATTTTGTTAAAAAAATCCTGTGTTAAAAAATGTCAAATAGGGCTCCTTAAAAACTAATGAATTAATGAATTGAATTTGCTGCAACAATGACAGGTCTGTAATCACCTTGCTCTAAAAATACTAACAGTATGGAAAACATACAGACATTAAAGATATCATGACCCTCTCAGATCTGTGGATGATAGAAATGTGGATCCATTTGGCACGTAAGATCCTCAGGTGGACATCAAAGGTAATTCCCCTCACTATAAAGCACTTCAGCTTAGTATGTGGGCTGAGGATCAAAGAGGGCCTGCACTTTGTCATCCTTAAGCCCCCCAAACCTTCCCACCCACCCCTCAGCCTGAGCACGGTACAGTGAGACCACACACAAACACACACACATCCTCATACAGAGTACAGAATGTGTGTCAGTTATAACCCCACATGGGAGGGTCAAGACACGGCTTACGCTAGTGTTGAATGGGGGTCTGAGGAGCCGATCCCCCCCCCTTTGCTTTTGTGATCTGTCAAAGTGAACAATGACCTTGGACAGTTCAAAAATAAACCGCAGAGTGTATCGGTGCTTTTAGAGCCCGCAGCCACCCCGGTGCTGTCGGATGCCAAGAGAGAAAAAGAGCGGTTTTGTTAGTCATCAGCTTCACACCAGGGCAGGGAATCAATCTACCTCCCTCTGTGTACAAGAATATGAGAAAGTTGAATTATGTCTCTCTCGCTGTAAAAAAATAAATAAATAAAAAAAACACACACACACACACACAGTGAGCACCTATTTTTTAAAGCATATGCAGTATAAAGCTGTTGACATGGTGGGTGTATTAGCAAGAATGTATATGTTTAGGCATATCGCCAAAGGCTGGAAATAATGTACTGTCATTATAGTGACTTTGTGTATCTATATTTTTGACAGGGAGTTTTTCATTTTTATGTTAAACAGTGTTTGAAATTGGAAATTCAACTGTTTATTTATTTTTTAATTTTTTTGTATGTCATGAACAAAGTCCTTTATTGTCTTTGAATACATTTGCATCAGGTCTTTATTACGACATACATTACTGGAGTGGGATATTGTGCATGGTAATATTTTCTCATGTTACATTAACAGCAGTTAGAAAATGTTTTATTTATAACCCTTGAATGGGCAAGATGCTCTCCTGGCTGAATCATCAGTACAAACAATGTGAAATTCCATTACAACATTTGATTTTCGAAAGATTTAAAGGTATACAGCCATGTACATTAAAAGCTTTACCGTAGAAGAAAAGTCAGCCTACAGTTCCAAATATGATAAAATTTACAGTAATAGTAAAAAATTTACCAATATAAAATCAAACTCCTCACTTTCATGAACAAGATTAAAATTTGAAACTGTAAGCAGTTGTTATGCAAAACTGAGGAATAAATTTAAAGCATGTATAAAGTAAAACTCAAAAAAGATATTTAAAAGATAAAAGATAGAAATATTTGTGCCTCTGGCTGGTGTCTTTACATTTTATTATTATACTGTAACTGATCGCCATAGCATAAACCTGTTATAAAGTAACACTGATATAACTGTAATAATTTAACTTAAAAAATATAGTCAAAACGATTCGCTCCATCTACAGTACTCCATTCCTGAAACATTAATGCTTACAATTGATGATACTTCTTTTTAGTAACTAAGGAGTCAGTTTAAAAACAATTTTAAAAGCTTGTTCACAAGAAGAGGAATTCTTCCCAAAAAACCCAAGGTGTACTGCACAAATATTAAAAGACTTAAAAACAACACGATCGGTTATCCAAGACTAGGGATTGGAAGATATACAATAATTTAACATTTAAACATTTATCGTGGTGAAATTCCATTATCGTGATAATCGTGAATCAGGATAATTGTGAATATTCTCACATGACTTGAAAAAGCTGTCTAGCTCTCCAGCATACAGTCCTATATTGATGTGTTGATTTATTATGAACAAGGGGACAAGGGGGAGCCCACATCTTTCCAGTC
>NW_023339873.1:20357425-20361040 GCF_004916995.1 Morone saxatilis
CCTGTCACCATGGCTGAAGGCTCACCCGTTTATCCCCCCACAATAAGTTCAGCTGCATGTGTGGAAATAGTATAGATCCAAAAAAAAGAACAGGGAGATGAGGTGTCTATCTGTGATGCAATAAATAGGTTTCTTAACTAAACGTAAGGTCATGTGATTTTAGAGCAATTTAAAAAATATGAAGTACTTATGATTATTTTGATAATATTGTGTATCGCAATTATTTTGGCCAAAATAATCGTGACCTGGAATTTTCATACCGTCCTATGCCTATCCAACACAACACTGAACTTCCTCAGGGTCAAACAATCACACACAGATCAACCTGTCCCTGGGTGGGATAGTTTAGTGTTCTTTCCACCCCTGCGTACTGCATAATGTATAACATGACTCTACCTCCATGACCTGACACCCCCAAAAAAAGAGTAGACATGTTGCTCTTTCGTCAACTCTCCCTTTCATGTCCCCACACCTGACAGCTTCTCTCTGCTCTGCATCACCACATCAAATAGAGGCTCCCAGGCAAACTCGCATCCACTTTATCCCCGAGGGGGTGGCTGACTCAGCCAAAGTGCACATCTGCCTTGTTGTTTTTACTACGATTCCCATCTGTACCTGCCCCCGTCCCTCATCTGTCATCATCTGACAGTCAAGACACAAAGTGCCATGACATTAGTTTTTACCGTAAAAGGGTGGAGAGATACTTGTTCCACCTTCATACCAGAGGGTTTACATGTATGGCTAAAGGTTACAGTGAGGTTATTGATGTGCTAGCAGGGGTCATGACCCAGGAGGTACGGTTGAATCACTTTGAAAAGGTGTGTGTGAGTGTGGGCACTCATAACATCTCAAACCTCTCATCTTTTCCATTCACAGAGAGGATGGGAAGAACTATTTATACCTGTATGCAACTTAGGGCTGCACAATAGAGTTCTGATCTGGCCCCCCAAAAAAAGTTTTTGGCACAAACCCATCCCGAACCCGGCAGGTCGTGTCGGGTCCAATCGGGTTTGGGCAATGAAAGTTCTACTGCACAGCAAGTCTCCCAATCATACAAAGTGTTGCCTGGACACATTTAAACTGTTGAGTCTTTTTTGTAGCCTTTCCAAAACCAAAAACACAAGAGCAAAAGTGAAAGGACTGGATTAAACAGTAAGTCTGTGAGTTTGTCTGTAAACATTGCCAGCTAACTAGATTACTGCCTACAGTAGTAACCACGTGTTAATTTCAAGGCCAGGAAGCAAATCATTAACCAACTACATTAGTTTATAGGGTTACATGTTACGTAAAAGCCCCATTCATGCCCAGCACATCCACTGTGTAGTATTATTCCACTGAGGATGCTATCAAAGTTTAAGATAACATTAAAAGTGAAACTGAAATACAAACAAGTAAGCTAGGCAGCCAAACGGGGTAATGTCAGGATGAAATTACAATCTGACATTTTTTGTTATTATAATACTAGGACTAACTAGTTTTACACTAAAATGCAAGAACAATGCTTCAATCTCAATCTTTATTTCCCTAAAAATTATCAACTATTTGCTTTTCTGACTTTTTGTTTCCTTCAGCCTCTTCTTAAGTCTTTTAGCACGATATCATGTACATCAAGTGCATATTTGAGACCACTCTTTTACAGAGATCTTGTTTTAAAATGGGTCCACTAGAAACATTAAAGGTCTGGTGTGGAACATTTAGAAGGATCTATAGGCAGAAATGGAATAAAATAATTATTAATTAGTGTATAATCATCTGCATATAGAAATAATTATATTTCTGTTACCTTAGAATGAGGCGTTTTTATCTACAGACTCTGCGGGTCGCCATGTTGAACAGTAGCCCAGAAAGGACAAACCAAACACTGGCTGTAGAAAGGGCTGCGTTTTTGCACATTTTTACAGCCACCGTAGCTTCTCCCTCCCGCTTGGAAAGGGAAGGTGAAGTGAGTGAGTTACAATCTGCAACGACACTGCTAGATGGCACTAAATCCTACACACTGGTCCTTTAAAAAGTCAGCTGGAGACAGAATTTTCAAGTAATTCATGGAGCTAACATTAGCTTAATTAGCCAGATAGCTACAACTGACTATTGACACTTGTCATTTCAAAAAAGCAAAATTGACAGTCACTGGCTGAAAATGTGAAACCTGCTTTAGTCTACCTCTGTGTGAAATTGAGAACCTACTGTTTAAAAGAAAAAAAAATACCAAGAATGTTGATGGTGAATTTGCCACCAATATCACTGTATGTGTGCGGTGTGAGAGCGGAAAGCTGGTCAACCCACAATCTAACTGTGTAGGACTGGTTTCAGTTTTCTTTTTGCTCCATTGTTATTGAAAGTGCATGCATGTTTGAGAGAGGCAGCGTTATTGTGTGAGGAATTATTAATGCTGCTGTGATAAATACTGTGAGCTACGTGTGTGTGTGTGCGTGTGTGCTAAATCACCTCAGACTCATTACAGCAAAACACATCAGAGGCTCTGTAGAAACCTGTATCCAAGTCAGGAATGGCCGGCGCTGGGTTGAATATCGTCTTTACTGTAAGAAGAAACGAGGAAATTAACCTTCTTATTGACCACTCGATTCATCGATATGTTGTTCTGGATATAAAATGTCACAAAATGGTGAAAAATGTTGATCACTTTTTCCCAAAGCCCAAGGTGATGTCCTTAAATGTCTTGTTTTGTCCACAACCCTAAGACATTCAGTTTACTCTCACAAAAGACTAAAAAAACCAGAAAATATTCACAACTGAGAAGCTGAATTTGGACTTTTTTTCTCAAAAAGTTCCTTAAAATGATTAATCAATTATCAAAATAGATGGTGATTAATTTAATAGTAGACAACTTAATGACTTAACTGACTTAATCAACTAATCGTTGTAGCTCTACTCAGAACAACATGCAATCATAAACAAGGTTTAAAATAAAACATCATTGTTCTCAATAATACACCAAGTTATAGTTGTCAGCTCGCTTTTAAAAGGATAATTTTGACAGCGTCCCTCAGTGACACATTTTACAATTGTGTGATGTTTCTTTTCCACTTTCTGAGCTTCACTGTCAAGGTCTGGCATTACCTTAATTAAACTTTCAATGGGAACAAAGGCTAGCGGGCTACCACTGGGGATTGCTCTCGCAGGCAAAGCTCAAGTGGATAAGCTTCTATAAAAAGACACCTTTTAAACGATTAAATTAGCATTCCCCGGGAAAGAGCACTGTCGAGCGAGGGAAAAAAATGAGATGGCCTCACATCCTGTAGCTGTTTGCAGTACTCTGCAGTTCCAGGATAGTGTGTGTGGAAAAAAGATTCAACATGAGGTATATAACCCCATACATGTGTGTCAGTGTGTGGGTGAGATGAGTTGTGACCCTTTCTGTGTATGTTGAGGAGCGCAAGAGCGAGAGAGAGCAGGAGTGTTTGTCAGAAGTAATCCTCTGTACGTGTTGCACATCAGTGTCTTATGCATATTCATGAGCAGGGAGCATTAATGCATCTAATACCATGATTTCTGTGTATGTGTGAGGATAAGCCCAGCTTGACGAAGTGATTAATTCTGATATCTCTGTGTATAAAATAAAGCCTCATGCAAGTGTGCGTGCGTGTGTGTGTTTGT
>NW_023339873.1:20361140-20372221 GCF_004916995.1 Morone saxatilis
ACACACACACACACAGACTCATACAGTACTGTATGTATACCCACAGGAGCCACAGCCATGTCACAAAAAAGTGACACTGGGCTCTTTCTGACTCTTCTCTCTCTCTGTCAACTGAATTGTAATGCAGTTTCCAACCCTCGTATATCTGACATTTCTGATAACTCAGTTTTGAATAAAGGAAGGATCACTGTTGTTCCTCATCTCCTCTGCCACTAAAAACACTGATTTAAACTCTTGTATGTGTTGCTATCCTCACCATTTAATGGATGATGAAACAACAGAGTGAGATGCCTTTTCCTGTATTGCTCACTAAGGATAAGGTAAAGGTTTCACAACCACTGAGACTACACTCACAGCTGCTTAGAGTCACAATGTCAAATGATGCCTTCATATTATGTGTTAATTACAAAAACATTTTGCTTTTATCATTGCTCTATTATTGGATGTATCATCGTTATGTCCCAATAAAAACCAGCGAAGAAGGACATTTTAATCATCTTTTATCCTTTTTCAGCTTAACTAAAACAAATCAGAGATAATTCTTCTTGGTTGCCCAAACTTCATCTCTGTTCTACAAAAAAATCTTGGATCATTGTTGTCAAATATAAAACGTGCAGCCAGAAACCTCAGAGTATTATTTGACCATGACCTCAATTCAAAGAGCAAATCGCAACTCAGGAGCATATCTCTTGAAAAAGTAATCTATGCCCTTTTCTTCACAATTAGACTAGAGTAATTCTCTATATTTCGGGTTAAGCCAAACAGCCATCTCGTGCCTTCAGCTGGTACAGAATGCAGCTTCTCGGCTTTTAACTAACGCAGCCCTGTTTTAGCCTCTCTTCACTGGTTACCAGTCAGTTTTAGGACTGATTTTAATAATTTAGTGATCACCAATAAAGCACTTCACGGTTTAGCTAACAGCTACATTGCTGAATTGCTGCACCCCTATGAGCCGGGGCTCAAAGTCCCTCTGCTCTGGAACTCCCTGCCAAGGATCTAAGGCTTGCTGAATCAGTGACATCTTTTAAATCACTTCCTAAACCTTTTATTTATTTTAGCACACTGTTTAAGTTTCCATCATGTCTCATCTATTATATTAGTATTATTGACTTTAACATATATTAGCGATGGGTATTTTATGCTTTCATTTAAAAAAATAAAATAATTAATTGTTTAAAATGATTTGCCACAATGCCATTGTTTTATCTATTTTATTGTTAGTACTTATTTTTACTGATGGGAATGGTTTTATTCTTTTGATTCTACCTCACTTCTATAGGATTTTATTTTTCTGACTTTATTTTGCCTTTTTACTATCTGTTTTTAATCCTGGTTCCAGCCATGTCAGGCACTTTGTGCTTGAAAAGTTAGTTTTGAAAAGTGCTGTATAAATAAAGCTTATTATTATTATTATTATTATCATTATTAATATTATTATTGTTAATATTATTGTTATTATGTTGCCTGCACCTTGGTATTAAAATACTACAACTTCCCTACACTGTATGGGTTCCTTAGTTCCGAACCCACTGGTTCCTACTGAAGAAGTAAATCGTTCAAAAAGATTACAAATGTAAAACTTCAGAAGTCATAAAAAGTGAAATTTGGGAAGACTCACTGTCCCGATGAGGACTGTATGACTGGATACTGAATGGCCCTTGAGGTAAGATCGTTGTGTCAACCGCATAAAAAAAAAAAAGAAAGCTCAGTAATTTCCTAAAACAACTCAAGACTGTAATTCTTAGAAAAATTTGTTGGGGACTATTTTCCGCTGTGGATTAATACAAATTTAGTTCTTTCGTCAGTATTTCCAGCAGCAGGTCGGTGTATGTGGGACTGAATTAAAAATAAACTTCAGTGTGGGCTCATTGATGTGATTTCAGTGGTTATAAACACATCAGTGGAGCTCTGTGGCACTTGTTATTTCGATCAATTCTTGTTGGGTTTGGTCTTTTCATGGGATTTTTGGACGATAAGAAAAATACAGAATAAGACTAGCCTTACCCTTTAGGGTGCTCTTCAAGGCGAACAAATGGTTCCTGAAAGGTATGTTTTCAAACACTCTTATACACTCTTTCTTTCTTGCAGAAGGAAACCTTTTCAAATTTGATTGCTTTTTGTAACTCTGTCTACATGAAGATTATATGTCTGTTGCATTTTGTATGGATTATTTTATTACCTTGATTATATTAATATTTTGAAATAATTGGTCCATTCGTCATTTTGACTGTGTACAATTTTCTTTCTTATTCCCACCCTGATGAAGACCCCATGAGGTCAAAACCACTTGGAAATTGAAACAATTATGTCCACTAAAAAACCAGGTGCCTCAAACAACGAGCCCAGGTGATGAGGCCCGTGAGACAATCTTCTTAGGCTTCCTCATTTTTAGAATATATCATTACATCTAGCCTGAAACTTTTTTTTTTCATCCTATTCAGACTCTTCCCCAGTGTTTCACTTTAGAGTAATCCTTCAAATTTAGACCAAAAACAGGGCATAAAAATATTCTCTTTAGCAGGAAAGCTGTGCTTAATTTTGCAACACTGACATTTATCGCAGTGCACCGGACACCAACATTTCTCTTGTGAGAGGTTGACCTGAAGGACAGACAGTTTAAAGAGAGGTGGACGATTGATTCCTTTCTAGTAGATATTAATATGACTGCTTCCTGTCTCCTGTGAGGAGGGAGCTGCCGTTATCCAGGAATACAGGAGGTCCGAGGGAGAGAAGAGGGATAGATGATTTGCTCAGCTTGAGAGTTTAAATTTATTAGTAAGTTCCACAAGTTTAAATTTTAACCTCTTTTAATCGACCATTTGTCTGTCTAAGAGGACCTGAACAAGTCTCTTTTCTGTGACCGTTTTCCTCTGCAGACTGACAATAAACAGTCTTGAATCTCCACGAATGCACCCGTATAGGAGTTCATTCATACTATAATAAATGCATATCCCTCCCACTCCCCTTTGCAAACAGTCAGAAGAGAAATCTGCAGTTTTTCCTCCCTGTCACATTTTCCCAATGTTCTTCAGAAGCTCACATGCATATCAAACATGTGATGCAAATTAAGCACAACAATGGGACGCATGTTAACCGGTGCTGATTACGTAAGTTTGCCTATGCTGGTAATTGGAGTGATTATTATAAAATATGTGGAGTGCTTCAGTGGTATTAACATACACACTCAGTCAGTCAGTGAAGCTCTGACCGCATACTGTATGTAAACAGGATAAAGAAAGAAAGTATCACCAGGCTTACTCATGCTGTACTCCGACTACTGTCAACAATCATATTATTATTTGTAGCAATGTACTGAACTGGTAGGCAGTACAATGTTGTCTTCCACTATCTGCCCCCTCATTTGCCATCTGTGGCGCGACCACAGTGTTTGCGTCAAGCGCGTTACTTCAGAGCTGATGTCAAATGCATAGGCCTGGTGCTCATAAAGCGTACATGCAAAAGGACTGCAGAGGATGGAAGCTTATCAATATGCACACAGGAGCAGCTTGTGTGAAATCCCGAATGCACTGATGCATGGAGGAATCTGCCTCTCTGATGCAAGGAGCTGCTACTGTGGACTTAATGTTAACTTGTAATATTGGTCTCAGGTTGCTTTGTTTTGCTCTCAAGGTGTTAGTGAAACCACGCAAACACACTCACGTAGCGACAGCCAGCGTCCTACAGGCTGGCTGGGGACAGATGGTGGGTAGTTATACTGGAATGTGCTATGGTACGAGTCGAGGTCTGGCGAGGAGAGTGTGCTCCGTGGTGTCGGGATGACTCTCGGGTTTTGGTTTCTTGGTGCTGGGGATGGAGGGTCCATAAATCTGGTTCGACATATCGCTGGATGAGCAGCCAGAGCGGTTCAGGAAAGTACAAAAATACAGCAGTTTGTTGCTCTGGTCGATTTAGGACGAAAGGTGGCAGGGGCACAGGAAAACAGAGTAACACAGAGATCACTCACACACTCTTACATGCACGCACACACACACACAAAAGAAATGAGTCATCAGTGAGTATGTGAAAGGGCTTTAAGAGGCTCTAATTGCATCTGATGAGAAATATAAAAGCGGCTTCTTGCTCAGACAAGGAAGAGGGGGAGGAAGACGGGTGAAGACGGAAGAAAGAAAGAAAGAGTGAAACTACACAACTCCTACCATTTCCTCACATCTTAGAATTAATTTAATTCCATTAACTTCTCAATATAAAATGCTAGATGGCAACGGATTACGTACATGCATATGTTTTCTTCTCAAATAATTACACGCAAGGAGAATACACTCTTCTTGATAGGTTATCTTGAAGTGTCTGTGAGAGCTGGCATCCACAGTACGTGTGGCTTGATGGTGACATTTGCGTAATATGAGCGGCGCTTCACCCCCGCGTCATTAAATCCTCACCATCAAACCCATTAACACCCATTCTCTCCAGAGAACTCCATTTACGCAATGCTCTGGCGCGGCTGCGTCGAGGTGGCATCTTTGCCAAGCGCCTTCGCTTGCTATGCCTTTCTCCTGGTGCCGCATGCCGAGCCTAATCCCGTGGTACGGTCGACACGGTGAGGAGGGGGGGCTCTGGGAAAGAAGGTGGCGCTGGGCGAGGCCATCTGGGTATCCCATCTGCAGCACGGCTATGGCTGCGACTCTTTCGTTCTGGCAGCCTGTGGCGAGCGATTACCGACGACAGGCCCTGATGACAGGGGCGAGAGGCTCCCCAGACGTCTTGAATGACGCGGAGGCCTGCTAATAATAGGATGCTGTTAAAAGACGATGAGCTCATTAACCTGGTTATTACCAAAAAGGTGGGACAGAGGGAGGCAGTGATCCAAAATAGGTTTTGTTTATGCAGGACTACAAGCATCCTGTTGGGTTTTAGTATTGTGTGTAAAGACATGGCGGTCAATGTAGAAAGTGGGAAACTGGGACACAACAAACACTATTACATTTGTCAAATTCTCACACTTTACTTGATAAAGTGATACGAGTCAGCGGGATGCCTCTCTCTAAAAACCTTAGGAAAGTGTAAATGTGGAATACAAACAGAAAAGTCACATGATATTCAGTCATTTAGACACATTTTGTCATGTTCGACTGAATTTTTCGATCCTTAAAAATGGCCTCTGACGTGTGTGCAGGTTTCAGAACCCAACATTAAACACAAGTGTATTCTTGAAATGAACTGGCTTGTATTGTCTGAAGGCAAAAGCATATTGGCCGCTGTATGGCCGTACTTAAAGATGGGGCAAAAAGCCTGTCGTCATAAGTGGTGGTTGTCTACACAAGAAATTATATCGCGAAAAAATCATAAATGTTTATCTGTCACATGGTAAAATATAACTGAAATAGCATCATGAGGCCCTAGCAGCAAACCAGTGTATTGAATTGAGCTACGGTGTGTTAATTTAAATGCTACCTTGAAATGCATTTCAAGTGGGATACTGTACGTAAAATGTGTCTTTTTTACAATGAAACACTTGCATCTTCGCAAAAACTGTAGGCTAAAGTCCGTTTGGATTCACAGCAACTGGAATAGACTATAATAGCTGACGACAGTGGCGATATTACCATGAATTGTTTTTTACATACATATCCTCTTGGTCGCTGCTGTTACGCTTCTAAGCTGCTGCATGTATTGATTTGCACCAGTCAAATGTCTGTCTTCCACTCCTACATTGGTCAGAACCACTATATCTTAGCCTGACAAACCTCCTTCATGTTTGTTTTCACATCTGCATTCCA
The DNA here is from genome assembly GCF_004916995.1 of Morone saxatilis. NCBI lineage: Eukaryota > Metazoa > Chordata > Actinopteri > Moronidae > Morone > Morone saxatilis. The sequence goes on from NW_023339873.1 coordinate 20,366,879, forward strand.
ACTGTACTGACCAGGCATGTCACTCAAACCCCAGAATGAGGGCAACTAGTTATTAGTATTTGATCAAATTTTATTTCTTCTTCTCTTCTCTTTGACTTCAGTAAATGCGTGACTTCTTCTCAGCCATGTACGGTCTGCTGTGTTTATAGAACGTGCAGTATCAAGCTAGCCAATGACTAAGCCACACAGATGGCCAACAGGGAAGCGGATTATACTGCAGAAGTGGTTTGAGAAGTTTCTATAGACATTGTGATACTTTTTTGGGCACACATTTTGAGGACGGCCGCTTTTAAATCACGATGTTACGATGGTAGAAGGCTCAGTGGTTGATGACTGTCAGCCATCAGTGGCCCAACCGTAGTTGGCACTTCAAGGCAGAATGTGATCCAATTGTATTGTAATCTGCAATCAGTCCAAATTGTTTGACAGGTCACACAAACTTAGATCAATATTTAATGAGGCTTTTTAAGGTTTGTTTAACAGATGAAGAGGAGGCAGTTATTGTTGAAAATAAATAAATAATTTGTATCTCAATGTGGAACGCTTCTACTATATATGTGAATAAAGACCTGTACCCTCTGTGGTCAAAGCATTGAAAAAACAAAGTAAACACAGTAAGTGACAATATAAACAGTTTATGGAATGCAAATGTAACCACCTGTTCTTATTATATAAGAGTGGCCTTGTAATACTTTTTCAAACTTTGTTTCCTCTGTACTTTTTCAGAATCAATCATTTTCTCTCTGACTTGAGAAGAACCTGCACAAGTGCCACGGACACATCATCACATACAGTCCACAGATACTCACTGACCTTTCTTCTCCCGAGCCATGCGCAGTGCCTGCAAGGATGTCTGCGGGCTGATCTCCAGCTGGCACACCAGCACTTTTGCATGACTGATGGCTGGAAGAGCTTTCTGCAACTCCTCGCCGCCAAGCAGCATGTTGGCACCCGCAACGATCACAATGGCATTCTCACCTGCCAGTGGACACCAAAAGAGCTGTGTGAACGTACAACAGCCATCGTGATGATGACTTTGAGAATCCATGAGAACTCTCTATAAATAGGGCTAAATTGGGGATATGAAATAAGAGAAACTGTGGTGACTTTTATTTTTACACAAGGTAACACTGTTACACTGTAATTTGGCAACTTTGTCAAACGGGACTTCAACAGTCAAGTTTCCTTCAAAATTTAGTGCAATTTTTAACAGAATTTTGAGAAAAACTGTGAAAGAAAATGTGAATTCATGTACATGTTCTATCCACTACTGTTGGGCTAACTCTCCAGTTGAGCGCCATTAAACCTCTGCTGAGAAAGACGGCACAACGAGACAAAGTAATTAAGAGAGTTATGATTTATTTGCAAAGTATGTCACTATTGTGCTTTGTTGTATTTGACTTTTATTTTAAAAGTTTTCTACCTTAGCCAGGTGTAAGCAATTTAGCAATATTTTGACTTTTTTCATCTTCACGACTTTTGTTATATATATTAGTGAATCACAATCAGTTTTAAATCTGCTGCATATGAACTGTGACATTCAGGTGCTTTGTGTTGTTTTTCTTGTTGAAGATTTCTTTTCCTCAATTAAGGAAAGCACTAAACACACAGTTGGGTGGATTTTTTCACACTAATGCAAAATCGAACGTGCATGTTGTTTTATGTATTATTATTTCTTAAATTCAATCTATGAATTAACCACTGTCAATTAGACCTCTTTCAAAACACTAAAACAGTCAACTGTTTGGCACAATGACGTATGAGAACGTACTTTAAGTACTAGAAAAAAATGCATATCCAAGCGGGAGTCCACACGTCATTTGAGTTTTACATCGCCTGATGTGCTGCATGACAAAAATTGCTCTCCATGAGTAAAGCCGTGGATTGTAGCAGATTGGAACCTGTGGATACTCAGCAGGGTTTGGTGCACTTACAGTAAGCATTTGTATAGGTGAGTGTGTGTGTATATCCGGCAATTACAGTCACTTGAGTATTGGTGAGTCAATGGCAGTCAATGGCAGTACTGAATGCATGGGCGTACAGTGTGTGTGTGTGTAGTAGTAGTAGTGAGAAAGTGTGCACCGACGACACACATGCACTATTGGTTGTGCGTGTAAAAGACCATTTCTACAACTCAAAGAGCTTTTAGGATCTTAGTGGCGAAAGCGTTTACCTGCATCGTTGACAATGATGGAGGCAGCTCCTGTGGCGGCGTCAGAGGTCTGCCCGACAAAGTCTGAGGCAGAGAGAAAAGATGAAGGGTGCAAAACATAGTTTGAAAGCATCCATTATTTGTCTTTCCTGCAAAAAGAAGTATGTTGCTTTTCTCTCTTGACAACATAGTCAAAAAATTGAGACCAGCACCATAGTAACCACTAGTAATAGCGTAACGTGAATTCGGCTTGGGTCACAGTTTTTTTGGCTATGAGGAGACAGGCCACAAACACCAACAGTCTAATACAGTATGTGCACTGAGCACAACCTTTGAAAAGTAACTTTATTCTTATCCATTCTTATACAAATCCAAATGGTTTAACAATGTTTGCTCATAACAATAGAAGAACTTTCCAGTATATCCAAAAGCCTAAACTAAACTGAAAAAGAATTGACAAAATGCAGACTAAAAAAAACACTGCTCTGAATGTAAACTTCTTGCCATGCAACGTGGAAATGGAAACCAATTTGGCATATCATGCAAAAAAAGCTCTATCTTACCTGTGTGTACACCATTGTCCTTGAAATTCTGGATGTAATTGTCTCCAAAGAAGTCTTTACCAACCTAGAAAAGATTGAAGGCAAAACGATAAAAACAAAGAGAGTGTCAAGCGGGGTCAGACTTGGTTAGCGGCAACTTTTGAAAAGTGGTATACTCAAACCTCAGTTGGGTTGGATTTTCGTGTGCCCTGCCAGCATACTGGCATGGTGCCGCCGCCGAAAATGTGCAAAAACGAACACACAAAGTCAACAAACGCACACACGCGCAAACACACGACCAGCTGCGCCAAGCCTTCAAGACACGATAACCCCGCCTTCACGCCTCTTCATGCCCACCTCGCCTTCGTTTTCTTTCCCTCCTTCCCCTCTTCCCCTGATCCGCACAGGGATGTCCACATCTGTAGCTACTTTGGGTTGTGGAAGGGGTCCCCACCTTGCCCCGAGGCGCCTACTTCGAACCCACGCTTTCCAAAAAACGTGCCAAAACGCGAGCACTTCTAACTGGCTGTGATAGTGGGTTGGGCTGGTATTGGCTGCTTGGCCCCATTCTCTTTGAAGAGCGGCCTTCCGTCTTGGATGTTTTTGACAAGCCCGGGTGTCTATTTTTGGGTTCTCCCCATGCCCGGAGAGCTCCTCCCGCACTGGGTTGTTATCGATCGGGCCTCTTTGTTCTGACAGAGGTGGGGCTTCGGTGCTTTAGCGCTCAGGTTGAAAGGCCACACTGAGCTTACTGATTGGGGACTCGGGGTTGTATGGTTTGGGAATAGGCTTGTTTGAAGGCGCGCAAGCGTGGGTGGGCGTATGCATGCGGCATGGTATTGATCAAGACAAAATGAGGCATGGAGAGTTGATGTAGTGAAATGACTGAAGTGTGAACGAAGCTATAAGGTTTCTGAGGGTTGTTAACTAGTTGGTGGACTATGGTAGCTGATTATTTGAGTAAGACGTGGATGAAGCAATGGTTGGACGAGCAAAATAACTTTTTACTGACATTCACACATCCGCTAGGATCCAAACTAACATACACAGTAACTTCAACACAACAGCAGCGTATGGCTGCAAACTTGATTACGATTTCACACCTTGCAGATCATAGCGGTTTTGGCCCCCAGTCTTGCAGTCTGTATGCACTGGTTGGCCCCTTTCCCTCCGAAGCCAATGAAGAACTTGTGACCATGGATGGTTTCTCCGGCTTTGGGTAGCCTTGGTGCCTGGCTGAGGGAAAAAAAAAGGTTATTGAGCACAATTCCAAGGTGTACACATTGACATTCAAAAGAACCTCATGGGCTATAGAAAATAAAAATTAAGATTCCTCTTCTCAAAGGAATTCTTTGCTATTCTATTCTATTTTTTTTTCCATCTCAACAGTCTCTATACACTGCTGATTAGTTTGAAAATGTTCCATCAAACTTTGAAAAATGTTTTATTTGGCATTGTGAGTGTTCTACATTGAAACCAAGGAGTAAAGGGAGATGTCAAAATGTGAAGACAACCCTTCAGGGCCAAATCTTTCCCTGGTTAAGCTATTTATTTATCACTGGCAAATGTGCGAAAACACACAAACAAGAGGTTTCGGCAGAGTCTGCTGAGGATTATATGTCTTGGTCTTTTGAAAGTCTTTCACAGAGAGGTCAACAAAATGAAAACTTGCCGGAATGAAGCATAGCAAACTTTTTTTCTTTATGTCTTTTCCCCCCATTTTCCGTTTTCAATACTTGAACACAACAGCAGTAATAAAACATGAGTTTACATTTGCTTCATCACCCTAAAAAGCACTCCAGATATTTTACTTAGTCAATCAGTCAGATATGCCTATGCAAGTCTTTCCAAATTTGCAAATGATGCAACCAGCAAAACCCATTGATGTCTCAACTTGACACTAGCCGCACCAGTAACGCCTGACTCATCTGGGTTGGGTAAAGTCCCGCCCCTCCCCTCAAGGTTGATATGCCACAGGTGGGTGCCCTCAGGAGGAGCTGTCTGTTCACTGATTCCTCCAATCACAGAGACAGAGTGGTTGGTGAGTAACATGGAGGAGAGACAACAGACAGCTTTATACTGTACGTCAGGACATTGTGGTCTGGCCCCGGGCCAGTGCTGCCCAGTGCCTGCGGGTTTGCGGATGGTGAAATGTTGTCATAAACTTGTTTTTCATGCTGTTGTTGCTCTTTTTTTATACTGTGTGCGTGTGTGTGTGTGTGTGTGGCAGGTGTGCTATTACAGTAAGTTTCCTCAATCCCAGGATTTCCAGTAAGTGAGACGCTGGTGGCAAACACTGGAGGTTGTTATAAATGCTGCTGTTTTTGCACCGGCGTGTGAAAACACTAAAATGCCCAAAGCTATAACAGGATGTAGGGTCAGTGAGGCTGAAATGTGGTGAGAAGCAAACAGAACAAAGGACAAACACATGTAAATACACATGCACACACAGCTCCTCCACACACACAGTACCTATTCTACTTGCAGCTGTCTTAGAAAAGTTTTCCCACCTGTGTCACCGCTGTGTGACTCCTGGTGAAGGCCATGTTTTGGTGGGGGAATATCTTTTATAATGGTTATCACTTCCATATACATAATAAGGTGATAGGCCTTACTGGTGATAACCAGTAAACATGCCTATTAAATTTA
>NW_023339873.1:20372321-20379488 GCF_004916995.1 Morone saxatilis
CCAGTTAGCTTAGCAAAAAGACTGAAATCAGGGTGAAACAGCCAGCCTGGCTCTGTCCAAAACAAGAACAAGAAAGAGTTTGGCACCACCCGTGAAACCACAATATGACACTTATACACACCTAGGTTTGATATATGCCGTGTTAATTAGTGAGGTTGTGAGGTGCTGATAGGCTGCTTTTGTTACCGTTAGACTAAGCCAGGCAAGCTGTTTCCCCGTGTCAGTCTTTGTGCAAAGCTAAACTCAGCTAAGCTCAATGGCTGCTGGCGGTGTTCTCTAATTTAGTGTAAAGAGAGTGGTATCTTCTTAAATTCTGGAAAGAAAGCAAAAAAGCTGATTTCCTAAAATTGTAAACCATTTGTTTTAGGTCTTACCTTTATCTCTGAACATATTGCTTAGTTGGTGTTTGGCCTCTCTGAAATGCAGCATCAGTGGGCAATGTCAGTCATCATTACATATACAACTTCTATGTCTTCTTTCTCACATTCGTGGGACCCTTTCTTACACGCTTTTTTAAACATATGTTTTAATAGTGGGTCAGAGCTTAAATATGTTGCCAGTGAAAATATGGAGTCCACTCTGATGCCTGTACAGTAAATATGAAACTACAGATTGTTAGACTGCCACTCGCTCAATGCTTATCTTTCAGGAAGAAGAAAGAGAGGTCGATACCATTATCACGTCTGTAGTGGTAAATATGACTACCGCCAGTAGCCAGACTACTGCCAGTAGCCGGTTAGCTAACTTAGCATAAAGAGCAGAAAGAGCTAGCCTGGCTCTCTCCAAAATAAAAATAAAAATACTTACCACACCCCTAAAGCTCAGCAATTATCACATACAGTATATTATTTAATGTGTTAACACACAGAAATGTAAAAACTACCCTTAGCTAAGATAAGCTAATAGACTTTTTTCACAGCAGCTTTTTTGACATGAAATAGTAGGGTAAACACAGGTGTTACCAATGATTCTCATTAAGGTTCTGTTCCATTTAGTGTACCAGAGCCTTTCCAGTGAGCCAACATGCACAATAGCTGCACCCTGACTCTGTTTGACCTGAAGGGAACAGAGCCTTCATTAGTATCATTGGTAACACCTGTGTTTACCCTACTGTTTCATGTCAAAATGGCTGCCGAGAAAATTATATATATTGTGTATATTGTGGCTCTAGCTTAATACTTAAAGGCAGTATCTCAACAGGAGGGCGGTATCCGTCTTCTCAAGTAAGCATATTTCTTAAAATGTCTAAATATTATTTATTACTTACAGTATTACTGGATATTTCAGGTAGGACCATTTTCTGTTTTGTCCTCTTAGTGACAAACTTGAGTCGTCTGCCTAAATCTTTCTCCTGGTGAATCCATTCACAGTGGTTGTAGCCTGTTTGTTGGAATCTAGTTCTAGTAGTTTATTATTTCTATAGTTTATTCCAGTTCCTCTGCTTGTGTTCTTTAGTTATTTCTTTAGTGTAGTGTATGATGCTAGTAAACTGTGCGACAGATTTTTATTCAGGCTTTTTATTAGGTGTAGAGGCTGAAAGGATTATTATGTAAGAAGCATTTCTCTGTGTCCTTCATACACAGGCCACTAAGCAATGTGCTGCCTTCCGGTTTATAAAAATGTTCAGGAAAATTATTTGTGGGTGTCATGTTTTATCTTAACAAATGAAGTGCTCATGGATTTGATTGAGATATTAAGGAAATTGTTATAAATAATGAGCACAGCCTTTGTAGCACTGTCAACATAACATTTGGCCGACAGCCACCTGAAGCCGGATAACTCACAGGTAAGATAAACAGATTTCCAAATTCTTAAATAAACCCACCCACGCCTCTTCATGCCCGCAGAGACACTTGGCTATTGTTGTCTGTGGTGAGTGCACCAAACAAACAGGGCACTTATGTGCTAAAGTGCAACCTCAGTGCGTTTTCTCCCATGGAACCAAAAGGCCAAAGCAGGTGTTCAGTGACGTGAAGTGTTTGCTTTGAGGCTGGCTCTCATTTCCCTCTCCTCTCCGTCTCTATTAAAGTCATTCCTCAGCTGTTGGTGAGCAACAGGGGGAAGTAGACTTGGACAAAAACAAATTGAAATGCTGTTTTCCAAAGTTGGAACTGGAGCCTGTCTTTCCAGTTCCAAACACAACCTCCGAAGAGAACTTACCATGTGTAAAATAAGATACAAAGGGTGCACTCAAGCTTTTCCTTGGATTAATCAAAGATTCATACAATAAGTATGGATACTATAGTTGTACCAAACACAGAAGCCTTTTTATTATCAGTGTGATAACCTTCAACTCATATTGTGCCTCAGACATAAAGCTTTTCAAGCCTGAGGAGACATTTTTGTTCTCATGTTGTATAATTTGCCTTGTCCACTGACGTCCCTGTAGCTGGAACTCCAGCTAATCAGGACAAGGTGAAGGGTCTTAACAAAGAACAGGTTGAGCAAAGACAGCATCCCTCACACGGACACAGTGAGCTGCTTCGCTAACAAGAGGTGCAGTGTCGGAGTAGAGCGTGGGCGTTTATTTTTGTGTGGTCAGACCATTTGTTGGAGCCATGTGCATGTTGCTATTATTCACTCGGTGGTCAGAAACAGCCTATATCAGGGGATATAATAAGCCACTTACTAAACTATTCAGTGCCTGAAATGGTCGGCACGTATAGGAACAGCTTTGTTTCATATTTTTTTACATAAAAAATTCCACACAGATCTTTGACACAGTGTATGGTATAAAAATATAGGCAGTACTCTAAAGTAAGTTAATACTTTCCAGGGCTGTGTTTTGGCAAGAATTTGCCGATACGATATGTATCACGATACAGTGGTTATGATTCAATATACTGCGATAATGTAAGCAAAGTGATATATTGTCACAATTTTCAATCCAATTTTAGAAAACTGTCATAGTATAAACACACTACCATATGCATGAAAAAGTAGCACCACCACAACCACAACACAACACTGTGATCTGCATTTGTATTTAGTCCCTATAACATCCAACATCAAACGACATAGCCCTCAACACATAGCGATTTAGATTTTTAATAATCGATACAATATCACAAAACATCGCAATAGAATATTTTCTGATATTTTCTTACACCCCTTATACTTTGTGGAAAGTACTTTGTGTACTTCACTTGTAAGCACAGTGTCCCACAGCACACCATTGAGTTGAAAAAAACCATGGAAGGGTTGGGGGAGAGTGTGCGCTATAACAGTGGTTCCCAAACTGGGGGTTTGGACTCTTTCAAGGGGACACGAGATGGCACAAGAAAGAAGACAAAAAATATTTTCATCATTTTGGATATTGTCTCTATTCTTTGCTCTAAACTGGATAGTTATACCTACAATATACATAGAGAAAACAATCAGAAATGCTAAAACGATAAAATCACTGACATATGCAGTTTGTGTGGTGCGATGAGAGAGTTGCAAACAGAGTCATTCCTTCATAAGGCAAAAGGTTGGAAACCACAGTCTCTACAGGTCATGGTGACACTTGTTTTATCAGACTAACAGTCCAAAACCCAAAGACAGTCAATTTACTATCAAAGAAGAGTAAGAAAACCAGATAATATTCACATTTGAGAAGCTGGAACCAGTAAATGTTTTTCATTCCTGCTTAAAAATAATTATACTTTGATTAGTTTCAAAACTATTTTCTGTCAGTCAACAAATGAAATAAATCCCTAATCGTTACCTACCACACTAACAGCTGGGGCCCAAATTAGCAAGTCTGGGCTTGAGATTCACCCTCATAAAAACACAGATGAAGGTTTGTTTACTGTGCTTTGATAGAAACAATCCTGCGGTACCTTTAGGTTCCGCTCTATAATTTGGAAAACTTAGGTTTCACTGAGCAGATGAAAAGTGTCTCCACTCATTGAGCTGTGGCAGTAGGGGGCACTGTATGGCTTTGACAATGGGTTAAAAGCCTGAGAGGCTCTGCTCCTCCTCCTTGTGCACTGCATATAGTGAGCAATTAAACCTTTTGCTAAAAAAGGGAGCATAGTATGCTCTACAGCCTGACGGATACATTTATAAGAGAACACCGCAAATGTCTGTGTTACACTTGTGTGTTGGTGTGGTGTGGCAGGGCAGAAGCAGAGAAAGACAGAGTGTGAGAGTGTATGCGAGTGTGTGCCCGTGCTGTCTGTCAGTTAATTGTACTGCCACCCAAACACTCGCTGTTCAAGACAACTGGATTTCTAACTTCAAAGCCATGCATATCACTTTGAAGGGCTGCGAATGTACTCCAACTACCCTCCCCTATCCGCATTCTGACCTCCATCCAAAAAGCCCCAACCCCACACACACACATGCACACACTCTCCAAAAACAGGCCGTTTCCCGTTAGCTTATTAGGGTCTTAATTGACAACTCCTGCCCTTCAAAGCACAAAGTCACTGGTTGAATTGCTAATGAGCAACAAAATAAATACTTGCCAAAAAAAAAACCCAGTAGGAGAAGGCATATGTTTTTGATAAGTGGGGACTTGTGAGTGACAACTAAAATGTGACAACTTGAATTGGAGTGAGCGCTCCCGAGAATGCCAAGAAAGTTTTCTCCCAAGAGCACAGATTGTGGCTGTTTATTCAGATCTCCATTTGCTGGCAGCCAGGTGACAGCTATTATTCCCAGGGTTTCACATACAAATATAAAACAAGCTGTATGACAAAACTGTCGCACACACTCAAAACAACACACTTCTTCAGACTGATGTGGAGACATTTAGTTGGCTGGAGCCCACGGAGACTTGACATTATACAGTACTTACTTTATGTATGTTTTGTGATTGTGTCATTCCTCACAAAGGTTATGGTAAACAAGGGTGACAAATTGTTTTCAACTAACCCATTGTGCTGGAGTTGATGACTAACGATTTGTGGGAATGGATCCTACTTGGTCTTAACAAATCTCACCACGTACGAGGATGATGCAACACTGACATTTAAGTGAGCAGTAATTATACCAGATCATCTGCACACTTTGAGTCTATGAAACCTGAGTCGGATTATTCGTGGGATGGTCACACCTGTATCACCTGTCAATGACTAGATCAATAGTAAAAACAACCTGCTGCAGTGAACTGGATCTAATATCTTACAACAGCAGCTGATTTCTAAAAAACCTTGAGAATAATCAGTTCTTTGGCAGAAAATATTACGAAATGTAGTGGAAAGACTGACAGATGTCGCCATGTTTAACCTGCAGCCTGCTCACTATTGTTGCCTAATGGCCTGAAAGCTGTTGGACCAAACACTCTCAGACCAGGGATGTTCTTGAACAAGTATTGAAAAGGCAGAGGCATTATCTAAGTTTAGACCACTTCCCCTATTCTTGTGTAGACAGGACTGTGCAGTCCATTTCAAGCCGTGATGGAAAACACCCATCAGCCGTTATGCCATATTTTCCACAAGCCTACATGTCAAAAAAAAATCCCTGAAGGAAAATGGTGGTTGTGCTGGTTAATAATAATAAAGGGAAACATGTTTTAAGCAAAGACAATTGACCGTTTCCTAAGCTACACCCCCTAGGTTACTGTTGCTATGCCGGCTTGAGTTTTCCGTTCTTGTGCGAGACAGTTTACAGTGAAAATTCTTAATAATTCTTGAAGCAATGGGTCCTAGATTTCAGACAGAGGCACACAAAAGCATGATTCTCATTTCTAGCCACAACTGCCAATTTTGCCGTCTGAAATGCAGATTTGATCAGCTGTAGCTAACTAGCTAATTAAGCTAACGTTAGCTCCAGGAGTTGGTTGAAATCGCTGTCTCCGGCTGACTTTGTAATGTTTACTGCTCCTTACAAGAATCTTGTAAAAAGGGGTCTTAAATGGACTGCACTTAATGGTTACATGTATTGCGCTAAAAGACTGAAGCTAACTGACCCCAGAAAAAGGTCAGCGTCTTCACCAGCTGAGGATCCATGTAGAAAACATGGAGATAAAGACACATTGCATTACAGCGTAGAGCCAGTTAGTCCTAGTTGTATTGATATGATAAGGAAAAGCGTGTGATCCCAGTCATTTCATTCTAATATAATCCTATTTAGCCACTTAGCTTACTTGGTGGTACTTTCAAATGTTGTCATTTTTAATCTTACAAAAGAAAAGGCTTTTAGGATGAGCACTAACCGATGTGTTTGGTAAAAGTAACTCTAAGCTGCTGATTTTACCCTAAACTCCACACAGCAGGGAAATACTACACAGTGTTAGGCCTGTCACAAACAGCAGGGTGTTCTCTTCCATTACTACATTGCCTGTTATGGAAAGAATGACTCTATAGCCTGAGACAAATGTTTGATATTTATGTAAGTGCAATTTTTGGTAACAGAGCCCGAGAGTGAATATTATTTATTATTTTGGTTGTGTGGTTTCATTTATGTTTTATTTATCAAGAATATTTACATTTTTTTCTCATTCCAATTCGAATGTCTGAATACTCTTAAGAATTTAAAGTTCATTGCTATTTGGAAGGGCGTACCTGCATTATTATTCCAATTATGTCGACAATACATCGTAACTACTACAAAAGTAGTTATTGAGACAGGCCTACACAGTGTATGCTAGGCATGTCTGGCTTTCCTAAAATAACCTGTAACAAAACCCACAAACTAATGAAGTTAGTTAATGATGCCTGTAGGTCAGTAAATGACACTTGGTTAGACTGTATGTAGAACGTTAGTTGGGCGTGCTAATGATTGGGGCTTAGAGCAGAAGAACACATCGTTCCGTTCCTTCCACTTTTGCTGTTGTGTTTCTGATTTGAGAAAGGATCAAAAAAGACACCGCCCTCCAAACTCTTTAAAAGCAGATTATTGCTCTTACTACAGCTACACACACAGCCAGCGAAATATCCAAAGCCTGACAGGCCTGATGTTCCCAGGAACAGTTGATAAGATATGATCAGACTATGGCTGATGTGTTACCACAACATTTTGGCTTGTGACCCATTCTAATTAAACAATGGCTATCTGCCTCTCCTTGGGTTATAGTCTTAGTGTGGATTAGTGATCATTTTACCTACAGTAAAGAGTGATTTTTCTTCTTAACGTTGAAGGGTTTTTAGAACCGAAGAGAAAAAAAGGGTCCAGCATTTCAAAAGAAAAGGCATCAATTTGAGTCAGAAAGTCATAATAAGTATATATATATATATA
>NW_023339873.1:20379588-20384463 GCF_004916995.1 Morone saxatilis
ATATATATATATATATATATACACAACACATATATATATATATATATATATATATATATATATATATATATATGTATATATATATATAAAATTGTGTAAAACAAAGATATTTTCTTTCTTTTTTATCCCTTAGATACTTTTGGTGGTCATGACCCCCAGCTTGGGAACCACTGGGTTATAAGGGAGATGACTAGTCCTATAGTTATTTTGAACTACTGATCCAAATGATATAAAGTAAGTTTTTCAGCCTTTTTAGAGATTAATATACACAGATGATTCAACATTTCAAGCCTAACTAATGTACTTTTAAATCAATATATTTCAAAACATCCCAAAAAAATCTGTCTTGCAAAACTCCATCTACATGCTAAGCGAAGTTACACGGCTTCTGACCCGAAGGTTGAGAAACTCCTCTTTACATTTTTAAAATACATGTCCTAATATGGTCATGAAAATTTGCCCAATGTGCTGCATCCTGTTGGGCCCACCTGAGGAAGCAGAGGAGTTTCCTGAACCCAGATTTAGCTAGAAATGTTGTACTCTTATAAAATATATGGTTGATTTAGGGTAATTTCAGGAAGCACACACATTACTGACACAACACTTTTAGGAGGCAAAGTTAAGTAAGGGCAAACTTTACTCACCTCACTAAGTCAGTCATACATGAGCCAACCACCGTCACGTCAAAAGCCTCTTCAGTCATGATCTGATTGAGACACACGTATAGAAACAACACTCATTTCTGGACGTGAAATGTCTTTATTCATTTAAATTAGGTGTTGATGATTTAGAAGACTCTAGAACATCTCAACATCTGTCCAGCCTCTCCACTAAAACCTATTCATAAACAAGGACAAAATCTAAAGCCTTAGCGGGTTCCTCGGGGGCATATCAGGCAAAATATGTAAACTAGTTTCCCAAAAGCTTCCAAACAAAAATCCCTTGATATTATTTATCTCCCACATTAGCATGAGCTTGATTGAAACAAGGAAGAAGGTAAAAATAGAGCATTCATCGCTGGCTGAGTTGGACAGGTTCCAGTCTTATTGCGGGTGGAGTAAGGGGATGGAGGGGGGGGGTTTCAATGCTAACCACGTGAATGCACCGCAGCCCAGTGAAGTCTATAATTAATTCAATCCTCGGCTTGTATCAGAGCTAATGCTACTGTGTTAATCTCTTCAAATCTCTGCCTAGGCAGTGGAAGACTTGGAAAGCCTGGCCGCTGGCTGCAGGATGGCTCAATTCTCTCTCCCACATCTCAGTATATTGTCTTCCCTTTCGGCAGGCATGAAAAGCTAGCCTAGAACCCTCCACAGGAGGAGAATATTGTGAGATCTGCACTGTCAGGCCACTTGAAGCAGCAAGGAACCCTGTTAAAGTTCTCCTTCTCTCTTTTTTTTTTCAGTTGAAGGCTGAATTATCATACAGTCGCTGACCAACCTGAATAAATGCTTGTAGACACAGCCGAATGCGAAAAGTGTTTAACCATTACTCATAATATAGCTTAACAAAAGGTTCCACTCAGGCCCTGGTCAAACAGTATATGTGCATAGTGAGTGACTTAAGAGATGATTTGAGAGTTGACATTTTTGTGACTTGAACAAAGCATTCTTTCAAAAGACTGCAGTCATACGTTTAAACGGTTTAGTCTAAATGCAAATCAAAGTTGCACACAGCGGGTTTAACAGTTTAGACTGAGCTGTAAGCAGAATCCAAATGAAAACGTTGTTGGACCCATTTAAGAATGTTTAGAAGCTTGTAAGTTGTAAGATTACATATTTTGCCTATTTCTGGTCTGGCAGTCAAGACTTAGCTGCATGATGACTGTTATTACAATGATACAACCATTTATGTTTAAAAAATGCTTTTTAGAAGTTCAGAGGATGACTATAATCACCCCCACTCCCCCAAACACAAACAAAAAAGGCTTTTTTTATTTGCAGGGTCATTTTTTCCAACAGTAACAATTTAAGAATACTCAAAAGACTAAAGTACATGAACTAATAAGACAACCTCTCATGTCATTAAATGAATTAAACCAGTAAGAGCTCGATTTGTCATTATACAACACAGGACAGCAGAATAGAGTACAGTTGTTTTCTAATGGATACTGAATTATTCTTAATTATTCTGAACCCAGATGAACGTGGAATTTCCCAGTTGTGAATCAGCACTGATATAACCTTTATGCCTTAGTTAGTACTAGTATTTTTATTTAACAAGTTATATTGTTCTATTTGTACAAGACAGACACATTTCAGGTGTCACTTCCCATAACACCTCACCAGTCTGTGAGGACTTTTATTTTGGATGGGTTACGATAAATACAGGAAGATAAACACCAAACAGCCTTCCAGCCCTCAAGTCTGTAATGTGGTTGTGCAATAAGATCTCTTTGGGTTAAATCAATCAACCTTTCCATAGAACTACAAAGAAGGGGAATGTAACAGCACCAATACAGCTTTAAGCCATGCAGTGTAGCTTAATGTCTGTATGTTATACAGACATTTATGTATATGAGCATGATTATCAGGAACTTAAGTAATTAAAGTAAGCTAGTACTTCCTCACTTAAATGCTTACTTAAGGATTACAGATAGATATAAAAATGCTCATATGAATAATGCTGTGTTAACTCGTTTATGGATTTACCTGTAAAACATAGACCCCAATGTTATGTTAACAGATTTGATGGTAGATGTAACGTTAAAGCAAATGCGTGTTTAGCCAAACTTCCTCTCCAACTCTGGAAACATAGAAAACTCCACAAACTCAAAGGAAATAAGACCCAGCAAAAATGAGACGAATGTCAGAGTCAAATAAAGTGTGTGGAGACGAACTGTTGCTGAGAAATGCGACCCAATAATTACCTTGCATTGAAATGTGCTGCTGCAGAGAGGACAACTACAGCACCAAAATGACAGCTGCCTAACGTAGCTAATGCCAGACGCATATTTATCATTAAATCAGTACACGCGCCTTTAATGATGCTTCAGATGTTTTAAGTATGATTAAGCCACACAAATCATGCTTTATGAGTCATATAGCACAGAGAAATGTGGCTCTGGGGATGAAAGCACTCATTGTGTCAACAGGCATTATTAGAGACAGCTGACGGTGGGGCTGTTAAAAGGACCCAAACAAAATGTACCGGAACTGTTGAGAGCATGAAGTAAACATTAGCGTTAACGCTTAAATGATCCGACTTCCTGCTCCTTCAGGTACTCCAACTCACACCGCATCTTGTATCCAACTGGGGAATACTTAAAAGGTTGTTTTTCGAGTAAGCTAATCATTTAAAATGCAGCAATTTGATGCTCCATTCTGTGGTAAGCTAACAATGGCTAACAGAAGCTAGCTCCCGAGTATTTACAGTGAGTTACATCCTGACACTGTATCGGACGTACAGACGTATTCCCCCCGAACCGTACCGCAGCTGTGAGACCACCGCTGGGTGCTGGGTGCAGGGTGCAGGGTGGTCGGTCCATAGTGATAGTCACAGTGGGTGAGAGGGGAACATTTAAGTTACCTCCGCTCCACCTGTTGGCCCTTACACGGTTGTATCTTCATGTAACTTCCAGGAACATTAAGGTGGATTAACATGTGTTGTCAGTCTGCGCATTCCAATTTTAAATGCACATTTTCTCCGAAATACTCCGCAACCCAAGTTCGTAGATTAGGAAACCGATTCTGACGTGCACACAAAATGTTCCATGACACCAGGAAATGACAGCTAGGTGACCTACGTGGTGTTAGCTCACGACCTTTGAAGCTTCAGAGAAAACACCGATTTGTTTTTTGCTTAGTACAAACTACTGTGTTGATAACTGATGTTCAAGCCTTTCCGTGTTGTTGTGTCTCCGCAGACTCCTCAGAGTGGTTAAAATGAACAACATGTCCCCTGAGGTTGCACTGAACCGGATCTCACCTGAGTTGCGGCCCTTGCTGTGCAGCGTTGTGCGGAACGGCCGTGTAGGACTCGACTCCACGAACTGTCTGCGTGTGACAGACCTCAAAACTGGGTGAGGAGTGGTTTCGGACCATAATGTAAAACATGGGCTCCACTCAGCCTCTCTTCTCTGCAGTGATGCTGCGTTCAAATGATGTGAGGAGGATGGATGAGGTGTTGGGCAAAGCCTGCAAACATGAAATCATGATTTAAAATATTTACATATATACATACAATGATGTACATACAATGTACCGGGAGTGAGTTTCCTGGATGATACTTTAGGCTAATGTTATGTTAATGGTCATTTGTCATAGATTCCAATTTTCCAGTTCAGTTTTCAGTTGGTTGCGAACGCTCTGGGATAGCTGCTGAATTTGTGTAGGACCGGCCTCATATCCAGAAGTGAAATATTTCAACTGGCAAATGTGTTATGTAGGTCCATACATAGTGGTTAAGATTAAGCTCAAGATTGCAGAGTTAGCAGTGCAAGAAACATCATTTTAAGGTCAGCGATTGGATTTTACCCAAAGTCATCGCACCAAAATGCTCCTTGGGAGTCATAGATTTTAGGTTTTTACAAAGTCTTGTACCTTTTTGACTTTTTATTAAAGAGATAGATATTTCTATATATATATAGATATGACTCCATCACGGATATAGTTATTTGACCCAGCACACGTACAGGATGATAACTGAAGATATGGACAATGACAGCTTTATTACAATTCGTTCCTGTTTTGTCTGTTGTGGATTACATAGTGAGGTTTTACAATGGATATTGGTCTTCATAATGGAAGGTGCTATACAAATGAATTCCTTCTGTTTTAAACTACACGTGATCACATCTGGTTTTAACTATGGTGGTTGTTATTGATGGCAAATTAGTGAGAAAACTGTGTAAAGTTGAAGGAGATTATCATCAAA
>NW_023339873.1:20384563-20391692 GCF_004916995.1 Morone saxatilis
AAGTTGAAGGAGATTATCATCAAAGAGAGGGGTAGATTTGATGGATTTACTCATCCTAAACTAAACCTATTTAGATGTATTTCACTAGTAGTCATGAATTTGATCACTATTCCTAAATAAACTGTCAGTATTTACAATCTTAATTTGTACGATTTACAATTTAGATATCAATATCTGGAATTAGCTTTTTTTTCCATATTTTAACTGATGTGTAGACATTTTATAGAATATTATTATGATGTTATTTTACTGTATGTTGTCCTGCAAATAATTGTTCAGTCCACATTTATTGATTTAAATTTAAAATTTGGATTCACCCACATGGTGGCTTTAATTGCAACCATAGCAGCTATCTTTAATGATCATTTTAACCAAAATCAACATTTCACATTCTGATTAGTTGCATAGATATGTACTGTAAATCATGTATATTTTTTAAAAATCACACTCATGTAATGTATTTAGGAGGATCAATTGGCAGAAATGGAATATAATATTCAGAGGTGTGTTTTCATTAGTGTATAATCACCTGAAAATAAGATGTTGTGTTTTCGCTCCCTAAGAATGAGCCTCTTTTATCTACACGCCACGGATCGCCTTCCATGAAATTCAAAGCTGAAATCTGTCAGTTTTCAAACTTATTTGCCTTGTTCTCATTACATCATTTAAAGGTTTATTGAACAAAGTACATATTATGGGGTGACATCTCTGAAAATATATAATGTTGAATTAATTAATTATAAAACCTTGCTGATGCTTACTGTTACACATTCTGAGACTATCACATTGATTATGTCTTTTGTTGTTTTCATTAACCTCCGTGTTCAGATGTACGTCTCTGACCCCTGGTCCCTGCTGTGATCGCTTCAAACTTCACATCCCCTATGCTGGGGAAACCCTGAAATGTAAGTAAATGAGTCATTTTCAAATGATTCACACCAGTTGCTTGGATAGCTAGCCACTGCCATTTTTTGAGTCTTGCGTCGATTAGTTGTTTTTATTGTTGGCTTTTGAGAAAAACTCGGGCAGAGAAACTATTAGCAGAATTGTTTTTCCCTTATTAAGTCACAAGTAGTAGCAGTCTCAGATACAGAGCTGGGGGAGAGCTAGGGGTCAGCTAAGGCTCTGTAGTCTTAAAATCGGGCTCGTCTGTTAGTAATGTATCAGTATATTCAGATTAATTAAGTTAAGTTTAGTCTTGCTGATTGCTGATTTTTGATCTTTAGTTTCAACCATTTGTTTGTGCTTTATACTAAAATGTGACAGCACTTGAGTTTGTAGGTTACCCTCTGTGCTGAGGTTAGTGTCGAGAGATCTACTTCTGTCTCGCAGTTGGCTGATTTGAAAATGAGTGTTTCAGGTCAACACCAGCTGAAGTCACCCAACACCAGTGGATATTATTCACAACACATATCCAACACCTTTATAAAGAATGTTTAAAAGTAACCAGCACTGGGAAATATTCTGACAGGATCTTCAGTTGACTACCCGAACAGACTGATATGCTGTATCACCCGAACAGGGTGATACAGCATAATGAACCAAACATTACCATAGAAGTGTTTTGTAACTGCTGTTTCTAAGCAAGCAGTAAGACCAAAAGCACCCACAGGAATTCCTTAAGTACAAAAACAAGATGAATATTTTTCCGATTATGGTGATGCTTAATCACTGAAGTGATAGCAGTAAACATGCTGTAATTTTTGCCACTGAACTTTTACTGGAAGGGTCTCTCCCTTCTGAATCAAGTGGCCACATCAGAGCTTCCTAAAGTGCCCCAATGGGCAACATCACTGAAAGTTGTTACGTGATTATAATCATGGTTTAGAAAGGTTTCACTACTTACTGGAATTATGGTGACTCACGAGCCATGTCAGGCCAGTGTGTACACATGTCCTGTACTATCAGTCACTGTTATTTCACGTGGGCATTGGTTTGTCACCAAAGAAGATAAAAAGTTCATTGCAAGTCTACAGAACCTCAAACCTTAAAGGAAGCTTCATGAAATAAATGTGCTAAACTGATTCAGCAGATGACTTCAAAATAATTATTGCAATGGCAGATAATTATCAGGGTAAATATTTCACATATTCTCACTTATCAAAATCTCCAGACACAGGATCTCAACCCTTCAAAGATATAGCAGGCGGTGCGTGCCAGATCTATCAGCTGTGTTGGTGAAACAGGTTTTTTGTGGCTGGTGAGTTACAGAGAAGTCCTTTGAACAGATGCTGACAAATTTTAGATGGTTTCAGAATGGAAAAAAAGCAGCCTGATAATGTACAGATCAAAACAATAAATAAGAATATGTCTTTTAGCTGCAGTTGATGGGGAGTGAGTCTGCAGTTTGGGAACATTCTGACATGCTACGTTCCTCAAGTTATATTCGGCCATCTATAAAATGTGGTTGAGATGTGACCTTGCTTTGTGGGGGGGAATACTTCTTCTTCGTCTAGTCAGGGGAAGTAAGATTTGCTGATTTTGCAAAATTTACGTAGAATCTGTCTAGGCAAAAAATGTTGACCTATGTCAAGATGTTGACGCTAGACTCGAGGAATGTGTAGATGTAAGGTTTCAGAATATGCAACACAGGTTTTATAATGTGATAGAGCCCTATCTTTACCTGTAAGTTGATATAAACTATGTACAGTTTCCACTGTACCCTATATCTGTCATAGTTTAGGAAGAAAGAAGTCTTTGATTCAAGGAGACATGAGAGCTGCAACCTGAGCCCCCCTCACCAAAAACAAGCCAGTGGCACTCTGGCGTGGCACGCGACCTCTCTGCAGCTGTTTTACTAGATGCTGCGCCTTCCTGTGCTTTTGCCTGAGGAAGAAGGTTTGTTTAATCAAGGATGCAGGGCTGCAGGTTGGTGTCTGCCAGTCTACGGACCTGCCTACCGATAGCGTGCAAAAGCATGGCACACTCTGCACAGTGCTAAGCACTATTAATGCAAGTCCAGCCCCCCCTTCACTTCACCTTCCTGGCTGGTACTGATAAACAACAATTTGATGGCCTTTGTTGTTGTACATATGACACCATTGTGACCTCTGGCTGAAACAGAGGTAAGACTTTGAGAAGGCACGTTCTCCACACTTTTTGAGTGAGGCTTCTTCATTGCTGTCTCAGGCTGTGTGAACAAAGCAATATAAAATCCTATGTTGTAACCTGTAAAGGCTGCACTTCCAAGACCTCCATTTCCCCCTGGAACCATGCCAAGACATCCCTGACAGACTTCAGTGGTTTGTAACAGATTTACAGCACATCCTCTCCTCTCCTTGTTTGACTCTTCTCCAATGGAAAAATACTTCCATATGTGTAAGTTTGTCTCTTCTTGCTGGAGCTGGAGAGAAAAAAGCAGAACAGAACAGTCTTGCAGCACACAAATAGAATTGTGTAACATAATATCAGAACATTGTGAACCAGCCCCAGCAACGTGTTACGTGTTCGTGTTATTATGTCTTGTCCTTCAGTGAGGGCCATTCAATCTGTAGTTTTAATTTGTATTGTATCTCTTTTTAATTGCATTATCTTAGCACATTTTGGTTAACTCCTTTCAGATTTTGAATATATAAACTTCAAGCCAAACTTTATTTTAGAATTGCTTTATGCGTGCTATATTCAAAATACCTATGCAATTATCTTTACAAGACAGACCTGTTTGGCAGGATTTGAGTGGCTTCAGTGGTAAATGTCAAGTTTGATCATTACCGTAGGTACTCAAATTAAAAAGACCCCAGAGCTCAACAGCTGTGTATCATGAGCTTGTTAAGGCAGCCACTGGGGGAAAAAATCCAGCTGCCTTAACAAGCCATTGCATGTCAGATTCAGATTCAAGACTGACTTGGTTGAGATAATGTCAAATTGTTGCCACTGCAATTCCCCTAGTTTCAGAATAAGATTGCCACACTAATATTAAAGATCCCCTCCAGACATGTATTACGACATGTCGTAACACAAATACTCAATAACAATAATTGAACAATAATTTGTGTCTGATATGTTTTTTTATGCAAGAAAAAGTGTAATTTCCACATTATAATCCTTAAAAAGGCATCTACTCCTTCTACCTCATTAACACTTCCAGAATCTCTGAATATGCAAATGTCATTTCTAAGGTTTTGCTGCTGGACACAAGACCATTCTCAGTGGATGTGCACTGATGTACACTTGTAAAAGTTGCATAAGGGACCCGATGTGGTCATTTTATAGCACACAATAAAATGCAAGCAAGTAAATTTTTGGAATTTATATTGTCCACATTTGTGTCACCCATCAGGTAATCCGTCTTCCTTCTTTTCTCCCAGGGGATATCATATTCAATGCACGGTATCCAGAATTGCCACCAGATTTTATTTTTGGAGAAGACGCCGAGTTTCTCCCTGAACCCTCAGAGCTACCAGTGAGTATCTACACTCGTGAGAATCATTAATTTCAAGTTTTTCTAGAAGACTAAAATTCTAATTTATTGCATTCAAAATGTGGTTTACTTTGCAGTGAATATGTGCTGTATTTTATTACTCTGCTGCACAAGAAAACACATAAACATCATACAGATGTGTCGAATTAATCACAACTTCCGTGATGCCAGTAGCCAGAGAGAGTTGAATCAGTGCCATATACACCCTTTGTAAAAGCAAACTAACACTCTATGGGTGCCACCATGGGTGTGTGCCGATGTTAGCTGGGAATGTTGCAATAATTGGCAGTTGTATTTCATTATGCCATAAACTCTGTTTTGACTTACTGCTTATCTGCAAATCTGACCATCTATGAGAAGCCACGCTTCACTAGCACGCTAGTCTAAACAGGATAAAGGGACTGTACTAGTTTTTGTACAACATGTATGTTTACCAACCCTGTAATAAAGCCACTATAGATTACCCAGCACTCAGATGATTGACATTAACAACGGTTGATTAAACAGATTATGAGGTTCACAGTAATGGCTTCCAGGAAATTTACCTGGGGGGGAATTTATGGTATTTGTATAATTATAACTTTTCAACATCAACATCTTTTCCCTAAAGTTTGTTTCCAAAGAACTTGTTTCCAATGTTGAAGTTTATTGTGACTTTAATCAGAGAACGGCGAGATAAAAGTATGAAGACTTTGCAAATAATAATTGTATGTCTAGTATGAGAACTGGTTTTCAAGAACTGATTGCATCAGCACTGTCTAGTTTCAGATGGGGTGCGGTTTTAATGTTTATATATTAATACAAGCTGCTGCACCACAGAAAGCGGTTACAACACGACCATAAGTTCCAGATAATCTGCTTGCATGTTTTAACCACACCTAATGTTCAGTCCTGAGCAGTCATCTGAGTGATCTGAGTGGTCCGATTCTGCAGCAAAGACTGGAAAAGAAAAGGAATATAACTATTTTCTGGTCATTTTTCTAAATGGTTTACTTTACAAAGGTTTTCTAAAATCTGTTCACAGTGATTTCAACTGGTTGTGAACTTAAAACACTTTTTAAGCCAACAAGTAACAGCAGCACACCAGGAAGGAATAACTTCCAGCAAAGTCATAGAAAACACTTTCCTTGGTACTAAAGCTTTTATTTGTTTTCACTTGTGCAATGACTGTATGGTTATGGGAAGTAAAAGGTGGTTTAGATATGGAGAGACAATTAAAATGTGGTTTAGGAAAGATTATAGGTAGGGTTAATGGATGTGGGGGTGCCAGATAGCTTTCCTGGTAGAGCTGGCGCCCCATGTACCAAGGTTGAGTCGTTGTTGCGGCGACCTGCATCATGCCAGAAAACTGCGTTTCTTCAGTCTCTCTTCCTAACTCAGGAGAAGCTCTCTCACCTCGCTGTCTTGCCATTGTTGCATCATGCACCATACAAAGAACAAAACTGTCCTTGTGCAGTGCTCCCATACACTGTAAACATCAATATATGGTGTTCCTGGCTATTTACATGCCAAACATTTAGTTTGTTCTAACAAAAGTTTTTAATCCAATTAGTTCTAAATCAATGAAATGACCTTGTATTAGGACTAGGTAATGAATGTCTGTTGGCCATCATCGACTTAGTACAGTGTTGAATAGGGAGATTATCAGATGGAGATCAGCTCTCTATTGAGTACTTCCTTGTTGTTGTTGTTGTTAAGCTACCACCATGCAGTTATCCAGTGCTATTTTTGAAGCAGCCTAGCATGTAGCCGCTAAATTCCCCTGCTTGTGTCAGAGTCTGGGAGAAGAGAGGGGAGTATTGCTCACCGTCTCACAAATCCAGCTGTGCACATAAGGGGAAGTACCTCTGCTGAGCCAGTGCTTGGCAGCCCATCGCCTGTTTATTTTTCTCACATATATTTCTGCTGTGTTTCGCCGTTCATGCTTTCATAATCCTCCTTGTCTGTCTCCCTGCCTGAGATCCTCCTCTCCTACTCACTACTCTTTCCCGTACATTTCAGTAAGTACAGCCCCCTCTAACTCTGAAAATGCTGAATTCCAAGCAATTCCATAAATTTCCCCTGGGAAGTTTTTTACCATCAGCGCTGGCTGTGTTAATTTAGAAAGAATCCTCTTAAAACAAATGGACAAGGTGTCTGCAGAACATTTTTGGTGACTTGTACAACATGTAGTTAAAGAAGCAAAAGATAAGAAAAAGATAATAGTGCTGATTTAATGACAAGTAAAAATATTACTACTGTATGCTACGCTTAAATTTCTTTTAATGGTTAAAATCCACGGGAGTGGCCCTCACTAGCATTATGTTTCTAGTCTTTGTTATCCAGCAGGGGTAAACATTAGGCTAATTTTAGGTCCTCTGTCAGTGGCTGCTTGAATTCTTGATGTCTCAGCAACACATTGCTCTTGTTTACAGCCGGCCAAGGGTATCATTAGCTGCTCTGTTTAGCCTTGTGTTTTTCCTTGCTGTCACCAGGCCTCGAGTAGGTTACTTACCCATGTTACTGTTTAGACAGAGAAATGTATTGCTGTTGCAAAATGAAGCAAAAAAATGACAGGACAGAAACATGCACATAAACATGCACATAATCAACCCTGCATGGTAGGTTTTCAAGCTGGAAATCTCATTCTTATAAATGTTTTCGTTTTTAAGCAAATTAAACCGCTGCTGAACCAGGGTTTGAGCCTTAAAACATAAAATATCCTGTCAC
>NW_023339873.1:20391705-20392307 GCF_004916995.1 Morone saxatilis
AATCAAGGGCAGAATCAAAGCTGTAAGCAGTTTCTTATACTTAGATTTTATACGCTGTATCAACTTTTATTTTGTGAGTTATCCAACCTACAAAATGAAAGTGTTAACCTGGTAAATATGAATCGCAAGCAGTGTCAGGCCCTGCCAAAGATGTTTTTCAGGGAATAATATTCTACTCATTTCATCATTTTAATACTTCTTAAGGATGATTTTTTGCTGTTCACAAAGTCAGTAAACATGCATAATGTTACAGCCCTGTGCGTTGTAGCTAGATAGAAGTTGAGTACTGACCAAAAGCCAAGGCTAACCGATAATAAACAATAGTCAGAGCCCCCCCAGTTATATCCTGCTTTAGGTACATCACACTCACTTTTGAATCACCCTGATCAAGGGCATTATTCTGTGAGACATTATCTAACATTAGCTCATCAGAAACTGAAAGCTGTCATAATAATTAGTTTAGATGATATATCTGGTTGGTCATAATTACTATTAGTGAAAACATCTGTGGCAGTTATTTGTAAATATAAAGCCACTTTTGAATGTTATGATTAGAGTAATAAAAAAATAAATGTAATTATCACTAAATATGAATTAGAGTA
>NW_023339873.1:20392356-20400348 GCF_004916995.1 Morone saxatilis
GATAGATAGATAGATAGATGTTACTTTTGAGTAAAAATAATGCTGAAATATTTTTCAGTAGCACAATGAACCCTGACAAAAGGGGACCACTTACCTTGTTTTTTCATTCATTTGATGTTATAATTTATTGAGAAAAATAGTACTCATATGTCTTAAAAAATACGTCAATTGTCATTTTATTTTGTAGCATTCACCTGTGCTGTTTTTCACAGTATTGTGTTGTGTCCCCCTAGCACTGACCCCCTCGAAAAGTACTAAGGGGCCTCTTTGACATCCTCCAAATAATCTGAGCTCTGACGTGGCTGAACTGCCTGCACGCCGCCTTTCAGAAGGTGTATCCGCTCGAACATGGAATACTACAGCAACAATAATGAAGAAATCCTTAAAACCTTAGTGATTATTGAGAAAAGTCCTTTCAACAGTTAAACCACACTGCATGCGGGATGAAAGGGACTTAAATACTCCAGCTGGATGATGAGAGGCCACATGTCCCACAAATAAACCTTTTACAGCAGAACAGTTCCATGAGCCATGGAATATGAGCAAAGTCTGCCACAAATTTATTGAGGTTTACTGTTGCATTGTTGCTAGGGCTCAAGGGTTCATTGTCAAGTGCAAATGTAGGCTAAATGGCATCCAGACTGTGGCTAATTGGCCACCAGGGCAGTTCCCCACCTCGGAGTGCTTTGATACACATACTGTAAGGCTTGTTTTTAACTGGTCACTCATGTTAAGTCTCACACTAGCTTCATGAGTTTAATTCTGTTAGGGGCTGTGGAAAGTCATCGGTCTAATGGGTTTATTTTGGGAAGGGGGGCAGCCATTGTTCCTTTTAACATGGAAATAAATCTTAAATTGACCTGTGATTGGCCCCTTAACTTTAATCATCACTTGACCACTGACACATTTATGGCTGTCTAACCTAAAGATTTAATTGATTCCAGTCGGTTGTTAAAAGGCGGCTTATCAGAGATTACCTAATTGTGGTGAACATGTAGAGAATGTAGTTAAAGGTTTTAAATAGAACATGCAATGTTGGTTTTACCATGGGAACTGAATTAATGTAAAGTGTGGTTGGAGACTGAAAGAGCTTGTCGGGCTGGCCTAGACTAGCCTCAGTGCAGTGTGGTGTGCATACACTACATGTATGTGTACAACTCAGTTTGCAGTTTATTAGGTACACACATCTAAAAGCAGTATATCTGCAATAAGCCTATATCAGCTGATATATCTGCCTGGCCAGTTTATCTGTCTTAAAGGAATAGTTTTGGTTTTTTGAAGTGGGGTTGAATAAGGTACTTATCCATTGTCATTGCATTACCTGCAGTAGACAGGTGGATCAAGTTTAGAGTGTCTCCACAGGGAAGCAGAGCAATGATTGCTGAACACAGGGTCAGTTTAAGTGCACACAATATTAATAATAATAATAATACATTTTATTTAAAAGCGCTTTTCTAAATACTCAAAGACACTGTAAAACAATATAAAACAGTACATTACATACATTAAAAACAGATTTTAAGAACATTTTCACTGCTTTATCTTGCCGTTAGATGGCTCTTTTCTTTGGCACTACATTTCCTCACCCCGTTCAGGATCAGTCTGCAGAAGTTCTGCTGTACACTCCCGTTCATCAGGGTATTGTCCACGGGGAACAGCATTTCCTTGTCCCTTTTATTTTATTTTTTTTATTTCCTTGTTTCTTCCTTAAACCTCTGTAACCTCAGTCCAAAGCTGCACAGTTGGGCGTTGGCGTAGGAATACAGTAGTTATAAGTTGAGACAATGTAGTGCCAAAGGAAAGGGCTGTCTGACGGCAACGTCAAGCGGTGAAAAGGTTCTTAATATAGCGTACACTTAATGATTATTGAATTTAAATTTTTCTTTTACGGTGAGAGTTTTTTAGCTGGCTGAAATGTTTTTTTGCTGACCCTGCATTCAGCAGTGCATTACTATGCTCCCCTGCCAGGCCTTCTGCCTGTTTCTCTGAATTGGCGGTACGCTGACCTCCATCTACTGCAGGTAATACATTGACTATGGATAGATACCTCATACAACCCCACTTCCAAAAAACCCAAACTATCCCTTTAAATCCTAAAATCTTACTTTTATGAAGGTTACAAGGTTTTTTCCAACTGTTTTCCAAAAAAGCTGAAAATATCCCGTGTCCAGCAGTGCTTTACTTCTGGGTACCAGCTGGTGTAAGGTAAACCAAGACAAATATATTCCAGTGCACACCAGGATACCAGGATTGACACTGTTTTATTACATTAAAAACAAAAAGAAGTGCATTGCTTCATCATATCCGCTCAGTCGAGGAGGACTTGGACATGTGCAAAAACACTATTTATAACAAACAGAAAACTTGTTTGCCTCATGCTTTCCAGCACAATACTGGTGGGTGAAACATTGAGTCTTACATGGTATTTCCACCTAATTCTTTAAATACTAAAACATTGCTTTACTCAACCAAACTGTCTGAGGAAATAAATACAATTTTATCGCCACTTTTACCGCCAACTTCTCATCAAAACTGATAAAGTTTCACACAAACTATTTCCAAACTCTTTCCACTATGTTTTAGCAGTGACAACACACCCTATGCCAGTCATTATAGCAGGCTAATCACAATAAAGCCCTCATTCAACAGCTGCCTGCGTGGAGGAGCAGGAACCCAGTGGAGAGGAGTTGTGGAATGACATGTGTTCACCAAACTTTGTGACAGGAATACAACAGAACGGGTCAACTCAGCTGCTGGGAAAATAACCAGAGAGGAAGAGATGACGGAGACAGGAAAACGAGGGAGGGAAGGTGGAGACTGATACTACTTAAGTCCCTTACGTGGAAGATGTACTGTTGCCTAACATGGTTATTTTCTTCTTCCCTAATTCAGTAAATGATGACTGCATACCACAGAACGGACTTTAATTGTAACTTGCCAGTATCCAAAAAATATAAATCTATCGAACAAGTTTGAAAGGTTTAAAAGGTTCTGAAATCAGTACATATGCGTCTGGTTTCGATGGTGTATTTTGCTTGTTTTTGTTTTGGTGCTATGGTCATTTTGTGATTGTGATGGACTGTTCTGTAATCATAAATTGTCTGCCGTCCTCTCACTTCCATGATTTGTTGTAGACACTTACCGTACACGCCCACATATGTTCAGTGAGGTATTGCAATTGTGCAAAGTAAAACAATATGAAAAACCATGAAAGGACCATACAGGTGGTTTTGTATGTTTTGGCCCTGTTAATCCAAATCATATGTCATGGACACTGATTTGGATAAACAGCACAAGAGTTCCAGTTTAGCTGAAGTTAGGGACAGAGATAATGCATGACCCACAAATCTCAGGATGCTATTTTGAACATTTGAGCTACATCATCCTCCAGTTATCAGCTGCCCTATTGTAGTTTAATACATGACATACAAGACATTTAAAGTGCAACTGTAGGTGTCACTGACAGACTTCGCACATGTAGAGAAACTGAACTACGAAGCCTTTAAGAGTATTTTATTGTTTGTGATAGTTCATTGCTATAGAGTCATACATATAGGCCAAAGAACATGAAATAGAGTCTTTATCTGCTACCGTGAGATGAGAGTAAGTATGCAGCACATAAGAACAGTTCTCTCTAATTGCGCCTCTCTTTTTCTCTCACCTAATACTACTATTTGTCTGCCCCTCTGTCCCCTTCTTGGTGTGTAATGTATCATTTGTCTGGTCTAGACTTGTCCAGTGATGCGTTCAGGCACTAAACATTTTGGGAGTTCCCCAGTGTTTTGCATCTTTTTCAGTCTGTGTGTGCCCAAGACCCGGGGGTTAGCCTCCCTGGCCTCTGTAGGTACAACATCAACATGTTTCCACTTATCTTTCCTGCAGTACTTTGCTGTGCAGGCAGGCTCTGTCTAGTCACACTGGGAATTCCACAAATGGTCTCTATTGCATTGAGTAGATTTCTTGAATTGCTTTGCTACATGTTGCATTTTGCTGTCTTAATGGCAATCCAGTTATCATTTCCTTAACCTAGATCAATTTTGAGAATTAGGCCATTCCAGTATATGCATGCATATTTACTAAACACTGGTATGTGATTTTTCATTTTTGACAAACCCCACATTATACTTCTACAGGGCA
Organism: Morone saxatilis; assembly: GCF_004916995.1. NCBI lineage: Eukaryota > Metazoa > Chordata > Actinopteri > Moronidae > Morone > Morone saxatilis. The sequence continues at coordinate 20,396,494 of NW_023339873.1, forward strand.
CAAGGGACACCAAATACAGACATATTGTCTGAAGAGCCCATACTTAAACTAATTTATGTTACTCTTGGTTGGTAGAAGAGGTGATTTTGAATGTGCTCAAATCACCAGTGTACTACTGGTGTTTTCCTCCCTTTAATTTAGTATAGTTTTCTTTTATTGACTGTATGTCATGTAGGATGTAGGAGTTGCCAGGCTTAAAGCTTGAGTGAGGTATATTCTATATTTTTCTAATTGTCAACAAATACCATGAAATGACCAAAATTGGCACTGAGCTGATCCCTGAAGTACTAAAACTAGCAAAAACAGAGAGAAGATTTTTGTCTTCATTGGATGTGTTAATGATAAGAAAATTATAGAATAACATTTAATGCTTTCATGTCAATTTTTCCTGCTCTCTTAGATTAAATGTTGTTTCATAGTTTCACAGTAAGAATTGTTTATTTTCCCACTTTTCAGAAAATTGAGACTCCTCAGAGAAGTTATGGTCTCATACAATGCGACATTGTTTGTAATTTAGATATCAGGACAACTCCCACAATGAAAATAGAGTGTAAAGCCAATCTAAGCACTCTCCAGTAAAGGAAAAGGAAACATTCCCGACTTCACGTTACCCACTGGTAATCCTGAATGCCATGCATTGGTGAGCACTTCCTATCTGCTGCTCCAGCTCGTCCCCTGTTACTGTTCTAACAATGGACCTCAGATGGCCCATAAAGCAAGATTATGTCAACCTGGGCATAGTGTACCAACTGTTGCTCCTGCTTCCTTCCCGCTTTTGGGAATAATGCGTTCCAGCTTTTATTAGAGTTTATTATTGGCAGGCCTCACTGACAGGTCTGGGAATGCTTTTAGTAGGCAGGCTATTGTTTGTGACCAGAGATGGCTGGTGGAAAGGGGCTTGGCTATTCCTAAACACCAGCTGATAAATGGGAGAAAACAAGAGATGAGAGTGCCAAGACCAAGATGGGACAATAGTATCAGCCCTCACAGTGGCTCGGTACTGGGCTAAAGCAAAAAAGCCAAAGTTACTGAGCCACATTAAAAGTAGTCAGAAAAGTGCTATTTCTGTCAACAAGTTGCACTGTGTTGGACACAAACCGCACAGATCACAGTGAAAAAACACTGGGCTGAGAATGCCAAGTGTCTTAAACACATGACAAGAGCAATTTAGCATGATCTTAGACTTGGCACTCTCCGGGGGCGAAACAGGGTGTGAGCCCACACTTGAATTAGAGACTAACAGAGATTAATTTAATACTTGGGAGTTTTTTAATGCCTCACACTTTCAAGTCTACAGCGATTTATTGGATCAGGTTGCCAGCATCTATAAAAATCACATTTAAGACGTAAAAACAAATATCTTCTCTTGGCCTATATAATTATCTTGCATTTTCAGATGCCAGTCCCTCTCTCATTGGCCTAAGATAAATATTGGATCGAAGATGGTACAGACGGATGGCACAGGAAGACATAATTCTGTCAACTTGGGTCTATTCAGTGTGAAGATGCCCAATTTAGGTGTACATTTTGTTCTTAAAGGAAAACACTGTTTCTGTTGAGTTCTTCCCTTATCCCAAATATATTTACAATACGTTAGACTTAATAAAATTGGAGCTTAACAGTCACTGCTCCGTGACATACGTTGAAATGTCTATTAGTTTGATGCAAAAAGTCACACATTTAATCGTAGTAGTTTTCTCTTTATTCAAACACAACTGTATGGTAGGTTGTTTTTAGCCAGGCTAGTGGCGTGGCTCTAGGGATAGCAGTCAGTCAGTCAGTCAACCACATTGGTTCCAACTGAAATATACCTTTTGGATGGATTTTTACGAGATTTTGTACAGATACTCATGGCGCCCAGAGGTTAAATTCTACTTTCGCACCACCATGAGATTGACATCTGTGGCTTAGAGTGAAATATCTTGAAAGCTATTGGATGGATCCCAGTGAAGTTTTCAAGGCCACAAAATGATATATTTTAATGTCTGTGCCACCACTAGGTCAGATTTTTAATTTGTGCAATATATAACCAAATATCTGTGAAACCTGATGTTGTTTGTAGAGCTGTGTATTGGCAAGAATCTGGCAATACGATATGTATCATAATACAGGGGTTACAATTCAATATATTACAATATATTGCGGTACGGTGAGCAAGGCAATATTGTGATTTCTTTTTTTAAATTAGGAAAAATGTCATAGTATAAAGAACACGAAGCATTGCAATCAGAACAGTGTCAATCTGCATTTATATTTTATCACGGTAACATGCAATACAATAGGTTTTTGAGAATAGATACAATATCACCAAACAAAATATCCTGATATGGTATTTTTCGATATTTTCTCACACCCCTAGCTGTGTGTGGGTTTATTTGTTTGTTTGTTTGTCTGTCAGCAGGATTACAGAAAAACTACTGGCCCGATTTTCATTAAAATTGGTGGAATGGTGTAGTGTGGGCCAAGAAAGAACCCATCGGATTTTGGAGTGGATCTGAATCACAGGGCAAACTATTTTTGACATAATTAACTGAATTTGTCGATCACGCGCCGTAATAAAAGTGAATGGTTTTTACAGCCACCTCAAACATCACTGTAGAAACGAGTGCCGCAGGTATGTAAGAAATAATCTGGGATGTGATTATTATATATTTTTTTTGATTAACCTGGAATTCCAGGTTTTTTGACCTGCACAAACTCGTCGTAACTAAAGTGAATGGTGTGCAGATTTGCATATCATAGAAGTTTGGACTATTCTCCGAGTGCCTTTCAAGTTCGCAAATGTTATTATGCTAACACACTGAGCATGTTAGTAAAGTACAGGTGTTGTAGACTCTTATTCTTGTCCGAAACTGCTAGATTTCTTATAGAAGTTCATTTTAACCTTATTTTGCATCATTTGAAAACCGTTGAAAATATTTCCCGGGCCATACATGATTTACACATTCATTTGACTGCACGTTGTATGATACTTTATGAACTACTTTCCTTCATTTTCTTTATTTTCCTTCAAGGACAAGCAATTTTCTTCAAGCTCAGTCAGAACCACACACTGCCAGTCAGTTTGTCTAATTTGAAAAGGTGTAATTTAAGTAAATTAATCAATAGGCAGAAACAACAAGTATTTTCCTTTAAAAGGCATATGGCACATGTTGTATAATATTTATGTCTACCAGCTGTGCTATTTTGACTGTGTTTTTAACACGGGCTTGGACACACTAATACATGAATACCCAAAATGCTAAATTCTAATGCTAATCCAATATATTTTTAATATGCAGTGTTTAACATTGATATTGAATCAAATCCTAATATCTCAAGGTAATACGATTATAAACAGCTCCCCTTACAGATATGTGCTCTTTTCAAAAAAGGAAGGTATCAGCGGTTTGTTTATTAGAAGTGACAGGTTTTATCATAAGCCAAGGTTAGGCTTAATCATTTGACACAGGTTTAGCCAGTGTGTTGTGACAAAATAATTGGATTATAAGGTCCAGATTGAACCAGGGGGTATTGTTTAGGGCTATGATATCTACCCCCTGTGGATAAAGCCCTAAGAAAGATGTTTCTTCCATACAGAATGATGTAGAAGACATGTAGATGCATTTTGTTCGGTCCATTTCATCAAATGTTAAATCTCAGCTCTCAAATAGCCTAGATTGCGCCTATTGCAGCTTTTGTTTTTTTTTTATGTATCAAATCTGTACATTTTCCGCAGGGCTTATCCTATTCATGAAAAAAAAACACATAGATTTGTTTTGGCACACACAGCCTTCAGCAGAGCGTATAAAATCAATTCAGTGAAGAGTCTGTACAGACTCACATGTCTACACAAAAACTCACACACACACACAC
>NW_023339873.1:20400373-20410906 GCF_004916995.1 Morone saxatilis
TACAATTTTTTTTAATATGATGTTTTCCAGTGAAACATTAGAACAGTTTTAACAAATCCTATTGGAAATCTCAAGGTAATAAATTATGAACAGTCCTATACAGAAGTAAATGTGCATACTCTCTTTCTCATATATAAAGGTAGGGATATCAGCGGATTATTGTTATATTTAGAAGTGACAGGGTTATCATATCACAAAGCCAAGAGGTGAGAGGAGCGGTAATAAGATCATGGTTAGACACAGATACCTAGCGCCAGCATGTCGTTTGAACAAATAATATGATTTAGTACAGGAGAGTTGCGTCCAGATGAACAAGCGGGGTTTAGTGTTGTTTCTCAAGGGAATGATACACTTACGCGAAACACTTTGGTGGATAAAGCCCTACAGAAAGATGTGTTCTCATGGGACCACATACAGGACGCCAAGTCAGAGTTGATGAAGTAATGTCACAGTATCAGTCCAATGTTTTGATACTTGCATTTGTTCATCCATATTCATCAAAAATTAAGCCATATATCTAAAGCTCTCCGAAAAACATCAACGGAATTCAGTGGCGCCATTAATTGCAGTTTGTTTTTCATTATATTTATATTTAAACTGTTAGCGAAAATCTGTCACATTTCCGCAGGGCTTTATATCCCTAGTTCACTCGAAAAAAAAACATCAAGCATGTAGACTTTTTGGCACACCCACACGTGATCTAATATCAAATTATCTACTTTTACGAGTTTTGCTATATAATTAGGATTGTGTTCTTCTCTCTTTTCCTTTTAACAGAATCAGGCGCTTCAGCAGAGCGTCATAAAATCACATCAAGTTCATGTGAAGAAGGTCCTGTAATACCTGGTGTCAACAGCATACTTTATGACACAACAGTGCCATAAATGCTTGCTTGCCATAGGTGTGTTCTTTGGGCGTGTGTGGCTGTATTATGTGTACGCCTGTTTCGTATTAGAGATGGGTGTGAGGAGAGTATCTAATTATGGCCAGATACGAGTCAAGGAGTTACTGAGTTGACGCCATCAACACACGGAGGGGCGGGAAGACAGAGAAATGCTTTTTTTGTGCACAGCTAAAAACATGAACTGCAGCAAAAAAAATCAGTGATCTGAGCCAACTCTCTCCAGATCCGGAGGACTACAGCGAGATAATTGCTTCTAAAGCGACTATTCGATTCTAATGGAAGTCTAATTATTGACTGCTGTAAGCGATTGGCTGATTAATTTTAAACCATTATGATTAAACAAATTAGCAGTAGTGTCTTTCTGCGTCAGCAGAGTTTGGTCGAATAGCTGACCGTAGAGCAGAGGGAGACAGTGAAAAGACTGGAGTCTAAAAGTTAGCCACAAGTGAACGTCAACTGTGGTTGCAGTTTATGTGTTGCTTGTCCAGTGTGGCTCTGTCTGTAGTATCGTGTGTGTGTGTGGACATTGCTTTTTGGCTCAGTGCTTTTCACTGTCTCTCTCTCTACGTTCGACCAAAGCTTTGCTGAAGCACTACCTTGTTAACTCAATGTCAGGACATTCAGTACAATACAAGACAAACCAGTCAGTGTTCTGTTATTGGCCGTCACTGAGTTTTTAGCTACAATAGCAGCACAGCTGTATGGATGGAAATGTTTGATTTCCATGAAATTGTAATCATTCCAGGTTCCCAGAGGTTAAATCCCACTGATTCTGACTCTCAGAGATGGTTGACCTTTTTTGTATTGAATGAAATGTCCTTGCAAGTATTGGTTGGGTTGCCATGGAATTTGTTATGCATGTTGCAAGTCTCCAAAGGATTAAATCTAGTGACTTTAGTGTAGGGATGCACCTATACTACTTTTTAAGGCCAAAAGTAAAAGAATACTTTGATTTGGGGATTTGCGATACTGAGTACCTGAGTACTTTGAAAACATGTTTTATTTCAATCAGATGTTTCTCACTTTCTGACACATGTTGCTAATGTTGTAAAATTTGCCTAAAATCTGAACTGCTGACAATGCTTCTCCTCTGCCTACCCGCTCAACTAATGATTTATACTGATGGTTATGTGATCTCATGCATCACTCATCTATCATGTGCGGTATCGGATAGGGCAGCAAAATATCGTAAAAATATATTGCTTTTATTATTTTGACAGATATTGCGTTTGTGATATGATTAGTGTGTAAATAATCGTATTATAATGCTGTTTGTCACACATTTTACCTTCTATTAAAAAATTGCAACCTCCTGCCATTTGCATATTGCGATTTCGATAATATTACGATTAATTGTGGCCCTTGTATTAGAGAAGTTTTATGATGACAATTACAAGTGCATTAGCACAGAATCAGTCCCGATACTAACATCGGTATTGGTGTGCCTTTTCTTTTAGTGCCATCATCCAATCACAGTTTTTATTTGTCCAGTACTTTATGACCAGAACTCAACAAAACTAGTAAATTTAGCATGCTGACATGCTAAACTGCGAGTCTAAACATGATTAATATTATGCCTGCAAAACATCAGCATGTTAACATTGTCATTGTGAGCACGTTGGCATGCCAATTGTAGCATTTGGCTCAAAGCTGCCGTGCCTTAGTTTTACAGAGTGCAGCTTGCATGACTGCAGACTGTATTTATAATAGCCTTTATTTACTGGGAGAAGTCAACCCAGATCTCATCCAGCAACACCCTGCTTCACCTGGGAGCTGCCCAGTAAGCTCAGCTCCACTGTCATTGGCCAGTGAATATCTCCACTGGAACAGCTGAGGTTAACTACTGAGCATGAGGCGGCCTTAACTGTAATTGTAGCGTGTTTCTCCTGCACTCCTGTCCTAACGCACAGGAACCTTTCTTGTTCCTGTGCGTTCTTTGAACAACAGTCTCAGGTGTGTGCATTACAACTCTATCATTTAAACAGTAATAAAGTTGCTCTGACGCTCTCAGTCACGTCACTTATTTTATTATAGAAGTTCAATTTTGTTTACAGGTTCATTATTCCCTACCAATAAAACCAAAACTGAGTCTCAGGCCTGTTTTCATTGGCCTTGGCCTACTTGCCCGAGCTCTACAGTGTTTTTCCTCCCGCCTTTCGCCCACCTCTGATCTCTCCTCCCTGCCTCTCCTCCTCCTCAGTGGAGTTTCACTGATATTCTGTGTCACAATCCTGACACAGCACTTCCTCAGTCTCTCCTCAGTTTCAGCTCGCTCCTGCCCCGGAGCACTGACTGCCTCTTTTGGACAATGCCCATCCTTGTTTGCATCGCCCCCTCGTTTCGGGAATCCCGGCATTGCTGGTAACCACTGGTAATCAGGAACGATGAGGTCACTGTCTCTGTTTAGCCTGGCCTTACCATCGAGACCCCCCCCCCCCTTTCCCCATGGCAAGGAGGGGGGGTGTGGGTTGCTGTAAAACAATGGAAGCTTTCTCCATTGGGATGATACGGGCTGCCAGACAGACAGGCAGGCAAGCAGACGGACAAAAAGACAGACAGTCAGGGAGACAGCCTAATCCAAGACAAAGACATCCTGCTTTTGACACCTTAATGGAGCGGGTATTAATGGTTAATGGTTACAGTATTTCCAGCATGTATTACTCCTCCTTCCCACTCAGTAAGCACACAAAACGGAATGGAATCTCTGTTCTGATTTACTCATCATCTTCATCATCATCATATAGGTTGACCTGTATTTAACTGGCTTTAGTGCAAACAGAAGGCAGGGAGAAATGATGATGAACTGTAGTTACACAGTTACTTTGGTATTGCAGTTATGTCATCAGGTTGTGAATATAGTTTTTTGCCAACTCTTAGTTTGAGTCTGCTAGTAGTATTTCACTTTCAGATTGAGTCGAGCGACTTTCACTTTTAGACTTCATCATTCCCCAAAACATTCTGCCCCATCTCACGTTAAATCTGACAGGAGGTGGGGTAGGTTTCCCCTGTTGCACATTCAGTCTCCAAAAACTGAATCAAATCTTCTGAGTGTGAAAAGGTAGCGAGTGTGAGAAGATTAAAATTGACAAGGGCCAGCTCTTCAAAGAAGCAGCATAAATCTCATTAAATGTACAAGCACATTTCATTTTAAAGTCCAAACAGTGCAGTAAATTCATTAAACCTGCTTTGGTCTTGATTTGCGTGCCGTCCTTCTCCATTATAAAGCTCTTACAGCATTCATTCTCAAGAGCTCAGCCATCCATTTGTCTTTATTAGACCTGACATGTTTCCTGCTATTTATTTTTGCACAGTGTTGTTTGCATTAATTATAAGCATTTTATTCCTCGCGCATCAACGGACAGGTTCCCCTCAAGAGAGGAAAATCTTCTGTTTGGTAGAAATAGCCCGGTGAAGGGTTACGTTTGGTCGTTTCTGCTTACTCATGTGTAACAGGTGGCTGGATATGATTGTAGTTTTGTCCTGTGAATTTGCATATTGGTTCCTGTCCTCAGTCTGTTGGTCGACAGAAAGCTGTCAGTGCAGGGTGTCTGTGCCATCTTAAAAAGACCAATAATCTGAATATTAGGCATTTAAAATGTCTTGAATATGATTTTGACAGGTCTATAAAAATGTATTGCATTAAAGAAGTTATCATTACTTGTATTAAGTTTCATTTTCAGCCTTGCTTTTAAATGCATTTTTGTGAAAAAGCATGCTACAAAGTGAAACCGACATGGAACCGTTAATTGAATTAAAATGGTCTTAAATCACATCAAATCAAACCAAATGTATTTATATAGCACATTTAAAACAACCAGAGTTTTACATCTGTAAAAAGGGTACATAATGCCAACAAAAGATAAAATAGAATAGAATAAAATATAAAATGTCTTAAAAAGTCAGAAACCCTGTTTGTAATGGCTAAAAGTGCACCATGGGCCGTTTAGACATGCAAGATACACTAAATAATATGCTAAATTATTGAACCATCCCAGTGCTACAAACTGCACCCTTATCTATAATCTATAGCTATAAATCAGTATGGCAACAGAGGTCAGAAAAGTTTCAGACAGAAGAGGTTAGGCTCAGTACTTTTCCATATCAGTCTAAATCACTCTGTGGCAACAGGACATCCTCCAGCACAACCGTTTCCTTCTGATCTGGTAATGGGAAAAGTGTTTGTCAGGATTTGGCTATTGCTGTGACTTTTTTTCTTCTTCCAGGCCCTTTTTTCCTCTGCCATGTTCTTCCCAACTATCCCTTTTTTTATAATAGCACATTTTTCTACTCATTATACCACTGCTCTTTATAATTTCCCAAGTGTCCCAATGGTTGTTCAAAATAATCACCTAACCACATGTCTACCCGGGAATTTAGACTGGGTGTCTGAGTGCTGTGTGCATTTCTATAATACTGGAAACAAATGAGTCCATGGTCAAGACAATTGGTATTCATCCACAACATAAAAAATGGTTCCTTTGGCTCCAGTGTGTCTCATCAGGATGTTGCTATTAAATGACATTTGAACTTTAGCTTGGATTGTGTTTGATGCCATATTGAAATCTCTTTTTGTGCCTGAATTCAGTTTAAAATATTTCTTGTCGAATCTGCCCCAACAGGAAATGCAGTAGATGCCAAATAAGGCTGCTAATCTTCTCAGTTCATTTGCTTCCTATACTTATAATATTCCTGTATTGATTTTAAATTAAGTTGAATTGAATTGAACATGTTGTTAACATGAAACAAAAAAAAAGATGAATGCCGTGTCTTACGTCTGTCCTTGTGCCTCTTCCCTGGTGTCTACCTCAGCACTTGGTCCAGTGGGACGCCGGGAACCCAGAATGTTTGCTCCAGCTGGTGAAGGAGCTTATCCAGCAGTACCACCACTACCAGTGCCAGCGTCTGCGTGAAAGCTCCAGGCTGCTCTTCGAGTATGATAGCCTGCTGGAGGACCCCAACTACGGCCGCAACATGGAGATCTATGCGGGACGCAAGAACAGCTGGGTAGGCAACTGCTAAACTCCTAAAGTTTCCAAAACTAGAGACATGTGATGGTAAGAAAATGCAAGAAAACACTGTTCACATGTTATTGCTATAGCTTTGTAAAGGTTGATATGGGATGATATGAGCAGGGTCTGACTTTACTTTACATTCCTATGCCATTTTTCCAAAAGCTTTTTTATAGAATCCAATTCTTATACATCATAACATGCAATTTTGTATGCAGGCCTCAGAAGAAATTTCCACAGGAAATGGCATATAGTACGACTTCCTGTGTGACTGTACAAAAGAACTAGTGTCAGACAAGGCAGAATCATGTGTTTGTGATTTGGAACATTTATTTAGACTATTCCCAATATGCGGCCTTATGGTACATGGTTTTCAGATCACTGTGCCATCATGTTGGCATCTGCATGTACACTACGACTGCATGTAAAGCAGACCCTTAAATTGTTATAACTACAGGGATATAATGCTTCCAAAAACAGAGTTTGTATTTCATATCATGTGTATTTGAACATGTATATCTTTACATAAAATGTGTTTAGCTAATAAACTGTGGAACTAATGAAAGTGATAATTTACCAAACTAATGACCTGATGAGGATAATCTTTTTTTGCTTAATATGTCACAGTGTAGTATTTCAATTAATTAGGAGCTTTAAAACCGATTGTTTTGATTGGTTAAGGCATGTCTTATAACTGCAATTTCCCTGAGTCACTTTCTGGCCGGGGAGGCTAAAACGGCAAACAATATCTTTTAAAAAAAGAAATAAAGAATATATTTTGCCGAATTAATTCTGTTTATGAACTGCCCGTTGCAAAATCACATCATGTTTTTTACAGAAGACATAATAAGGGCCTTTTTAAGGGCCTTATTAAGGGCCTTATTAAGGGCCTTATTAGCGGTGGCTGATTAGGTTGGTGCTTACAGCAAAGTTGTGGAGTTTTTTGGCAGCGACCAATCACTGCACTACTTGAGCAAATGACATTCCACTTTTAAGCAGAAAAACTGTGTTCCGTTTGCTGATTAAGGCTGGGTGTCAAACATAAATACTTCCTGAGTACTGACCAAAATGTGCCCGCAGTTCACTTTATATCTTACTGTCCCACAAGAGGAAATTCAATTTGCAGCAAAGCAGCATGGAAACATAAAACATAAATACATAAAAACAATAAAAATACAGTAAGACAATTGAAGAGTGCTGGCACTATACACACAATACACAAAACAATAAAAAGTCCCTGTGATAAAAGCAAGAACATCAGCATTAAGAGCAGGGATAAGAGGTAGTTTATTTTAGTTTAGGTGTATTAGAATAAAGAGAATATGGGATAAATAAAAACCTGGAGACCCGATGCCAAATTCCTTAAAGAGATGATGGTCTGGATTTGCTATGAGATTACTAACTTTACAGTCAGTTTTGACCAGTTTCAACAATAAGTCAATGATGGATCTGTATAATAGCACCATCCGCTTTCTGTCGGCTTTAAATACATTTAACCTCCACAGAAAATACCATGGCTCTCAACACTTTGTGTCCTTCAGCACTGGTCTGAGAAGGTGGCAGTGGTGTTTCTGAGGTCCATAGCCGTATATTTGGTTTTAGAAATGTTTAGTCCCATCACACCACTGTACAAGATCACTGACCACAGACCTATACAATGATTCACTTCCATGAAACAGTCTGACAACAACTGTCATATGCGAATTTAAGAATGTGCCTGTCCTTGTCCTCGGGACAGGACACAACCCTGCAGAGGACAATGGCTGCTTACAGTACAATATAAAACCTTTCACTATAATCCATTAGTTATTTTTTTAACATTTTGGATTGAGTAGCATATTTTGTTAAGGGTTAAAGCACATCATAATTATAATCCCCAAACTAATGTGTGTTTGTAACTGCTACAGAATCTCAGGTATTGACATTTTTTAAACACTACCCAGTCTTGTTGTTGCTGATAATAATTCTATCTGCAGACTGCATGTTTTCACGTTTACATCATGATTTACACCAAAAGCCATCATGTTTGTCACCATATAACCTGTGTGTTCTTTGTTCTCCAGACGGGAGAGTTTTCTGCCCGTTTCCTTCTCAAACTTCCTGTGGACTTCAGCAACATCCCTGTCTATCTCCTTAAGGTAAACCACCTAACCCCATACACATTTTGACTCATAATAAAGGTACACACACACACACGTCACAAACCTGCAGACTTGTTAGTCTCAAAGTAGATTTTGTCATGACATGAGCTCCCTTTAGATACAATGAGATATCATGAGTCTTCATTTGTTTACCTGTGTGTGTGTCCATGTGTTTTTTATGTGTGCAATGATAACGGCAGGATTTATTCAAATGATCTGCAATGCAACTGTGTGTGTGTGCGTGTGTGTGCGTGTATGTGCGTGTGTCATGCTCTCATGGCCTCATCTGAAATACACACAGTAGCGGACGAACCCCTCTGTCTAATATATGACGGAGAGAAGGGACAACTGCATTGTAGCTCTAGAGCACAGGCGCACGCACACACACGCATTACCACATACTTGTATACCACTGTGTTGTCTGAAGTAACGACTGTTGGCATATAATCCCATTTACCTCTAAAAACACAAGTGTGTGTGTGTGTGTTTATTGTCACAGGGAATGAGGAGAGGAAGAATTTGTGTGATGTAGTGCCCACAGTCTGTCTACTGTCTCAGAGTGGCAGCTGTCACACACACACACAAACACATGCACACGCACACACACACACAAACACACAAAAACACACACACACACACACACACACACCTGTTATCCACACGGCACATTGGGTGTCAGGGAGGCAGTTGTCCTTGCACTTATTGCTGCTCCAGCCCTTGAATGTGTGAGTAGATTGTCTGGAAGTTTGTGCCGTCGTCCTTGTGCAGGCTACTGATTCAAGCCTGGGGAACAAACAAGAAGGACAATGGAAATAAGTGACATCAGTCAGATTATTACAAATTAACAGGCTAACAAAAAAAGACTGTGGTGCAAAGTCTTTAAGTCTGTTTTTGATGTATTTAATGATTGTTTATTATTATGTGTTTTATGACCCTGTGGCTCACTTTCTCAAAAAACATTTTACAATCTTCAGATTCCATTATTCCATGAAACAGAGCTAAGCAGCTTGTAAAGCGACTGCTGTAAAAAATTTATTCTTGGCTAACGTACTTAAGCAAAACTAATACAGAATGTAGCGAGGACGATGGTTGAGGTCTGAGTTTCTACTCTGTGGCTTTTTCTCAACCCCTTCATGTCAAGGGTAGCTGCTAGACAGGTCTATATCACGTTTTATCACTCCAGCCGGGGTGATGGCTTGAAAGCCGGCCCAGCAAGGTGCTTTAAAGGCAGGGGGCTCAATTTGTTTCAGTGCCTGACTTCCTAACAGACACACATACACACTCTACTACTTTTGTACTTTGGAACAAGGCATTTATTTTGGCAGGCCACCTGCCACAGAGAGAGAGAAAGGGCACCGGCATTTGTCCTCCACTAAACTGATTTACGTTGGCACTAAAACAGAACTCATAAGGGCTTTTTATATACCTTAAGACTTGCCAGTCAGCTTGTTCCCTTAGCCAAGGCAGGAAGGAAATGATACAAGATACCACAATATACAATACTGCTTTGTTTTCCGACCTCTTTAAAATCTCTCTGAAATTTGTCTTGGCTCACTGGATGACTTGAATATCATGCAGGGACAGTTGTTTTTGGCACTTCAAAAGTGCTACCTCATTTGGGGTATTCTTTCCTCATCAGTAAGTGCCTTTTTGTCACTTTTTTCCCCTTGCTAATAAAGTAATGATATGAGGTAATGACACAAAAATGAATATCAAATCTTAGGTACACTGTTTCTGTATAAATTGCCCCGAAGGGCACTCTAGAAATATTATCCATATTCACTTAATAACACATACTCTGCTGTCATTCAGCTGTTACTGAAAAAGGAGGACCTTTATGAACAAATTTCCATGTACAGTGACTGATGGGCCGCGATATATTTTGATATTATTCCAGTGAGTTATTGCAATAATGTTGACAATCTGTGATAATCCTCAGCAGGCAGAGTGATTGCTTTGTTCCAGTGTTGAGATTGAGCTTTTGGTGTGTTAAGAGGACGGGTTCAGCTTTAGTTGTGGGTTAGATTGGTGGTCTGACCCCCACCTCCAAGCCCCTGAGACTGACTCTCATTGGGACATATGTCCTATTTGTGGGCTAACCAGGCTGCAAATGACTAGTCTGTACCATGCCTACCTGCAGTATGTGTGTGTCTGAGCACAGGCGTGTGTACCAAAAACAGTTTTGAGAGCAACCCACACCCTCAACGCTGTAATAACTTCAGTCAGACTTTTTGTTTGTTTGTCACTCTCTGTGAGTGTCTGTCCAGGGATTGCCACCCCATCCCTCCGTCAATCCTTTCCTCTGTCGGTGTGTCGGGGGATGGTAATCCATTCTTCCCATATGCAGATAGTGGCGGTGAGATTAGGCAGACCCTGGGAGAGGATTAAGGCCTCAGGGCTTGGCTCCCCTTCTATCTTCCCCTCCTCTCTAACCATCCTACCCCCACCAACCCACCACCACCACCACCAACCCACCACC
>NW_023339873.1:20411006-20414357 GCF_004916995.1 Morone saxatilis
TGTGTGCGTGTATGTGCGTGTGTGCATGTATGCAGACTCCGGTCTTGAGGGCTGTGAGTTGACTAATCAGCAAGCCGTCACTCTCGATCTGCTCTGAGCCGTGTGGTGTCTGGAGGCAGCTTAGCCGAACACTCTCTCTCTCTCTCTCTCACTCTCTCTTTCTTCTCGTCCTCTTCTTCTGCTCCTCTCTCTCTCTCTCTCAGTGATTGCTTTTACCCCTCTCTCACTCTCTCCCTTCTCTCCGGTTCTCTTTTCACTCTCTATCCCCCCATCTTGGACTGCCTGTATGCTGGAGGCCCTGGCTCTCTGGCCTTTTCCAGCCTGGCCTCTGTTTGTGAGGGGAAATGATGGTAAACATAAGGGAAACAGCAACCACCATCAGCCTCACATCAGCCTTTGTCCCCCATGTCCCTGAGACCTGGAGCACCGAGACTCCCCCTCAGCAGGCTTTGAGTGGACTCATTCAAAGTCGAAGTCATATCCTACAGCCGCATTGCCGGTCACGATGATGGAAGAATTTTTATTTATTTTTATTTTTTTACCTGTGTGTCTTGCAAAAGGAAAGTTTCTAGACTCAGCCCTGAGGGGAGCTCTTATTGGTGACATTTCTTTTTCAAACAAGCATGCTGTCACTTGCTGGAGGTTTCTGTGCAGTGGCTTTGAAAAACGAGGCAGACACACTGACACCTTTAACCAGTGGGTGGTGGTAGCAGTGTAGCCATTGACACAATGTTGTCAAAGAAGAACTCTCTGTAATATTTAGTGATTTTATTAGAGACGAAATCTTGGATGTGGATGTACATTCCTGTCATCCTAATCATATCTTGTTCTTTGCTCCACATGTGCATACACACACACACACACACACACTTGCAGTATTATGCTGTATTTGGCAGCTAGGGTATACATAGTATCACCATGGGAGCGCTTGAAGACTAAGGAAGAGTATTGACTCGCAGAGAGGAAAGTAATGAACATCAGCCCACACCTTGTCCACCCACGCTTTACAGAGGAACGGGATTATGAAGCATATAGGCTGGACTCTAAGAACACAAATGTACTGTACGCCAAACCGATGACCTGAATTTTCAGTTTGACAGTTGTCGTGCAATTAGCTCTGTCAGTGTGAATGCTGTCTGCACTCGGTTCCTTTTGTGCATTCATTTCTGCACTGCAAGTAATTCCATACTGTTGTAGGGCAGTTCAAGTGCAATTAATTGACTCATACAGTGCTTCCTGACTGAGCAGACAGATATACCCTATATATTCACTGTGGAATGAACCGCGAGTTTGTCAAATTGAAGATCTGACGCACAGGGCCAGATTCACGGCAACTATTGTGTTGGTTTTTCAATCACAGATTTGACGCATTATGCCCCAAACAAACTGATGCGCCAGGCTGCAGTTAGCACATCATTTCTGTTAGATGCACCTTTCTCCTCATTTGTATTTAATGAGGATCATGCAAATAATAGAAGGAGGTATGCTAACAATAGTTGTATTCTGCTAGATTTACTAAGGTCATGAAAGCTGTGAAAGAAATTGCCGGTTGCGGTGCCTTGTGTGTCTTTGATTGGTCTTACTATGCTAAATAATATAATAACCCAATAGCTGCGCTTACTGAGCTCTCCTTCTCTCTCAGAATGCATCCACAGTGCACTACCGGGTTCTGACTGTGTAATGAACGGCTGCCTTGGTAAATGAGGCACTGAATACATGCAGAAACACCTCAGTGCACATTTGCCATTTATGTTGTATGTCTGCAAATCAAGTTTCATTTTTTTTGCATCTGCTGTGCAAAAGAACACCAACTTAGACATCATCAGCATCCTTCTCATTCATTTTTAAGGGACCACTGTGTTGACACAATTGTCGCAATGAAAGATGAAGCGATTGTCACTGATTGATTGTCCTGTCTCACGCTATTATAAACCACTATGCAGGGTTTTGGTAAAAAGCTTTCAGAGTTGTGGATCTGTTACTTAAACTGAAGTTGCTCGATCATACTTATTCATCTCAGTGGTACCTGAAGCAGCACGCCCCCACCAGTGCAACCCCTTGCATTATTTTAACAAAGGCCTGTTTTCAGTCTGAACGCCCACTAAGCCTTCAGAATGAGTTACAACCTATTTAACAGCCGGTCTTTCTTTATGGAAAACACTTCAAAAATCAGAAAGGTGATGCTTTCCCAGATAGAATATAAGCCATCAGCCAGGTACAGTAGGTAGAGGTCAGACTGTTGATCCTGATTTGAATCAACCTCCTCATCAAATCCATGAATGTCCTTGCTTGAGGAGGGGGGGGGGCTTTTGGCGCTGAAGCGGAAATCTGTTCAGACATAGGCTACTCTGCGCTGCTAGTGAATGCCGAGATGTTGCTGGTGGGCGCAGAGCTGTGGAGGACGACTGTTACCTGAAGCGAAGCATCCGCGTGGTCTGAGCTCACCACAGTGGACATGTTTACCTTCCTGCATGGACTGCCCAGCCTCGGGGAGGGGGGAGGAATGCAAGTGTATTTATTTATTTATTTGTTTATTTATTTACTGATTTTTTTTTTTTTTTAACGGGGGCAGCCCGTCATAGTCAAAATGAAAGAGTTAGAAGGACACTAAGAGCGGAGATGAAGGGAAGATAGTGAAATGCACACAGATGGCAGTTGGCAGTTTTCTTCCCCTTTAAAGGGCATGTGGTCCTCTTGGGCACTGTTTTAGTGTCTCATGCTTTGATCGTACCTTGACCTCTGGGTTGTCACCCGTTTGAAGTTGCTTTTACTCATACCCTCTCATTTAGCATTGACCCTTGACCTCCCACTGCTTAGCATATTTGTTCATATCTCTCAGGTATTTTAGTGCGCTTGCTGGTTGCAGTACAGTGTGTCTCATTCCTTATGGTCTAGTTAACACATCCATTCTAGGAGGTTATAAAAGATAAAACATGTTTTTGTAAAAAAAAAAAAAAAATGTTATGGCGTAGACATTGATACACTAATTCTACAATACATTTCTCATCCGGCTTCATGTCACGTTTCTAGTGAGCACCTTATTTTTCTAATTACGGCGCTGACCTTTTCGTTAAAACATGTCCCTCTTGCATCTCACTAGGCTGTCTGTCTGTCCGTCCATCCTCACTCTGTAGAGTACACATATGTGCAGCGGCGGCTTGCCTCTAAATGTCCACACTGATCTGCATGGAGTGACGCCACATTCGTGACTGAGCCCTCTGCTCTCGCTTCACTTGAGCTTTGTTTCCCCCACAAGCGCTGACCCATGTCACCAGCTCCAAAGCAATTTCTCTGTGTGTGTGTGTGTCTATGTGTGTGTATGTGCGTCTGGCTGTCTGTCTGTGTGTGTGT
>NW_023339873.1:20414409-20414996 GCF_004916995.1 Morone saxatilis
GGAGTGTGTGTCTGTGTCTGTGTACTATCATTGATCCAATATGATGTTTCAGGTGATCCAAGTCTTGTGTCTGCTATGTTTCATAACATTGTGTGTGTGTGATAACAGTGTAAACTATTTCCTGAGCTGAAAGATTCCCAAGTAGCAGATTAAAAAACTGAAACATAAACAAGAATTGTACGAACTGAAGAATTTATTTATTTATCATTATTTAAAAGAAATATCCTTATAAACCCCTGTGTGCAATGTTACAGCCATTGATGTGTTTGTTAAAGCTGCAAAAAGCACTTATTGTTAATGAGTTAGATCAAAGATCGACACCACTCTCATGCTTGTTTATTAAATATACTGCTACAGCCAGCAGCTTGTTAGCTTTAGCTTAGCTTAGCACAAAGAATTGAAACAAGCAGCATTATTTTCAACTATTGCTTTAAGGCCAGACTTGTATTTGTAAGTTTTTAAAGCTTTTTCATCCCAAGCCTCTCTAATGCCCAGCAACCGGCATCCCACTCCCCCAGGTCAATTTTGCTTCCTGCTAAACTGACCAGAGGGAGGCTTGCATGCAGCCCTGGGCATTCCTCTATCCT
>NW_023339873.1:20415096-20420985 GCF_004916995.1 Morone saxatilis
CACACACACACACACTTTAACCTTCGGAGCTCCACAGGCAGCAACTGACAGGGGAGGGTCAGGGTGAAGCAGAGCCTTGGGCTCTCGTTCTGTCTTTTCATTTGTGGTGCCAGCGTCACTGACTCGATTATTTCTGTACTTCCTTTTCATTTCCTGTCCATTTTTTTTTGTTCTTTCATCCAAATATCAACTCTTGAATTAGCCTTGAGCAAATGTTTTTTTGGATAAATGAGAGATTTAAAATAAAAACTGAATCCACAAATCGCAGTTAAAATGGAAAAGAAAATATTACCTCCATGTACTGTCTATTCCATTTTGGGCTGTCTTTGCAGGTTAAGATCTTGATTATAATTAAATAACATTCAAGTAGGGGCGATCTGGGTCTTGACTTTTCTCATTTGAATAATGTTTCCTGCTCCTACTATTTAAAGAGTTACAAATCAGCTTCAGTAAACACTTCAGGAGGGGGAAAAAAACATGAAAACTTCCTCCTAATGATGTTCTTAAAACATGTTCCTGACGCCCCTCAGGGCTGTGTTTAACAATGGCACTGCCTTCCACCTCAGTAACAGGAGGTTGAGAGTGCAGCGTTATCGTCCCCCCTTCCCCCATGGGCACAGTGGAGGAGCCGAGGACAGATTGAGGGTATTGCTGATGATGGCATCAGAATGCGGGGCAAGCACGTCGCAATCTCACGGTGCATGCAGAGGACTCTTAACATGGCACATGACAACAAGCAGACTGTTTTCTTTCGAGTAATAAATTCAACTGCGGTACACCGGGGACTTTTATCAGAGTGCTTCATTTTTAAATGCTTGAACAGTGCACTGAATGTGAGGAAAAGGTTCAGGCAACAATATTACTATTTTACATTGGGATGAACAATTAGCAATTTTTCTGATGAATATTACAATTGCAAATTAAGTTGTGATTATTTTGTATAAATGTAACTTGTCTTCTGTTTTGTTTGATTTGTGTACTAAACAAACAAGGTCTTGCCAAGCATTATCATAAAAAATGGTGTTGTTTCTGCAAGAATTGAATCACCTAAAATAATAGCTGCTTGTTGCTGAGGTCCTTCCAGGGTTCTTTTTACATTCAGTAAGTCAGAGAAATGTCACTTTTGTGATTTTTATATAGAAAAATCCACTAGTTTCCCCTTATTTTTTTTAGGATATCACAGTTGACATCAGTAAATAATATTCAGGTCATCATGACATTCAAAAGTTTAGTTATTTTTATGGATAACAGCTGCATAGTTGGTGACTTATTGTAATTATGACTGCTGGTAAGTCAGGTCTGACCAAGTGGCAACCTCCGTGGCTGAAAAATGAAGCTAATGTGCCAAAAACTGCAGTTCCTTAAATGGCCACTTGAGGCTGGCTCCAAAAGCTGGTCAATCTCTATAAGCCCCTGTATTAAAATGCCCAACCTTACGTCTGAACATGTAAGTTAACTGCAAAGTTGTCCTGTCACAGGTGGCTGTTTTCAGTAACAAGGCTTCATTCAGCCCGCCTCGCTCCACCTCTTTGCCCATTTTTGGATAGGACTTCCAATATAACGATTAATTCACTGTGACTATGTCCATTTTTATTTATACAGTCTATGTATCAGACTGGTGATGATGATACTGGAGCTGCAGGAGCTAACATTGGCTTCACAGGCTCTTGAGATTCAGAAAAGGCACTGAAATCGCAAAGTTGATATTGAAACAATTAATTAACACAGCGTGGTTGTTTACATTGCTGAAGGGCATTCACAATTCCAGCTTTGACACAACGACTAACGAAGAAAAATATCCCTATAACCTATAGCTTCTTTAAGAGTTGTGTTACTGTTTTAGGGTTAAATGGGTTATGAATGGATCAAACCAGAAGCGCTACTGATAGCTTGAGGTCAGCTTTTGATTAATTCAAGAGGCTGTGGTAAATAGATGTTTATTCAAATCAATTGATTTTACCATCCCACTGTTCACCTCCATGTATTTCTGTATTGGCTGACACTGTGTGTCTCAAAGTGAGGTTTTAAAATAGATCAAAAACATTAACAGCAGTCTGTCAAGGCCAAGTAATGAACTCATTTACTGCAAATGATGGAGCCATTATTTGAGCAGTAATCTGCAGTGTTGATGAATGTTTGTTATCCAGTTCTAATTGAGTTTACCACAAACCTGAATAATGATAAGCTTTTGTCATTAAACTGAAAAAAATTATTTCTTTAAGATTTATGATTCTCATGCCATTGCGCTCAAATTTGAATTTAAGAAAATAGTTCATTTATTGTATTGTTATGTTACAGTTGTTGAAGCAGAGCGTGCACATTGCCTTCAGTTGTATAGAGTAATGGTTTGTTAGAAAACCTGAGGAACAGAAGTAATTTCAGTTGCCTATTGAGACATAAACACAGTATGTACATATGCAGGTAGTGTCTGTGTGCTCAGTTGGTTAGTAAAACTAATTTAAGTGTCACATATTGAGGTACCAGGCACTTGACCAAGCCCCCAGGAAAAGTATGTGGCTTTTTGGTGATTTCGGTGTGGTGACCACAGGTCACATGACAAATGGGTCCAAAAAGAACCATTACAAAATAAATGGCTATGAAAACTTGAAAAGATCATCACATGGACAAAAAATACTCACAATTTGAGCCATTAGGTCAAATAATGCTATATCAGTGTATTTTTGTGCCATTCATAATGCGCACATGGTATATGCCATTTCCCGAAGGCCAAGATGTCAAATAGTTTTTTTTTCCAACCAAAACAGCAGATCTTCAAATTTGAGAAGCTGAAACCAGAAAATGTTTTGCATTTCCGCTTTATAACTGACCTAAATGACTAATCTGTTATCACCATTTTTGCTGATTTAAGTTGCTGATAGATAATTGATTGATTTGTACATTTTAAGTATTAAGGGTGAATTGCGACATGTTAGGTAATTCCACTGTTTTCATGTTTTTTTCTTACACAACAGATATTGCTTTCAATTAAATCTTTTTGCGAAAGTTTGGAAAATTCCCCAGATCTGTAACATGTTGGTCTTATCAAAACCTTCACTGACTTTGATATAAGTGACACTCCTCTGCATTGACCTGAACTTGTTTAAAGCTGTCAGGTAAAATTCAACCAAAGAAATACCACATTAAACCTTGAGAACCAGTTAAAATCCTTCAGAGTAGCATTTATAGTACGGTGATTTACAGTCTTATCAATCTGAGCACCTGACTACTCCTTTAAAAACACTTTTTAACTCAACACCTCCTCTTCACAAAGCCCAGATTAAGGGAGCTGGAGAGTGACACAAAGCCACTTATGTGACGGCCTACACCACTGAATCACCACTGGCGATGGAGCACCTTTCTGGGTATTCCAGGCCGGCATTTACGCTTGTTTGTGTGTTTGTCATTTTTATGTGAGGACACGGTGGCTACCACAGCTCTACAGATAAGCCAAAAAAAATCTCATCACTTTGCAGCAGCTGCGGTTACCTTACCTTTCCGGTTGCCAAATCATTGTTGCTCCTTTCTCAACCGCTCATGAGGCTTTTGTCGTTTGCGGTTTTCTGTCCAGTTTACGTTCCCCATTGCGTGGCAGTTGAGCTTTTGGAGAAGTCGTGGCTGAAGATAGCCTAGTGCGTCACATGATGAGTCTTTTGCAATTCTCTGCACAGACCTGGAAAACAACACCGTGGCCACTACACACACACACACACAATGACACCCATCATTGAAGATCATTCATTAAGGCTGTGATTAAAATGACCCTCAATCGGCCATTGCAGCTGGCCGTGCAGTCTATACTATCCATTGTGTCATTTGCTGTGTCACGACCAGAGAAGGGAATTCACTGCATTATTCTTCTGTTGGTTTGACCTGCTGGTTGTGGTTTTTACCACATGGATTCAAAACAGGTCAAGAGAGTTGTTGTCACTCAGTTGAGATAGAATTATCCGTTACTGGATTACACATTCTAAAAAGACTGTAGTGTTACCATTTCTGGTGATCATATGACAATAGGAAAAACAAAAAAATTACCTAATGGCTACCTTCCATCCATTACCTTTTTGTCTTTCTATTCTGGGCCTGTCTGCCACTTTGAGAGAAAGCTCGGGCCTGTGCGTGACTGTTGAGCATTTGGTGCCAAAGCGAGTGGTTGTAATTTGTGGCCTTGCCGTGCCCTTGCACGGTAAACACTGACTAAGAGCTCAGGAATCTTAAGAGCTATAAAATAATTGCAGGTTACTCCCATAATGCCCAGAGTGTTCTGCTCCTTGCCTCAGCTCTGCCTCTTCTGTCTCATCCCTCTTTTTTTTCCCTTTTTTTCGCAGTCTCTACTCCTGCTATGCAAAAGGTAGTGCTTTCCCGCTGTATGTGTTGCTTATTACGCTATTTACCTAATGACTCAAAAAAATATTTAGTGATGTGTCATAAAGGCTTAGCAAATGTTTACTGTTCTGCTATAGCTGTTTAGGATGCTAAAAAGTATTTTTTAATTTTGTACAAAAGTTAAACTCATCCCTATGATGTTAATTGCAGTAATTGGGCATATATGGAAATTGATATAACATTATTTTTTCATTTTAATATGAAAATATGAATAGATCTGTTTTTGAAGATTATTATGATATAGTAAAAAGTATTGCAGAGAAGATGTAAGCAGGGTTTACTGTCTGGTTTTCTTAATTGCAAATACTTGTGGTGGGCTGTGAAGCCAAGACAGCTTTGTCCAGGGACAGAATGCTATCTGCACTGTCGTAGGACTCTCTTTGATGTGAGTGTACTGTATATTTTAATATCTCATTTGAAATGTACATTTATGACTACCAGTACTGAACATGCAAAGCCAACCTTCAGCTATGGTATGAATAAATTCAGGGAAAACCAAAGCATATCAAAATGCATTCATGTTGCATTCATAGTGATTTCTGAGTCCTGTTGCTGAGTGATGGCGTATCTGTGTAGCACTGAGACATGGCATTTAGTAGGAAAGCAAGTTGCCCAAAAGACATCGTCAAGTAATTGCCAGTTTGGGCTTCACTAATGCAGTGTACCACTGAAATCTGAAAGGCCAGCCACTGCTTCCACTCAGATAAACAATTATGTGGCTTTTAAATGGTGGATGTATTATAGCTTGGTATGCTCTTGAAGATGAATTTAAATGTCAGGCGTAACAGCTCTAAAACTAAAATAAGAAGTGAGAGAGTGGTGTTCAAATATTAATTTTTATTCTTTTTTTTTTTGTATAGTATCTTTACAATATAACTTAACTGTGATAACTGATTGTGTCATTAGTTGATTATTTTATTAATATATGGCTTGTTTCCAATCAGTTATACTACAAATTGATACCAAATATGGGTAATATCTGCTCCTTGATGGCTGGAAGTCCAAACTGATGGCCGGAAATGCACACCCCTCTCCTGAGTTTGCTGACACAGTAAACTGAAACTTCTCTGTTGCAAGAGGTTGGATGCAATTGCAAAAGAGAAGGACCCAGTGGGTCAGTGGGTTGTGGTTATTTATCTAACGTAAGTGTTACATCAGTTGTCTCGTCAATTTCAGGGTGAGAAGACCAGGGGCAGGGGATTTAGGCCAAAAATCAAACCATCATTATTATTAATATTGGCTGTACTGTTTATTTATATTAAGATTTATATTATTATTGTAAAAATCTTAAATAATAAATACATTATCTATCCATGTGGAAATTATTGTTAAAGATTTTGATGAAAAAAAGCCCTGTTTTCAATATATTTACATCTGGCATGATATCCGGTTTTCACTACACTATTAACATTCACAATAATAATAATAATAATAATAATAATAATAATAATAATAATAATAATAATAATAATAATATTTTGATACCACGCACAAAATCTTGCTGCA
>NW_023339873.1:20421085-20436176 GCF_004916995.1 Morone saxatilis
TTTAAGAAGTGATTTAAAAGAAGTCAAAAAAGAAGATTCTGCAAACCGTATCTCCTCAGGCAGGTCATTCATCATCATTGTAATATCTATAGAAAGCAAAAAAAACAGTGCTATCAAATTCATCTTTAACTTTTTATTTTCTCTCTTTAGCGCAGCCGTGAAAGCTAACTCGCTGGTTAGTGTGTCTTCTTCTTTCTTTGGTTTTATGGCAAGTGGCAAGCAGCTAAAGGTGCATTACTGCCACCTTACATGTTGCTGTGTAAACCACAAACGTGTCACAAAAGCGAGCTAACGCAGTGTGTCCCATAAACGCTGACCACCATTGTGAGCGAATGCTGTCCTGTATTGTAAAGAAAAACTCTTCGAAAATGTCCTAGAAAAAAAACTGGGAAACGATTTCTTAAAAGGAGTGGGAACCCTGAGTACATTGAGCTTGAATGTACCTGTGGTTTATTGATTTATTGAAGTCTGTAATTGCTGGTAATTGAGCCTCCTTGTTGGAGGTCCAGAACTTTGTATCTGATTTGTCTTGTTTACAAGCTCTATGGATTTGAGAACCCTGCTGTGATTACTGCCAGGTGGTTTAACATCTGCCACCCCACAGCTTTGCAGCCCTCTGAGAAAACGTTACACAATGAGAAAGTTAAAGGGAGTCTCGCTGAAGTTGCTCCTGTTAATACTTTCATCTCACTCGTGTCAGACTGTCACGAGGAAAGTACAGCACAGTCATACGGTGACCATCGTACTTAAGTCAGAGAACACCTGTGTGCTAGCGTGTAGACAAATAATGTTTGGGGGTAACTGTCACAGACTCACGCAGTATAATGTTTTTGATCATTAGGGCATGCGACTGATCTCTGAGGCCTCCTTGAAAAGCACCTGTTGTAGCAAAAGCATTTGATTTAGACTGCAGCTGCAAATGCACTGTGTTCCCCTACAGCAAATATGATTGAAAAAGCAGATAACATGATTTAACAAAGCGCTGTGCCAGTTCACAGACAGTATTTTTAAAACTTGAAAACGCTCAGACTGCAAATGATCACATAGGTGACGTTAATTAAAGTCTGAGGGTTTTGGTGTGTTCGGTGGACATTGGGACTGAGCCAGAACAAACATTATGGGAGAAGAGAGCAGTTCTCTGGAAGTTCCACTTCTCTGGAAATTTCCTGGTTTTATTGGAAAGTGGTTCAGATAAAAGTCTAAATAAGAAGGCATTTATAGCATTAGCATGCAGTAAACCACTGTGCACTGACTAATCATACTGATATACAGTAAATGGCATTGTGTCCAGAAGTCAGGAAGAGTGTGAGTGTGATGTCACTGCACTGTATGACTCCAGCAAATGTTCTGGAATAGATATGAGTGTGTATGCAGACAGCTGAATATATTGTAACCTTCATCTAAAGCCTAAAAGTAGAAAGCCCATGGAAACCAGAAAGTACTTTATCCATGTTCTTGTAAATATCAATTTGTGGTTAGTGATGCCCACACCCTGAAACACCCACAGAGCCAAATGTAAATATTTAAACTTGATCTTTGGGTTATGACATAACCATTACTGTTAAAGTCCAGTAGCAGCCTGCTGCTGGCTCAACTTGTTTTTAGTTTCTGTGAAGGTGGCTATGGCAATATCTAAAGGCAAACCAAGAGAGTTATTTATGATTTTAATTTGTAAAGGACATTGTAGAAAATTAACATAAATGTTGTAATTTGATATATTGAACAAGAGTTAACTTAAAGTTAGCACCTTCTTGCTATATCAAGTCAGTAAACCGTATACACAGTGAATTAGAACACTAAACAAACAGGACCGGCCACATAATACTAAAATACATCAGTATATGCCATATCAACAGGAAGTGTGAAGACTGTGTGGGAATGTGCAGGCTGTGCTTGATGCACATCTCCCTCAGCTAGGGCAGGGAAATCAGATGGAACTTGAAATAATGCTGCAGGGTAACAAGCATAAGCTGCTGGAGCTAGCTTCGCTAACAGGCTAACAATAGCATTCCACTCATAGAAAGTTCTACACCTTTATAAAACTTTATTTTACTTGCAACTTTATTTTTTCCCTTTATCACTGTCCTTGGACCGACTGCCTGCCTGCATTCCTCCTACTCTTCACCACCAAAATATGCCAATACTTCCTGAAGTACAGGCTACCTCAGACATTTTGACTTCTCAAACACAGGTGTAACTGACTACATTGTTAATAATAACAATAATAATTCCATTATAATTACACCTTTTTTATTAAGAAAACTTATTATTTTTCCAGTGCAATACTGATATTTGTTAAAATTCTATATTATTTATTATTTATGCACATTATTGACTGCAAGATGAGAGAGCTTGTCCTGATTTGAAGGAACGAGGAAACGGGTCACTCGCGCTTCCTCCAGATATGTATGGCTATGCACGACTATTGGCACTGTGACAGATAATACGATAAACAACAATATACTGAAAATGCTGAGTGAAAGAGGCATTGCTTGCAGCCCAAGGCAAGTAAAAAATGCTGCTTTATACTGTTTACTAACCCTGCTTTCCAGCGCATCCGTGACATTGAACATGACACATCAGAATAAAAACATTTAGCAGGTTTATCTGCGTTTAAAAAGAACCCACACGTACGTGCTAATTTTGGTGTAAAAAGTATTATGTGTTTCATTGCCATTGTGCATGCTTGCTTAAAGGTACCCTGTGGAGTTTTTGACCACTAGTAGTGCTAAGTAGCAATGTTTGTATGAGAAGGGCCTCATTTTGTTTGTTCTCACACATACATACAAGAACACACATGTAAACATGTTTAAATCCATGAAGAACAGAGGAATGTTTCAACCTTTACTGGAACGTCTTGATAGCACACGCAAGTGGAAAAGAGCCAAATTTGAGTAAACATTTGTTACAAAATCTGGTTTTCTTCCTATCAAGTCAGAATGTCCATTGCAGAGGCTTGCTGTTCAACAACAACCTTCAAATCTGCTTGAGTAGGCTCATACCAAAACCAAAAGCACATTCTTGAATTTGTCAGTCCAGTATGCTTCAATGGAGGTGCCTTGTTAGAGTCGTAAATATTTGCAGATACTAGAAGTGTGACTGATCTGACTTAGGCATGGCACGCCATTAACATTTCGATTATCCTGCCCAAATTTTGAGTCACAATATTATCCCAGTAATTATCAAAATATGCTTAAAAATCTAACAATGGCACTAAAACATACTTTACATTTTGTAAAGAAACAAATCCCCTACCTCTCCCTGTCCTTCTTTAGTTTAGTTTCGTGCAGGGCATCCACATAGATAAATAATCAGGTTGATCTCAGTAATGTTCAATAAGGTTTCACTGTTGGCATAAAGCCTAAAGCATAAAGTGTAAATGCAACAAGGTCAGAGGGTTCGCTTATTTGTTTGCTTTGTGTGCCGCACGCCCTCACCTCCGTCAGTGCACTTCCATCCACTGACCCATCACTTGCAGCAACAACCCCGGTGCCGCATTGACAGACGGGTTGTCAGAAAGGTCGTGCCCCGAGGTGAAAGAGTCAGGCATTCTCCATCATGCCTTGTTGTGACACATGACTAGTGGCACCAGAGCCTCGTCGCATGATGAGGTGGTTAGCGGCAACCTAAAATTTGAGCTCCTTTTATTTCTTTTACTTTGTTTTTTTATGACAGTTCCTAACTTCTCACCTGCTTTTACACTTTTTTCCGTTTCCCATGTCAATTTTCCTTTATTCCGTGCTGCCTTACTAAGCTATTAATCCTCATCAGAAGTCAGAATATATCAGAGACACCTAAGCACACTCACACCCCATTGATGATGACACACATTTGGCCTGTTAAGTCTTGCTGTATCATATCATAACTAGGTGTGGGACCATATGCAGTGACTAATGCCACAGAATGCCTCTGACGCTGGTGAATTGATAATTGTTTGCACATGATAAACAACATATTTCTCACTGTAACTGAGTCATCTCTTGCCTCATGATGTCATGGCAGACATGCAATCAGGGAACATATTTACTCAGTATGTCTCATCTCAATAGTGATGACACTAGAGGCCATTTGTTTTTATTTGATTATCTTTTAAAACATTTTTGTGTGTGTTTGTTTTCTCAGTGTCTTATGTGCATATGCAGGGAACATATAGTATATGCAGTGAGTGTCTCATTTCTTGTCTTTTAATTTATACCAACACCGTTCTTTTTAATCTACTCTTTATTTAAGAAGTGGTTCCAGCCCACCCCCATTCTACTGATGCTCTTTACATTCCCTTGAGTGCATATAAATAAAGCATGCATCGTCTATATCAGGAAATGATGAAACGTCACGTGCCTTTCAGAGGACATGTGCTGTAACATTGGAAGCTTCCTTCACCTCTGTTTGAAGTGTGGAAGTAAATAGCAAAAGCTTATTTAAGGAGATGAAGGAGAGCACCTCAGCATCCTCTGTGGAGTAGCAGAGCTAAAGAGAGATCACACCCTTAGGAGGGTTGGTTAGAGAGCGCAGAGCTCAAATCCACTCCCTAATGCTCCAGTGACCCCAATATGACCCCCTGATACTAAAGGTCATGCCCGTCTTTTGTCTCCCTCGGCAAATGTGCGATCCACAAACGCCTCCCCCCCATAACCACCCACACTGCGTCTCCAAACGAAGGTTCCCACCCACCTGCTCGTACCCCCAGCTGAGCATCAGAGGATTCCAGCTTTACAGTCTCAGGAGAACATCTCCCCCCTCCTCCTCTTTTTCCTCCGTCCCCCCACACTTCTCCACGCCTTCATGGAATTACTTCTATCTGGCCTACTTTCCGCCCTCGCTCTAAATCAAGTTGTACGTTATCTATATGTTGTTTTTTTCTGTAACACCTCCAAATGTTCATCTTCCTAATCCTTTGTTTTTGTCCCCTCAACCCTGATGTTATTCTGCTTTCATTTAACTCTCAATTCCTTGTCCTTCTGCATGCCTTATTCTGCCTACTGTGGGCTTTTTATTAACACATTAGTGGCTTCAGGGTGAAATTGTGTCCCTCTATGTTGCCTGTCTGCGCTCATTTGAGTCTTGCGGTTTGCTTACCCTTGGCTTACCAATGCCCCACAATAAGGAAGAATCAGACCTTTTCTGGTCAGGTCTTTCCTTTTCCTTCTTCCGTTTCATTTCTCCAAAGCAACATACAAAAGCTTACATAAAGGCATCATAGCTAATAGTCTCAAGAGAACCACATTAATTGTATTTTCATATAGATGCAATCATTTGGTTGCAGCACAGAGGTTGGCAAGGTACATGGATTCGCTACCCTCCAATGCTAACAAATCTGTTATTGAAACATTTATCTTTGCTCTTTTTTCTTATTAGCAAAGATCAATGTGCAAAATATTCAAACAGTGCTAACTGTCACTTTGCAGGTTAAATGCCACATCATCACTAATTAACGTTAATTCGGTGCAAAACGTAATGAGAGGCCAAACTAAAATCTGTTGTCAGGTTTCTGTCCTCTCCTCAAGCCAGTGTTTGTATTCCACCAAAGGTTTTTCATGAAGTAAAAGAAGCATCGCTCTGTAACACCGCTGTACAAATGCAAAGGGAGGAGTGCTTTCATTTTCGAAGTTTCCACAACACCGACAGAGTGCTCGCCCAACTTTTGGCACCCACATAATACTGTGTATTGATGATTATTTTTACTGTTTATACTGAGGAGATTTGGCACATTATTATTTTTGTTTCTTGTTGTTGTGGATATGAATACGGCTGCCACTCAAAACTGCTTCTTTCTTCTCAGCCAACAGGTTTCAGCTGAATCTTTTGAGTTTGAGAACCTCAATCCGAATTTCAAAGCCTCAGTTGAATTATTGAACTAGCAGTCATTTTATTGTGCATACTGTATTTTTAATGTAAAAAAAAAAAATGAATTTATTTTTTGTGCACCTAAAAATTCAGTAAATGCAATGTACTGTAAGCGTAACCCTGCATCATTTATTAAAAAAAGTATGTTTGAGTATTATATATCACATGATTTTAACCACTATTTCTGTTAGCAAGAGTGCTAATATATTAAATTAACCTCTGGCTAACTATAAGGATGATACTGTATGTGGGACGATTTTTGCAAGCAATAAAGGTGACAGTGAATTTGCCATTGTCAGCAATCCGTAGTAATAAATAACAAACTGATGTTACTGTCACACTCACTCACTCAGTTGTGTTTAACTACACCTCTGAAAAGTTTTAAATATGTGCTGTAGTTTTTGCACTTTCTGCAAATCATTGTAGAATAGTAGATAAAGACAAAGAGGATTTTTAAGCTAAAGGACCAGTAGTTCTCATATAGCATGGACCAATAGGCATGTTGAAATGCATGTCAAATATACATGAGTAGCTCTGTATATTGGGTGGTTTGTCCTCAGTGCTGAGACAAGTCCTCGTGAAAAATTTAATTTCTGTCACGAGCCAAATGATTTGTAATTTCAGCAAAGGCCTTTATTTCACGGTTATTTAAGCCCGACATCCCATTGGTCCCAAATATGGGTAAGGGGCTGCAGTGGTTAAAATGACCGGAATAGTCTCATTAACGGTGCAGTAGGACAAAAACACCCTGCAACACTGTCAGTGAAGCAATATTAATACAATTACAAATATCACCCCCAGAAAATGCCACAATAACCAAACCAGTGTGTTAAGCCTTCAGCTCAAAGCCTAGCCTTTTCAGCTTAAAGTTTGCAGTGAGTGCTGGCGTCGTTTTTAAATCAAGTCTCCAAAGTCATAAAGGAGGAAAAAAACGAAGCCCTCTTGTAAACTTGACATGTAAAATCTTCATCATTATGTGTAACATCAAAAGATGTTACACATAATACCGTCGCCACAAGGTCTTGAAGTCAGATGGTGGTTGATTTATAGGTCACTATGTATTGTGTCATCAGCATGAACATACTACATGCATTCATTCATCTCTTGCAACACACGGCCATGCAGTTCTTCACATGCACAACACACATACTTGAGTCACCCTTGTGGCTTCGAGCCCTAGAATCACGCACAGCACGGCGAAGGCCAGATCATTGCAGTGACATGCTATCAGTGACACACTATCATAGACACTTGGCCACAGTCACACATATGACTTGTGTTTTGGTGAAATAATGATCGGCTTGCTTAAGTGTCTCAGTGGCACATCTGTTGGTCATCTGCCAGCTATTGTCGCGTTGAATGTAATGATTTCAGCTGGTGGCCAACTCCTGACAAAGCAGAATATTTGAAAAGAGAAGCAGAGCACTTGAAAAAATACCATGTGTTAGATCCCCTTGAGTGTTTTTAAACGTATACAGTAATTGGCATTATTGCAGCAGGGTGTCTACATTTTAGCATATTTTCCTATATAATTCTGTGTATTTTGTGTCTCACCTCAGATGACTCCTGTTGAGCTGGATGTATTAACCTATATTTTACCCTTGGTTGTGACTCAGTAATAGGTGTCCTATTCAATCTCATTTCCTAGCAGTTGATGCTAAATGCGTGGGTTTTCGGGGTGGAGACACCACTGGTTAAGTCTTTTGCAACTCACTGCACTTGTGACCTATTTCCAGTTGTTACAGCTTCTTTTATTAGCATTTTGCAGAATTAGAGTTAGATATCATGGTAAATGTCACACTAAAACTGAAAAAGCCTGGCCGTGTAACTGAAACTGCCCTTAGTGTTGCTGAATTGCAGTCCACTGTTTATGCATCAAAATTAATGTTTTGCCTCTTATATCATTACTTTTAACTTTACGTTACTTATTTTTACGAAATTAATGTTGATTTGAAAATTGGAAACGTAGCGTACCTTATTCCAGTATCAGATTTAAATTGTTTGATGTACATGGACAGAAAAATTACAAGGGCCTTTTTTTTCTGTTTTGCATATACTCTATTTAAATGAAAAATATTGATGGTTACCACTCAATGCTTCACTGCCCAAAGCATACATCTGAATTAAGAAAATTACATTATAGAATTCAATTTTACTCTATAATGTGTTTCACTCTACAGACAGTATGACCAATTAACTTGGGAACATTCAGGCGGCTACTTATGAAGATTACTATTTTTCGCCACACCCATCATACTAAAAGACCTGTGAGCTCCACAGAGAGAGGCACACACACAAGTTTATTCTTATTCTTCCGTTTGCAAACACACCCCATGCACAAAGCGTTTGTGATTGTGGCAACAGGGCAGTGTTTAGGTGTGTTTGGGTCCTACTCTACCAACATGGTTGCAGGTGGAGCATGTGTGCTCTGTAATCTCTCACCTATTGTCCTCATGTCAAAATTAAGCCCTGTCACGGGGTACAACTATGTGGTGACACAACGTAACCTGGTTAATCATCTACCATTCCTGTCTTACTTCAGTTGCAGCAAGAGCTGAGAGTTTGTTGTGAAGGAGCGTTTGTGTGAGAGAGAGGCATAGACAATGGGATGGGGCAGATATTTCAGAAGAGGGCGATAGGTCCTCTTGGACATGCGTGCCAAATGGGTTGTGGTGACTTGTGCTTGCGCTTGCAATGTTCTATATTTCGAGGGGGGGGGGGGGTCATCATGGCCCCTGGAGTACACCACATCTCTCTGCTCATCCCCTACCCACAAGCAGCAGCGGCAGCACCACATCATTAGGAACAATATCCTCAACTCTCTTTCTCAATCAGAACATTTCATGTCATATGTCATGCAATGAGACATTTTGGCAGCCGCCACCTTGACCTTGTGCTTCTTGCCCTCAGGGTGTGATGGCGTGAGTGTCTGTCAACCTATGAAAAGGCTGACACAAACGCATAACTCAGTATGTCAGGCATTAATTCACTATATTCTGTTAAAGGACTATTATAAGTATTATATAACATGTTGTACTGGTCTATGTTTTTCCTCTCTACTCTTTTGAACATAGACTATACATTTGTGTGCTTCTACAGTATGTGATGATTGTCAATATACCTTACAGGAGGCCATAGAAATGTATTTGTTTGAATGGAGTGAATGAAAGAAGACTGAATAAAGAGCAGTGCAGATTTATTTGCCAATACTTTGATCTTTTAATTTAGAGCCATTATTTAAGTACTGACCTTTCAAAGCACACCTAAATAAGCTGGTACATACAGAGCTGAATTGAAGAAAATTCCACAATTCTGCAATATAACCATACAAAAAAATTATTAAAGTACTTATAAATCATAAAATATTCATACTCTGAAACAATTATTAATACTCAGTGTTTTAACCAGGTTTTCTCTAAAAGATGTCCAGGCATAATTAAAACATACTATTTTATCGCCTTTTTAAGAAAATTTAAACTGGGCATAATAATAAACTTTTTGAGGCACTTGTTCATTGGGCAAGTGAGTCCAAAAGCTGTATTTTTTGTGAATCAGTGGGGGCACCCAATACACTGTTAATGAACACATTCACCTCTTCAGACACCCAGTTTAGTATACCAGCCCCCTCATATTCCCTTGGGCATCAAAAACCAATGTTTTACTAATACCAAGGCTCTCATCTAACCCATCTTCATCAGGAGACGTAGTGTAGCAAGCGTAAGGAGGTGGCTGGTGAGGAGGAATGGGTCAAACAAACAGGACTCTGACCCAGTAGACTAGGATTTGTGTCCCATGTGAAACAAAAAGTCCATCTTTTTGCATGTAATCTAATGGTTTCAACCACTGTGTGTAACTAAAGAAAAAATAAATGAATTAATCAAAACTTAGTAGTTGTAGCCCCAGGTGTGACAACATGTGACAAACATTAGGGACACAGGAAGCAGCTCTTAAGGGTTTTGTCTTAAGTATGTAACATGGAATGCAAATAATAAAGGCCATTAAACTTAAAAAAGTTGCATAACATATGTGACTTGCGTCATATGAATTGTCGCAGCAGTAATCGCAACGTGACTTGCGTCTTATTTTGACCCAAATTATGATCTTTTCCTAAACCTAACCAAGTAAAATTGTTAACCTTAACCCTACACCTAACCACCGGCTAGCCAATGCTGTGACTTCATCACTAGTTATTCTAGATGAAATATGTAACTTGCTCATTTTACAGCATCCTCCTTCAATCCTAGAATTACTCTAGTTAGTCACACAGAAAGACTCACAGAAAGATATGCCCCAATGCTTGATAGCTGATACCCATTGATGTTGGACGACACCATATCCTTGAGCTTCTGAGGGTGCTTTCACACATAATCTTTATTTGGTTTAGACAAAGGGGGAAACATGTACATTGTTGCCTTTTACTTCTGTTTTGGTTCGTGTTCACACTTACTTTTTACAAATAAATAAAAGAGCTGTAAACATGAAGTTATATAGACTGACAGGAAAATCATCAATTGGACACTCTTGACAGTTTTGCTGGGGGCACCCTGCTGTGCCCTGAGCAAAATGTCTTCTTATATCCACCAATAACACTCCAGGGTTGAAATTCTGAAGTATTTCAATGATTGCCCTATAAAGGGTTAACAGAACCAACCAGTTAAGGTGTTAATCTTGATCACTAAGTGAAGTGAAGTTCCTCAGAATGTCTTACCTGAATTGCAGCCGCTGCCTTTTACTTATTGTAGTTTTCAGGATGCCAAGCAGCACTGTGTCCAGCATATGTACAGGCGCACTCAACGCTGCTCGCCTAGAAGCTGGACATGTCCTTGCACAACAACCCTGCTGTCAGTCAAACCGCCCCATTACGTTGGACATGACATTTAAAGTTGGGCGAAGAAGGCGGACAAAGTGCCCTTACCTCCTCCGTACTAGCCCTGCAGTAGAGCCCCTGTGTAGTGTTTGCGGTTGAGTGTGTTTGTGTGTGTTGTGACTTTGGCCAGACTTCGTCTGGCATAAGGACAGCTGTCACATCTCCAACCTGTCACATGCGACACAGAGGAGATGCCAGAGGCCGGGGCATCAGGAGACACAAGGACGGACACAAGGAAAAGTGTCTGTGCTTTTGTATGTGTTCATGCACCCATGTGTCTAAAAGAGTAAGGAGGATGGAAGACGTGGGGTGGTGGCCACGTGAAAGGCTTTGACCTGAAGGCACCCTCTAACCTTGATGTCCACGTACACACACACGCAAGCACACTCTTCACCCACTTTCTCAAATCCAGTCCTTAAGCAGTTGAGTCACATTCCCTAGGGGCATGTAGTAAATACTGCTTTAACGTCCAACCAACACGCCTGCAGGACGCCCTCCTTGTCTTGCAGTCCTCTGACCCAGGCCATTTCAGTGCTCATTACTTACCAATGAAGAAGTCTCTTCATTAAGGTCCTGCCTGTGGCCTGTGGAGCAAAGGTTTTTTTTTTTATGTTCCTTCTCTAATAACTCTTTACATAAGCAAGCAGCAGTTGCCCTCAAGTGTATTTGTTTAAAAGAGCTTAAGATGTGTGTATGTGTGCACAGAAACATTAATGGCCATTTGGTTTGGCTTTTATATTATTACAGAAGGAAGAGCTCTTCTGTTTCAATTTAAGTAATGGTTTCAAGGCTGGTGGGTTAAAAGGTCAACTTTTGTTCTCATCTTTTCACAACTTCCTGTTAGATTTGCAAAGTTTTGGGAGAAGAAAATCGTGAGAGTTTTCAGATCCCTCAAAATTACCACCACACTGCAAGGACACCCCCTCAGAACACTGTATTCCATAACCAAAAGCAGCTGTCAAGTAAATCAGTTGCACTACACTTTAATTTACTTCCCAAGCATAAAAACTTTTTTTCTCCAGAAAACAGCATCATGAAATTTGAGCAGTGCATGAGTTTCAGAGACCAACATCTTTGCTCAGCTCTCAGTAGTCACGAAACAGCTATAATGTATTTTAAAAGCAAGTTATACTGTTTCTATTACTTGAAGATCACTGAGTAGTAAGCTACAGGTCATACTCTGGAAGACATTACTGGTGATCACACTTGGCTGACAGTATATGCTTGTTATTGCTCAGTTTTGGATAAAAATTAAATAACTATGTAAAGTTTGATGTATATTTACACTTAAAAAAATATTTTTATCTTCAAAGCTTCAGCTCCCTTGAACAGCACATTAATTCAGAACGGCAATATCTAAAAGTTAAGGGGTCAGATTTAGTTTTTGTTTGTTTCACTGATGCAATATGACTTGTGACAGCTCTTCGCTGTCTGCTGGGACGAGATGGGTCTGAATCATTTCACAAAAAGGCTCTCCCTTCAACTGCGCCCTTGGTCTGACCGAATCGAGGGATGGTCCGCTGCAGCCCACACAGAGCTGCCCCATGTTCTTTGTCTGGCCCTCTCACCTTCCTGTTGGTTCTCATCTGTCTGTTTACTCTGTCCCAGTCCAATGGAAGCATCCATTAAATCACCTTTAAAGATGAGAACGGGACTTGACAGCTACAAACTGGAGCAAAACAATCTTTTCCCAAGCCCCGCGCCCACCCCAGCCCCACATCCCTGTGCCTGTTCCTATCTGTCCCATATCGTCAGCGGCTGAAGCCGCGAGCACTGCTGTGAGACAGAGAGCAGTTCTTGTTTACTGATGCACACTATATTGATGTGAGCTGATTCCATCAGGCAACACTTTTGGATGCCACACACCCCGCTGTCTTTCACTGCCTCCCTTCCACTCCCTATGTCTTTCCCCCCTAATGTATCTGCCACGACAAGCCAGGCTGCAGGATAGTCAGCACAGCCGCTAACATTTGTTCAGACTGTTGATATCTGCATGTGCTACTGTAGATTCAAGAGCTGCTCATTAATGGCCTTTATTATTTGCATTCCACATTACATACTTAAGACAAAAGCCTGAAGAGCTGCTTCCTGTGCCCCTGATGTTTGTCACATGTTGTCACACCTGGGGCTGCAACTACTTCAAGTTTTGAGTGATTTCGTTCTTCTTGATTAATTAATTATTTTTTTCTTTAATTAAACACAATGGTCGAAACCATTAGATTACATGCAAGAAGATTAATTCCACTCCACTTGGAGAGAAAATGTTCAGTGAAGGAATTTCTTTTTCCACCCACTCAGCCGTGTTTTTCTCAAACCAATGGTCAGTTTGGTTTTGTGATCTGCAGACTAAAAGCGTGTGTAATTACTTCCTAAGCCTGATCACGTTTGAGGCTGCCTTGCTGCAAACTGGTTGCACTGTGCCTCTGTCCATCATGTATGGTGGTTACATTTCCTCTCACCACAGTGGGCAGCGATTATAACAAATGGATGAGTTCAAACCATCTGTAAGACATTTGATTAACAACACCGAACCTCTGTCGGGAGACAGAGCCCAGAATGGTACTTGATGTGGAATTGCACTAATGACAGTGCCTGAGAAGTAGCCATGCTCTAGGAAAAACATCACAGAATGAGAAATTAGAGCCTTGAAGAGACAGACGAGGTTTGTAGCGAGCAGCTCCGGGTGGCCTCTGCATCCATCTCACACATGATTTGATTGGTGCTCCCAGTCATCAGCTCAGCCTCTTGGTGCAGCTGTTGAAGCTAATGTGGCATGAAACAAAACAGATGTTTCTTCTGGTGTCTTTCCTCTTCTCCTCTCCATCTCCTTCAATATTTTGGGACTTGCACACTTGTTTTGCACACACAGAAGTGTATGATCCCCAGATTTGTACTATTAGGATTTCATTTTTAACAGTTTGAAACTACAGAACTATAAAAAATACTGCCATTTTTAAGAGCACAGATTGATTCTCGAAGTGCTACAGCAAAACAAGTTCTGCAATGTAGATGGCTTATTTTATGGGTAAGTTACTACCTGAAAACTTGGAACCAAATCTAGAACCTAAAGGGATCAGTACGCTTCAAACAAAGTGCTTGTCAGATTGTTGAACAGCGACAAGTCTGAATCTCTCTCCGCCCACACCAATGATGCATCCAACAATTTTTGTACCTTTCAAAAGTTGACAATTGAACAAACTAGCCCACTTGACACATTTTCAGAATTTGATAGAATAGAAGTTTGCCTGTTCCATGAGACAGGCGAGTGACTGATGTCAAGAACTCTTTCTGTGCAGATTGGCCTTTAAACGTACCCCAGCCTTAACTCTAACAATCCCAAGATAAGTAAATGACTCCCAGCTTCATCTCAATGGTGTTTTGCCTGTGGATAGCGCTTTTACTGAATAACATTACCAACTTTGTCTTTGTCAGGACACAGCACTGGACCCTGGAGAGGATGTGGCCCTTCTCTCAGTGAGCTTTGAGGATGCTGAGGCTACCCAAGTCTTCCCTAAACTCTACCTTTCCCCCAGCATTGAACAGTAAGCATATCGCATCTATTTATTTCTCCTTCCTTTATCAGTTGGTTCAGTTAAATGTACGTTTGGATGGAGATTGTGATTTGCGTATGAAGTCTGTGACACCACATGAATGAGCAAGACAGCAAATTTGACAATCAAAGTTAGACAATGAATGAGAATCAACTGGATTTATCATGTAAACTGAGATAATCAACTTTTTCTGTCCATTAACAATAAATGGGAGGTTGACGTTGGACCTATAGGTTGTTTTACCATTTCCATTGAAATTACCTTTATATAGTGATTATGCTAAAGTAAAAGAAGTTATATTGTGTCACTTTGTCCATGAAACAAGGCATTAACATTTACTTTCTTGTACAGTAGTATTTCTATGAAGTACGACCAGAAACTATCGTCTTGCCACTGTGCACATTTAGTAAACACTTTATTAACCATCCAGGATTAATTTTCTTTAAATCAGACACATTCCTGCAGTATTAAGAGAGAATGAAAAGGTCAACGAGTTTGTTCCAGGTATCTACTTGTACAGACAAGCTACCTTTAGAATCACAAGGAAGGTCAGCCAAAGGTGACATGGGCCTCTCGCTCCGCTTCTGATTTCGAGGATGCAATATGTAGTTCACGGATTAGCGTGAGTGTGCTGCAAATCTAGCGACATATTATGTCATTGTGAATAATCCCACATCCCTGTGTCTGGATTCATCAGTCGGTTCCTCAAAAACAACAAGGGAAGAACAAAAAAATGAGATGGATGACACACAGCGTCTGAGCTTGGGATGACTGGATGTCTGCAGACATCTGGGGTGTTAACAGTACAGAGACGGTGTGTGTGTGTGTG
>NW_023339873.1:20436276-20446709 GCF_004916995.1 Morone saxatilis
GTGTGTGTGTGTGTGAGAGAGCCAGGTATGGGCCCACTCTGACCTCAGGGCCCCACAGTCTGGGCTTTCGTGCTCAGAATAATCTCAGGCTGATGTTTATTTACAAGCACACGCCCCGTCGCACCAGGTTAAGAGACCTCTGTTCCACCACCACCACCACTACTACTCTCTCTCTCTTTCTCTCCCGCTCATCCTCCTCCTGTTCATCCTCTTCATCTTCAGTGCTTCTCTGTGGCTCCTCTGGTCCTCTCCAGTTGTTTTTAGTTTTCACAGTAATCATATCCTCCCTCCCCTCTTCTGTCTCCCTCCATTTTCAGTCCATTTCTGCACATTATCTCTCTCTCATTTACTGTGTGTATCCACTTATCTCTCACTCTCTGGCACAATCACTAAAGCAGATACATGCGCACACAAACAGACGCTCCTCCTCTCCAATATGTAAAAATGAACTGTGACAGGACCTTATCCCCGTGCAGCGATTGCAACAAAATACCCTAATTACACCATACAAAACAAAGGTCACCTACCTACTGCTTGTCCTACATATTCCTCACTTTTTCCCTGCTGTGCATGTGTAAGAGCGTGTCTAAGAGAGAGTGCAATGTCTCCTTTATAAGACATTATTTTCCTAACCTTGATGTAGCACATCATCCAAGATGTTTTATCTTTTCACTGTAGTACAAGCACTGAATACAAAGACCCAAGCTTTAGCTTTTAATTCAATACTGATATTTTTCTGATAATGGCTTACATGTACTAGGCATGGTCATATTAAAGGCCGTGTTTTAACAAGGAATGCGCTGTTTTGATGGGCACCTTTCTGCACAGGAAATCGGCTTGCTTGAACAAGCTTTCACCAGGAGCGTTGTTATGGTGTTGAAATTGCAAAATACCTCAGGGTTAAGATGTGCATGTTCACTGCATATGTCTGCTAGTTTTATGATGGAGCTGTGTGTATGTGTGTGTGTTTCGCGAGGGAGACTGACCTTACCACGTTTCCAGACCGGGCTGAAGCTGTTGCAGTGGTGTTGGAGGCTCTCGTCCTCTGCCAGTTGCGTGAGGAGAACAGACAGAAGGAGGCTACAGGCAGCAGAGTGGAGAGCAGGAAGTGGGGAAACTACGGCGCAGGGGATGGAGAAGGGCGGTTGCCGGCGGAGCGGCGGGGGGTTAGATAAAGGAGGAGAGGCTGTAAAACAAATCCTCCTCATCTAAACCCTCTAAGAAAAATCTCAAAATGCAGAGGCTTAACAACGCCACATTGAGCCAAGCTCTCATTTACCACCTTTCTTCTCCTGCTTAATGTTGCCTCTTTGTCTTGAGATATTTGCACATATGCATATGCGGGCTGTGTATAAATATGCTCCGCTGCATGCTGTTGTGCACCTTTTTGTCAGCTGTGTGGGAGTGTGTTAATTCATGACCCAGGGCAAAAATGTATGTCTTTTGCGCTGTTGTTTGAAGACAAACGTTTGCATGTGTGTGCGAGTTCTTGCATGAGCGCATTTGTATTGTACTCATCGTGGATGCTACCTAATTTAGCATGCGGATGTGTAAGCCTTTTTCTGTACATGTGTTGATGCAGATCTGTTACCCTGTTAGTTTTCCTCCGTGTCCTTGCTGACCCTTGTTAGTCTTTGGTATTGTGTAGCTGCCCGTTGTCTCTGCATTGGCTCCAGTGGAGAGGAAAACTCATTTGTTGCAGCGTTCCTGCACATTTCTCTGTTTTTCTGGCAAGCATTTGATAGACAGCGACATTCAGGAGCTTCTGCATTAACCCGAGCGACCACAAATGTTCACAATATCATATGATGCCAAAATAAAATTCACATCAAAACAGCTTTGGAAATTGTTTAAATCAGGTCTAGTTTTGTGAAATAGTGAGTGTAGCAGCTGTGGACAGCTACAGAAATTGTCTCAGCTTTGGTTTTTGGCACCGCTGGATTTCTGTGTTGGTACAGGCTGTCATATCAACTACATCTATTCAGTGTCAAGATGTTCCCTGGTTCTTTATGTCTGAAATATCTCTGTCATTCCAGCTTTAAATCAATCATTCTATCTTTTTTTTTAAAAACATTTTATTGTCTGCGTTCATCCTCCATCTGTCCACACCTCTATTCTTCCTTCTGTCACTCCCTTATCCCCTATACTGCTGTCTGTCTGTCTGTGTACACTTTGTTTTAATTTACTTTTCCAAATAAATTTGTAATCCTTAAGATTTCTGTCCTGGTTGATTTGCTGACACCCATGATTACCATGGTAACAGCAAGTGCAGATTAATACTACAGCAAACACTTGTTGAGCAGCTAAAGAAGAACAGCTGCTGTATCTGTTTACAGTGCAGCCAAACAAAAGCTTCAGTTTGAATCAGTACAGCTGTCTACACAGGCCAGACTTACGCTGCACTCGCACTATACGCTCCTATCCGCGACCACAACCATATTTTTAGGCTTTAAGTCTTTTTTCTTGGGTTTTTCTCTCGTAACTGCGAGCATTGAGTACAACACTGCCAAAATGTGGGTGACCTACACTTAATACTGTGCCTGAATGCATCCTGTAGACAGACGGAAGCTGCTGCTCTGCTTAAGTGCCTCCTGTGTAGACATTGTGTTAAAAATCATCTATGGATTATTTATTTTTTTTAAAATGCAGAAAATTACATTTTTTTTGTTTTGTCGCCCACTAACAACGGTAACAAACACATTGTCTCTCCTGTGGTTGCTTTAAAATAAAAGCCACCCCATATTCCGTTTGCATTAGCAGTTACTTAATACAGCTCTGACACAGTGTTAAGAGAGTGAACAGTATACAGTGAGACTCTTAGCAGTGAGATTAAATGACCCTGGATTACATCCAGGGAATCTCTCATGCATTGGTGGACAATATGAATCCAGAGCAGAAATAGCAGACTCCGCCACTACCAATAAAAAAACTATATTGGGAGATAATTACTAAAGGGAAATAAATTTTTTGGCTACTACTGAATAAGTGCAATAAATCGTATCAAAAATGTGATTTGATTTCTTGAAAATGTAACTTTAAACTAACCCAAGCTACCATAAAATGGTCATACAATGGTATACTAAAATTAACATCAAAACAGCTTTGGAAATTGTTTAAATAGTGAGTGGGAACAACTATGGACGTGTATATTATTTTGTCAATCATCTGATCATTTCGTCCATCGTTCTGTTGTTTGTCCATTCATCCTCCCATCCCTTGCTTTCGTGTCACTGTTGTCTTGTCTACTTTTCTTTTAATTCACTTATTTCCATTTTTTAACTCTTGTGTCCTCGGTTGTATCTCTCCAAACGCCCCCCTCCCCTTCCCTCCTGTTTTTCACATGTCTGCCGCCTGTCTCTTTTCTCTCCATCTTTCTCCGTTTTTCTATCACTCTCTCTCCTCTGCTGATCCCTCTGGCTGATCCTCAAAGGGAACCGAGAGAGTGAGTGGGACTTAAAAGAGAGAGAAGAGCTGTGCTCTACCCAGCAAGGTCGTCCCTCGCTCGACTAAAACGCAGCGAGGAAAAAAAAACAAAAAAAACAACACACGGGAGAAGAGAGCTTTTCCCTCTCTCTCCTTTTCTCTTTCCTCCACCTCTCTACTCTTCTCTTTCATCACTCCTGAGTTGTTTGATATCTCACTTTTACTCTCCTTCAGCAGGGGCTCGGATCTAAGAGCTCTGAACGCAAACTCGTAAGCCCCCTGAGCTACAGTGTTATACCTCTATTTCTATTCCCTCTTCCTCTCTCTTTCTTACTCTCTCTGTTACTTTTTCTTCCCCTGTCTTC
This sequence comes from Morone saxatilis, assembly GCF_004916995.1. Lineage (NCBI taxonomy): Eukaryota > Metazoa > Chordata > Actinopteri > Moronidae > Morone > Morone saxatilis. The sequence continues at coordinate 20,440,065 of NW_023339873.1, forward strand.
AAACAGACGATCACTGTAATGTTTTCTGCCTTACAGAGCGGCAAGGGGAAAAAAGATGTTGAAATACCCTGACAGACACCCACATTTTTACCAATAATGTACAGTGTATTTAGACTGTTGCATGGGCTCCTCTTTGATGGGACTGTACCACTGTATTTGCTTCTTTTTCTGTAGAAATTATTGATTGTGAGAAGTCAAATCACTGTTACTCTGTAGGTTTACCGATTCACCTGCTTAAGAATCAGTGTTGATTTGTTATATAATGTTTAACTGGCTGCAAGGAGGAAAATATACTGTGAAAGGCATGGTGTTATGCTGTGCAGCGCCTAAGATTTTCCCCTCCCTGCCCATGTAAACTAGCTGTTGTGTTAAATACATGTAGACATTAAGAGAATGTAAAAAATGTTTGTTTGAAGGTGTCTTTTGGTGGAATTTGTTGTCAAGCAAAAATATTTCTTTAACACTAGTGTTGCAGTGGAGGATGTGTTATTATCAGACAAAAAATGCGTAATTCTTGTATTCCAGAGAAACAGTTCTGTTAGTTAGGAAATGGGGCAAAAGCAGGGTCAATAGTATCAAGTGGTTTGGGAGTGTGTTGGCTTCTATATACCAAAGAGACAAGTCCAATTAGGGATATGAATTTGAATCGGATTGGGCAGAGATTTTCAGAAGATGCAGATCAAACATACGTCCCTGTGGAATTTTTTAACATCAATCTCACACAAGACATCAAACAGTTTCTGCTGAACGAACATAGATAGTATCCTTCTGTGGCTTTAGGCAACACTGTCTTTACTTTCAAATGTTATCATTTCACTGAGCTGTATGTTACATACAGTATATGGCATGGTAGTTGGTGACTTTCTTTAAATCTGTAATAACTGATTTTTTGGCCAACTCGGGGCAACAGTGACATTTTATCACCTTTTTAGGTTGATATGGCAAACATATTAGGAAACATCCAGCAGATAATGGGCAACATTAGCATTCATTTGCAATCTATAAATCCACACGAAATCTAGACTCTACTTCTCTGTTTTGCTCTGCACCCACTCCTTCTCCAACAGCAAGGGGAATATCTGTCTCTTTTGCTGCTAAATGCTCCACTTTGTTCACCAGTTGGTCACTAACTGTGTCTGTCTGCTGTCTGGTGCTGGGCAGGGAGTGTTCAGTGAGGTTTTTTTTTTGCTGTAAAGGGCTGCCTGCTGTGGCCGAAGACAGCGCTGATGAGACCAGTGAAGGTGCACCAGAAAACCAAAACATTGAGCTGAAAGACACTAAGGCGTAGTAGAGCAGAGAGAAACTGTACACTGAGGTTATCATTCTCTGTCTGATTCTTCACATCCAAATAGTCATGTGATCTTTTTTGACTTTGATATAGAAATATTGATTATTGGTGCTTTAAAGAACACAAACACTATTGAGAATTTACCTTTGGGGGCTGGGACCAGGAACCTTTGGTGTTTTTGCTCTTAAAAATTACTAATTGATTTGATTAGTTTTCTTTAGGACTATGTATATCATAACTGATTAATGCTTTACCACTGTGCTACCATAGCCATTTTTAGGAACGGCATAATCAAGTTTTTTTGGCCCCAATTTTGAGTCCTTTTCCAATACAAAGTCCAATTCAGTAATTTAATTGTTTTTACAGTATTTAAATGTTGAATAAATTTGTCTGACAGATGTATCCTACTAAATCTGACATACCTTATTTTTCATAAGCTGAAGGCCCTGTTTCAAAGCTATTAAGTTGGTAAACTTAAATTATTGATATTAAAGAAAGTTTACCTGGAGTCTAGGAGTACAAAAACTCACTACTGAGTGATGCTTCTTTTACCTCATAAACAATCTCTGGCTGAGTACAGACACCGGCTTGCAGAGAGCACACAACCCTGACAGGAGACAAATTTAATTTTGGCCTGCCATCAAGTTACTCGCGGAATTAAAGTTAATTAGCGACAGCTGCCGTGGACGTTTGTCATTTTAACTGTCACTTAAAGAAATGGTCCACGCTGGCTAAGAACTGCGGAGCTGCAACCTGAATGTTTTGTACATTGCTGTTTACTGATGATGAAGAGAGAGGAGAGAAGACAGATCCGTCCATCTCTCGTGCAATCATATCATTTTTTACATTCACACACTCATATGCAGTGAAATGTTGCACTGTAGAACCCAGCTGTCATTAAGGAGAGCAGCGCTGCAACACTGGCAGACTAAGGTGGACAGAACAGCATAATACATTAAGGAAAAAATCCGAGTTAGATCAGTTTTATTTTAGATACCAGTTCATTAGAATATTCCTGGATTGGCCCGATACCATCTTTTTTTTTACATTCTTTTATTATTGTTGTTGTTGTTGTTGTTGTTAAGGCTTCAGCAATAAAATGCTCATTAGTATGGCTTACTGAGTTCTTATCTGTAATAGTGAACAATTACAAATGAGTGATTCATTGCAGCTTACATCAGAGAGCCTCAGTGTTTAATTTGGCTCTGTAACCATCAGCAGCAGCCACACATCTGCAGAATCTTTATTTTCTTTAACCTGATTGCTTTTGTGTCTCCTCCGACCATTTTGTAACGAGACTCATCGCTCTTTTCATTTTCACTTTTACTTCTCGTTTACCTGATTGTACTGTGCCCATGAGATGAGTTGGATACATCTCTCCTTCCCCCAGAAAACCTGCTGCATTGCATAAAAGAATCGAGTGGGCACCGTCTCTGCCCCCAAACCAGATTTAGGAGCCCAGAAAAATCAACACAGAGAGACAGTTTTAGGCTGCAGTGCACTTATGTTTGTGTATCTGCATTTGCCTTTAGGTGCCTGGGTGTGTGTGTGTGTGTGTGTACGTGCATGCCTGCCTGCTGATGTGTGTGAGTATGTGTGTGTGCATGTGCCTGTGTGGGTGTACAGTTTGTGTGTGTCCCTTCTCCAGGGTCTGTAGAGGTGTTTTATAGCCTTTGAAAATCTTTGCATTTCGATCAGATATTTTTCAAGGTTCTGTGAGCGTCTTGTCACAGTCAGAAATTGTCAGTCTGATAAAATAAATCCACCACTAACCCAGCAAACCCACTCAACAGTCTGAGATGTCAGCGCAGACACTTCTCTCACTCTCAAAGCACTCCACCACTTTTTCCTCCTCCCTTTCTAATTGAACACTTGTGCGTTATGTGTTTTTCTATATGTCTGTGAGTTTTGTGATGCCGCTTTGGTATTGTAAGTAGGTTCTCCTTAATATATAAGCCTTCTTAAATCCACTGTGGTTAATATACAGTGTGTGTTTATGCTAAATATCTTCACTGATGTCAAAACATTAGATGTGAGCAGCTTTGTTTATTAAAAAGCTGCTGTAGAGGGATCAAAACATGAAAATGGCATGACGACTGGAAGTTTACAAATAGCTATGAAAATGTAGTGGCTGTTAACAATAGATATACATACATATTAGCAATAATAAATAATTTTTATGAATCATGAGTCACATTGCAAATATGCAATATTAAAAGGCATAAGTAGAGAAAATGCAAAGTAAATAGTAATGTGTCGTTTTAAGTAATATTTCATACAGTTAACATATCCATTAGTGTGCAATGCAGAAATTTTACACACATTCAGAAAAATCTTGCAGATAGTCATTCAAGTCATCAACTGTAGTGGTAGAGATATCAGTCACACAGGCCACTGTATACCCCCTGAAAACCCTCAGAAACATTTTTGTAGCTTTTTCTCAAATATTAATGACTAAATAAGCAACAATAAAACTCAGTTCAGTCAATCAAAAAAAAACTCTCAGGGTGTTTTTATTAAGAGTTAAACAGTAAAACAAAACTCAGGCAAGAGTTAAGAAGGGCCTTTATGTCAGAAGCATTATGGTTCTCCTACGTGGCACACACTTTTGCGGGTGCCGCTATTTATTATCCCTTGTCTAAGTTCAGCAGATCTATCATCATTAATATTTCCAGCTTTGGAATGAGGAATTATCAATGGACTGACGATATTCAATATATTTTGATCATTTACATTTCTGCTTCACCACAAGTAAACACGTCAACTGTCATGCAAAAAATGAACAATTCAGTAGTTGCAGTAGTAGTTGCAAACTGGGATTAATTCCCATATGGCCTGCTGCACCCAACTGTGTCCTTTCCGATACATCTCAGCAAGTATATCTTGTTTAAAGGGTTAGTAATCCAGTGATATACATTACATTAGTCATGATATGCAGCGAGTTTTGTGCAGCTCACGACCATTAGAACCTTCCTCGCCACTAGATACATGGAAGTATATGTGGCCCTGTTGCACAACCTTATCAGATACTGGAGAGAGTATGTAATGGTTGCAGCCTGAAGCTCCTATTAATCTGGTTTTATCCAAATGGATGATGAATAGTAAATCTGAGTAAAATTCAGCACTGTTATGCCAGGATAGTCACCTCATAACAGAAAGGTTACTGACTCCTATTGCCATAGGCCAAGGGCGCCTTGTCCAGTCACAGAGGAAGAATAGGCTGTTATTTAGTCCAAACAGTCAACAAGCAGAGTCATATGTGGGCCTCTGAGGAACCTCCAGGCTTTAGGAAATGAAGAAGGCAATCAAAATGGAAATGTTGCTGCTTTGAAACTATATTTGAATCTCCAAACAGTTCTTCTTGGCCTTATCTTTCACTTTGGTAATGAATCATGTCTGCCCTCTTCCCAATTGGGCCTTTATCTGCTCTCACGCTGTCACTGCACTGCCATACACACCATCTATCACACACACACAACAACACAGAAATAAACAAACTGAGCTTCGTCACCATCCACCTGAGTCACACAGGATAATCTCTCTGGTTGATGAAGTCACAGGCAGCCCTGTCACTGTACAGCATGAGTGTGTGTGTTTGTTTGCATGCATGCATGTACCGCTGTCTACTGTAAATATGTCATACAGTAGGTTGCATTGCTCAGAGGGGTTGTGTTAGGCAGCATGTCTGCACGATGACTCCAGTATGTGTGGGTAGTGTTGAGAGTGGTGTCACCAGTGGAGACTGAAGCAGGGACTCTTCAGGGTGCCACTTGGAAAGTAAAACACCATTATGTCTAGATTCCGAGCCCACCCACAGGAAACTCCATTTAAAGCAATTTAAAGCTCATGCTGCACTGACTTATTAATAAAGAAACCAGCAGGACCGTCCTACCGGTTGTTTTCTTTACATTTTGAAGATATGGATATGTATTTTTATTTATATGTGTGTAAACATGACCCATACTCAAAGTGTACATATTCAGTCACTTTCAAACATTTTATTTGACCCACAACATGACTTTGGTCAGTGTGCTCTCAGCCCACTCTGTGGTTAAAGGGGAACTCCACTGATTTTACACATAGAGTTCAGTCTGCGAGTCATGGAGTACCACTCAACCTGTGAAAATGTCCTCAAGTATTATAAAATAACCCAGATGATGTCATCAGGGTGTTATGACTGCTGGGGCCTGGAGACTACAAATTGTTAACAGAAAACCTGCTTAACGAACAGGGGCCGTGCAGTTTGAAAAATGCAGGCAGGGAGTGTCAAACAAAAAAAATGCTGCATTGCATTATGGGGAATGTGGAAGCAGCATTTCTCTTCAGCTTGACTCATATTAGTGACTAAAAGTCAGTATACGTTACCCTCAGCTACATTAATTCTGAAGTAATCTTTCTTACGTGAGTTCCCCAACTTTATGCAAGTGCAAAACCAAATGTGTGATTTAGTATTACATATTGTATATTTGATTGGATTCAACTTTGTCATTGCAAATACAGGTACAAAACAATTGCAATTGCAGTTAGCATCAATCAGAAGTATTAAAGTAAAGTATTCAGTGGTTGTCACAATCCTGTGTCATCTTTATGGCGTATCATAACTACTCAAATATGGGGTGCAGGTTTGCATATTTCAACTTAGTGCCTAATGAAATTCTTACCGGTTAGCTTGGATTTGAGATAAGATGTTGCTTTTCAAATGTTTGAATCTTAGTTTTGGCACCTAAGTGCAATTTATAAACCCCTCCACAGTAAAACATGGCTAATGATGAAGAAATATGCTGTGCAGTCAGCATTTTTTAGTTGAGGTTGTTGGGCCTGTTCAAGGTGAAGGCTGAAAACTTTCAACTTGTAATCATATTTTAGAACCGTGATTCCCAACTGGTGGGTCAGATCCATTCAGAGAGGGTCGCAAGGGGGTCAACCTCAGAAGAACTTTACTTTGCAATATAGAAATCCCTAGTCCTATTTTGTACTTCCTGCTGAGTAAAGTCACTACAAAAACTGCAACTTTACCACAAAAAATCAGACCTGACCCTGAAAAAACTCTCTACCAGCCCGAACTGAACCCAAAACTAGGAATTTCCTCTTTAATAAAAAATAAAAAATAAAAAACAGTAATAATTTAAATACTTTATTACCCCAACTCGTCGGGTTAGGTCGAATTAGGTTTCGGCAAAGAATCAAACTTCTACATACATGTAGACTATTGGTGCTAGCTCTGTCTTGACTGTGCGGGTCTTTCCAGAGTCTTGGCTGCCTTGAGCTGCTTTAGGACAAGCTAGCTGCTACACATCAGGCTGACAATTATGAAACAAAATGTATTCAACTTTGTTTTAGTTCAATTCAATTCAATT
>NW_023339873.1:20446809-20466769 GCF_004916995.1 Morone saxatilis
GTGCACCATGGGAAATCTATTTTAGTGAAATATTATTTTCAGCTCTGCACCTGTTCTTTTTATCTGGCCTGTTTACAATGCTATATCAATGGTTGTGGTATCCTGAAATATTTGTAACTGCCATTGCAATTTTTTTCAAATGTTAAGCCCAAATTGCACTCTCTTTCTGTTAGTGTTTCTTTAAGTATTTTAATTTTCACAATGAGAAGAACTCCCACACACTGAAACATGACATGTTGCACAAACCGAAACATTGTTTAGCAGTAAGCGAGACAGTGTGCAGGAGTTCTCATTGTTTTCAAGTTGCACCTTCCTCCAACGCACCTGTTACACATTCAGGTGTACAGAGACTTTATTTTTTATATAGTTTGGTGAAATAAAAGCATAGTATCCTCACAGGAAGAAGGTCCGGAGATTAAAATCCACTGACAGGCAGAATGAATGGATATAAACTGAATTTGTGTTGGTCTAATGTGGACCATGACCTGACGTCCAAAGGAAAATTCGTTTGATACTAGCGCAAGAGACTGGTGTCTAATCAGCCTCCATTCAATTAGGTGTTCCAGAGGCAGAACCATTGAAATCCAAAATGCATCACATTTGTTTGCATGCCTGCTATTGACACAAATGAGTGACGAACACACCACCATCTATTTTGTGCCTCTGTCCGCATTTCCATCTGAATGATATGGAGCTATTCTTAGATCTGTGGGAGGATAGATGGGCATCATTTAGATTTTCATTTTCAAAGGCTTCTCTTCTCGTTGCTGCAAGTCATTTTCAATCGACCATTTGTTGGTGCACAGCAAAATGCACAGGCTAATGCTAATTATGTGCACAAAGCCTACTGTAAATGGTGGCTTTGGAGTTCTGGAGAAAAGGATTTTGACAATGAAAATGGGTTCATGACAGTTTGCATGGCTTCTCTGTGAATAAGACCTCATTAATATTCAGCCAAGCATCATTTGGCAAAAATATATTTAGAGCAGCGATCTAGAGGAAAAGCTGTTACATATTTGAATCTTTGTGGTTGGGTTTGATTGTTTAGCTAATTTTAGTAAACTACCAGTAAAAACTCCTGAATGTGACAGATGAGCAGCTGATGAGAAACCAGCTGTTATTTACACAACTCCATTATTTATCTTGAATCTAGGTGTGTGTACAGTCCAGTCCCTGTTGACCTCTTCCTGACCTCTGTGAAGACATCATTTTCCCATAAATATGTGTGGTTTTTAGTTATGACCATAAGGTGGAGCACATTGAACTGCGCTACACCTTCCTCCTCTCTACTCCCACAACCTTTCTTTGGAATTTTAAACATTGTGCAATTCTCTGAGCTTCTGTGTTAGTTACCGCCTTTGAGCTTCATACACCATGGTGACTCACAAATATTGAAAAATGCTCTACTGAATGTAGTTTTTTGGTACATTACCATGATGTGCGCATGGTCTTCATAACCTAATACACACCTTCAACTGCTGGCACCAAAATAAAAAGGAGAAAACTATAAATTCAGATGAAAGATATTAGCCTTTACTTATAAAATGATTATAATTGTTATTTTAATTAATTAGTCTAAACGCATAGATGAGCAGTTAGATAATTTCCATGCTTTTTTAAGTCACGTCTTAGTGACTTGAGGTGTGACTTGGACTTGGTTCAAAAGATAGTCAGGGATGATGTGATGGAATTGGTAAGATCATGACCATGGTCTGTGACTCACTGTTGTTGTGTTTCACGTTTAGATACATTATTATCTCTTTTTAAATCATAGACTTTCCGATCAACGAACAGGACAAGCCCTCGGGGCTGGATGTCAACATATGTGGTCTTTGACATTTGACATAATGTTACATGATGTAGGCTATTTACATGCATTGTGCATGCTTAACCTGGTAAACAGCAGTCATCCACTTTGGCATTGCTTTTAATGACATAACAGCATTTCTAAATGGCCTGTGACTGCCCTGCTATAATGAAGAATGGAATAAAAATAGAAAGCAGCGGAAGAAATCCCCCTCTATGTGTCTTAAAATGAGAATTAAAAGCCAATAAGCGGTGCCTTAAGACCTTTAACCCATCCTCAGGGTATTCCCTCTGTTTTTGCCCCAGATCAGAAAAAAAATGAGGGAGTGACTACTTCGGTTGGTTAGTCACTGGGGAGCTGCAGCAGCAGATTTCCTGATTAAACTAGCATGCACTAATCACTAATGGAGCTGTGCTGCAGGATGGAATCAGGAGGATGTCAAAAGAATAAATGAACAAGTGAAGGAGAAAAGGCAGGATGCCACAGGCATGAGACACTCCTTTATTTTTTAATCCCACAACTTCTGGAGATGGCAGCTAACTAATGTGCTCTGTTTAGGTTTTGGTTTTGCTCAGTAGTTTAGGCAGGTGGTCATACAAAGTCTTGAACTGTCCAAATAATTGACGTAGTGGCAGAGAGAACATGGTAGTAACTTTATTTTCTGTGTAGTTACAGGATAACTGTTGTCTTTTTTCTCTCAATCAGTGCTCTGGGAGGCTCTTCAGCACTTCATATCCCAGCATTCCCTAGTGGAGGATGCCTAATTGACTATGTCCCTCAAGTGTGCCAGCTACTCACCAACAAGGTAAAAGTGTTTAGTATAACTCATTTTACTTACTTACAATGTGGTTAGATGTGCTTTGTTTTATTGTGTGTATGTGGGTGTCTGCATTACAATGAAATAATGTCTCTATTAGTGTTGAAGTCTGCATCAATTTATATTATTTGTAACACTTAAGGGTTATATATACAATCACCAATGCGTGTTTGGTCGAAATAAATCCTTAATTCTCAGAGTTAGACGTGAAAGTATTCAGGAAAAGGCTGCAGTGGTTGCAACATGAGCTAATATGAATCCTTGGGAATAAATGCACCCTTTTTTTCCTCTGACAGACTCAGATTGTTATTCTGAGTGTCTGACAGCATTACGGAAAGGATCCCTACAAATATATATATTTTATTTAATGAGAAACAGAATCACTATCGCTCGCCACCAGACCAGATAGACAAAAAAGGTAATTTTCCATATGTCATTGTAACTTCATTCAAAGTTGACAGGAACACAATACAGCTTACCAAACCCATCTTTGTTAGTATTTCCACTGTTCCAACAATCGTCAGCTTTTGGTTTGGTCAAAATAAATCCTGAATTGGCAGACGTAGATGGTAAAAACGGCAATTTCAGTGGCTTTCCTGCAGATGGAGCAGACCGGCTACGTAAACAAACCACAGAGAGGCTGCGATAGCAACACAGGCAGAGAGAGTGTGATTTCATTCTCTGCTCAGGACACCATGACTCCACTATTTCTTTACATAGCAAATAGTGGTTTTCTGCTATATGAATGTCTTTAATGTCTAGCTACTATAAGTATGAGCAAGGCATGTGACTCATTTATTGTATAGTTATAAGCTTTGGTCCAGCCACACGTGTGTCCACTGTAGAAAGTGTTTTGTCAAGCTGTGTGTTTGTATGTGTGTGTGTGTGTTAATATGTGTATGTGCATTCATGCACATGTGTCTGGCATCTGCCGACGTGGGCGTACTGGCCAACCTCCATAGGCCGTCTGAGCGCTCCATGGCCTCTGCAGGTTGACAGGTAGATATGCTGTGTAGACGCGATGTAATGCCATTTCCCTCAGGAGAAATGCCCATCCTCCACAGCCTCACACACACACACACACACAAACACACCGACCTACACACACGTACGCATAATGCACACAGATACCCTCCATCTCTTCCTATTCACCTGGACTCTGACCAGCATACTTAGGTTGTCTGGAACACTTGTGTCCCTGACTGACCTCCATGTCTCTGGGGGTTTAAGTCCAGCAGCAGTGTCAAAACCTCTCCCTCCACCCCCCAACTCATATGCTGCCTGGAACACACACACCAACACCATTGATTTCACTGCTGGTGTGTTGCAGTAAGTGTAACCAGCACTAAGCTCTGAATACTGGCACACTGCTGTTGGTAAATTCAAAAGTATTATTGATGTTTATTCTTCTTTTGTGCCATAGGCTTGTGGCTTAATACTTCAACATGGAGCTATGGCTCAGGAGGTACCATTAATCACAGGGTTTGAGGTTCGATCCATGAGGTTTCCTTAAGCAAGACACTAGACCCCAAGTTGCTCTCAATGAGGAGACCAGTGACTTAAATCCGTGTGTGAATGGATGAATGAAAGGCAATACTGTAAAGCGCTTTGTCTGTTAAGGTAGAAAGGGCTGTATAAATGCACTCCATTTACCATTTAAGAAACATCTTACTGCCCTGGCAGCAGTGTAAAGAGCACTTTGACCAACACAACAGAGCCACAAACTATACACCTTAATATACCGGTATGTTGTTTCAGTTTAATTTCTTTAGTGTATAATCGCAAGAGGCCTTGTGCTCCTGTGGAAAACATTTGTAAAATCTTTCACCCTGATCTATTTCATGCCCATTCACATGCAAGCTGTGAATGCGTGGAAGCATTTTGTGTTCAACAGGGTAAATATAAAAACTGTAAGTAAAGATGAAGCAGTTTGCAGCCTTTTAAAATAGAACTTTGTTCTAACAATACCACTGAAATAAATCTTAACACCACCTGTTTGTAGCAGGGATGCACAATATGGATTTTATTTTTATTTTTTTAGCCTATGCAATAACTAATAATTACTTGCTTGGCCGATACTGATACAATAACAGATAATTTTACATTTTTGTATTTGAAATTAATAACCTGTAACGTAAGACTGTAATGAGCAAAGATGGATGATTTAATAATCCATAGCTTTTTTCAAACTAAATGTGACAGCACTATTGTTAAATCATTAAAAACAAATAGCAGTTCATACTCTTCAAATGTTTGAACATTTACTTTTTCAAAAATTTCACAAACATACTACATCTTGCATAATAATTCTAAATAAATTATTACTGTTATAGACCAATCATTTATTGGCTCTAATTGTATTATTAGAATAATATGTACTGTAATAATATACCCATTTCCATGTCTGCATTTTAATTTATGTGCATCCCTAGTTTGTAACCTGATAACTTGAATCAAATCGTAGATGTGGACAGGCAGTGTTATGGAGCATTCCATTTGAACTGGGAAGTTGGAATTTTCAGCTGGAACGCCCCCCCTAAAGGCGACTGTCCAACTAGGAAAATTAGAAGGAAGAATCTCACCAACTCCGACCTCAAAATCCAATATGGCGGCTCCACGCATCAACTAAGTCAAAGTTGTAGTAATATTCGGTTTATTAGCACTTCTGTCTTTGTGTTTCTCGTTAAATCAGTAGTACTTCTGTCTGTGAACATGTTTGTATGAGCAAAATACAGTATAATGCATTGTTATCTACTGGTATTGTTAACAATGGCTAACCTGGCTAGAGCTTGGTTTTCTGACTTGTTGTACTGGAACTCAGTATTAGAAGGGAGAGTAGAGTAGATCAAACACTAAACATTACTACTATTACCATTATAACAGACATGACACTGTAGTTTGAGTTCATAGTCTCAAAGTGGGTTCATATAAAGCAGAAAGACACATGCTAAAAGACACAAAGCAATATTCGACTTCAATATAATCTCTTATTTTTTGTGAAATTTATCAACCACACTTGGTAAAAAAAACAAAAAAACAATGGTAAAGAAAAAACAGGACCAGCCAGGACAAGCTGTGCAGTCATTTTGTTCTTATAACACCATCAATTATTTCCTCCCACTTATTCCAGATGCCAGGATGGTATTGACACAACTATACTGCCACATACCTCAGCTGTGACCATGATTTTGCTGGGTGATGGCAGCACCTGGCATCTGCATCATTAAAAACAATCGCTCATGAAAATCAGCTACAGAAGCTAATAGGCCCTGAGGGGTTTTCAGTCATCTCCTATATGTACACACAGTATACAATCAGCTCACATGAGAAAAGGAATTAGCTTGCTTTCAATCAATTTCAATGAAATCATCCGTAATTGTTTGAAGAAATAGGCTCATGAGGGAGACGCTGAAAGTAATTAATAATGTAAGCAATATAAATAAATGTATCTGTGATTATTAAGTATGTTTATTTATTTAAAGGGTAAAATCAGAAGTGTCTCAGTACACTTTGCTGTGTAAGTGCATAGTGCATACATAAGTAGATTGTAACCCATACACCAAAAAAAGGAAAGAAATCAATCAATTGGTAGGAAAGTGCAGGTGTTACATTTAGGGTTAAATTATTCAACTGTAAGAAAGTGAAAATAGATCGCAGTGCCTTTCTGATCCAGTATGGTAAATGTGTGTCATTTTTTAACTGCTGCCAACAAATATGTACACACTAGATCTTGTTGAACCTGTTATATGTTGAAATAGTCATCAGAATGATGTTTAAATAAGGGCTAATCTAACATCTTAAACCTTTTAGCAGAATTTTGTCCAGTTTGAATAGACACAAATCAGTAAACAACTTTTAAATGTTTTTCACTCCTGACTGAAATTACACTTTTATTTTTTCATTAAATTATTTATCTAATCTGATTACTTTACAGAAATGTTCATTGGGCCGATTCATCTATACAGTAAAATTTCCACTCAACTTAAGAGCAATGAGTTGTGTGAGTCCATTTCCCAGAAGCTGAGTATACAGCAAACTTAACAATGAGTCATGATCCTTCTAACCTGGGCTTTCTTACAACTTCTTACAAAGATGCTGTACAAGTGACATTTGCACTGTGGCTGTTGCCAATTATAAGTACTGTATTGTGTGTGCTTGCCGCTTTTAATTAAAGATCCCCCAGTCATGTATTAAGGCATATCTATATTATATAATAATCTGCTTGGATTGGTGTCTGACATGTTTTTTCCACAAGAAATCCCTTCAAAAAAAATCTAAAACTTAACTTACTTACATCTTAAAACAATACATATGCACATTTTATGCATTTCTAAAGTTTTCCTGCTGGACACAAGATGTCTTCACTGTAAAGTCCATTCTCAGTGGATGTGAACTGGTGGCTTCAAGTTTCTACTTGTACAAATCATGCTCATAGGCCCCGCCCATTAAAATCAGATTTTCAGTGAGCACAGAGAAACTTTCCACTTTCAGCACATTAATTTGAAAACACCCTTTATTTTATTTATTGTGATGTCACTTTTTCATGTAATTTCCATCTAGTAATCATTATTTTTTTCCCCAGTAAATATTCCTATTGTATTTGAATACTGATGCCTATGTAGATCTTATCAGATAACCAAAACACATGGATTTTTAAAGTGAGTTTGTAGTCAGATATCAGATCTGTCACTCTTTATAATATGAAAGCCGGGGGTGGTGTGAATGTGTATGTGACAGAGATTTCTTAATCACACAGCAGGAAGCACTTCCGGCGTTATTGCATCACACTCCCCACAGACACATGCACAAACACAATAAATGGATGTGCAGGCGAGGGAGTCATGGGCACAGGCAGGTTTGAATACCTGCAGAGCGAGATCACCTGTCTTGCATCACTCAAACCTCCAGGCAGCCAATAAAAAGACTTGGTTGCGACTCACAGCGACAGTAGGGGCGGGAAATCCTTTCACAGCATGGGTGGGAAAGTTCAGTGATCCACAGTTCCCTTGAAACAGGCGCGCACACACGTACACGCAGTCTAACTAGATAAACAGCTTATTGAGTATGTGGCCTTGCAGCTTTTGAGAAAGCTAAATTGCCGCCTCCACTGTCCCATGTAAACATAATTGAACAGGAGGCTGAGTCACAATGCGTGTCTGTGTTTAAGAGCTCTTCCAGAGATGAGACCCGTCACACACACGACTGTGTGTATCAGAGATTACAACTTTCCTCTTTCACAAAATGCCGTCATTCATACATGGTTGATGAGTAATCACAACCATGCAGTAGCAGTGGGTAAGGAAGTACTGGCTCTAGCTTTATTCATGCCATATCCTGTCCTCAAATGAACCTCACAATTTTACTACGAGATTTTTACTGCTTAGGGCTGGGAAAAGTAATCAATAACTGCAATACACACTTTGATTATGCATTATAGATGCACTGGCACCAATATCACATTACATTATCACATTATTCTTGCATTGCTGGAGCAGAGGCTCGGTTTATCCCTTCTTGCAGATATGATAACTCTGAAACTGCTCCTCTTGCAAAATCTTTTGTCCAAATTATGGCTGTTTGACTGTATTTTTAAAAATATAGTCTTTCCTACAGCGACCATGGGTTTGACTCCAACCTGTGGCCCTTTGTTTTTGTTGGATAAAGCACCTCTGCTCCTTTTTACCTAAAAGTTACATAGTTTAGAAAACTATGTCACACAGTATCATGGGAAGCATTATCACAATATGAGAGATGAGAAATATTTGAGTTTGCCTTTGAGTCCCGGCCCTAATTCTGATGCATGCTGTACAATCCAGTCTCTAGTAAAATGCAGTCTAAATTCATGTATAACCTGGTAAAGTTTTTTGAATCCTTTAATAAATCTATTAAAGTTCATTGTTCAACCGTTGCAAGTAACTAAAGTTATGAATAACTAAAGATTTGTAATCGCCTTTTGTCAGCTGAGAATATGTTTTTATTGGGAGCCAAAAATATGTTCGAAGTTATGATTCATAAATATTAAATTGATAATTCTAAAATATTGATGTCATTTTCAAATGAATTTGAGGTGATCAGCTAAATAATTTCTGTGAAGGGGAGTACCTCCATTTACCATTAAGTAGGACTGTGTATTGGCAAGAATCTGGCGATATGATACAAAGGTTACAATTCAATATATATAGTGATACCATAAGCGATATATTGTGGGTTTTTTTTAATTAAATGAGCAGTGAGATCTGAATTTGTATTTATCACAGTCCATGTAACATCCAACATCTTAGCCCTCAGTTTCCAACACTGCTATCTAGTGATTGGAGCTTTAAATACTTTTTGAACTACAAAAACACTGTCCAATCCTGATCTTACAGTGTTGTGACAGAGTTTCTGTTTCTTTTCCCTCACTAACAACAATGAGTACAGACACCAGCTGGCAGCGCACATTACACACATTGATCTATATCCCTTTGATTAAATGGTGTGGACCAGGGGCATTCTCCTGTAGGTTTTCTTCCGCATTTTTTCAGTAATCTGAGCTTCACCAGCATGGCCCAGGTTCAGTGATATATAACCATCCTGCTAAGGCTTAGTCTTGCTAGGTGAATACGAGCAGGTCACCTTCATGGCTGGCTGGCTGACTGCAGGCTTTCTCACCTGCCCAGGATGCTCAACAGTCAAGCGAGGCCTGAGCTTTCTCCTCTTTGGACTTAAAGATAATCGCTAATCACACTTGTCAACACGCACTAAAGACATGTAGGTCATGGGCTCACAAGTGGAAAGCCCGTTCTGTTGTGCATGTGTAGGAGAGTTTGTACGGAGTAATTGTTTTTTGTTAATGCCTCACTGGTGGTTTTTATACATGCTCTCATGTATTTTTGAAAACCTGTTGCCTCTCAGCAAGGATGCCAGCCGAAGCCTTTCTGTGTGGAGCGTGTTCATGATACCATTGCTGATAAGCAGCAGTTGCTTGGGGTGTTGTAAAATGTAAAGCAACCCACCTTAAAACAAGCTCTTCAGTGTTTTTCTCCTTTTTTTAAAAATGATGCACAAGAAAAACTGAAATGTTTACCATATTGTATTAATAATTTAATAAGAATGAACATAATGTGGAGGCTCTGTGTAAAAATGTTGACTGAAATTAAGAAATCGTATTATAATGAACACAGTACTTTGAGCAGACTGTCGTTTCTATTTGACAGACACTATGGTAGAGCTTTTAACACCAGCTTATTTGGCTGTCAAGTGGTAAGCTAAACACTTTGTACTTCTGTGACATTTAAATTCGCCTGTACAAAGATTGCATGTAATACTACTTTTGTACTCTGAGCTGTCTGGTTTTAAAGTGAAAGCAACCATTAAAAAAACTCACCTCTCTTAATCTCTCTACAGGCCAAGGCATTGTTTACATTCTGGGTAGGTTCGCTCTGAAAGCCTCTCTGCTAACATGTACAGCACTGCCAGAATTTCCTCTCAGGCTGTACACAGACGGAGAGCTAGCTTTGCTGATAAGGACCTAATTCAGGTCAAGAAAGACCCGGAAACCATGTGGAGGGGGCAGCTGCTGAGGGGGATAAAAGGGGAATGCAGTTGATGAGATTAAAAACAATAAACACAATATTTTTATTAAACAGGATATATGTAAATGCTGTTGCTGCAAGGGTATTCTTCTGGGCTGGGGGGATCAAAGACCTTTAATCATGTAATCATGACGTCCCTAGTTCACATGTCCTCTCCCCTTTTGCTCCCATGTTTTCTGTCATTTTCTACTGTCACCTTTCAAATAATGTCAAATTCTTGAAAATCTGTTGCTGCTGTGAGGAACGTTCCCAAAAAAGGGCTACCAGATGCTCGCAAATTGTATGAACTACATTTTGAATCTGTGTTTTCATCAAGGGCCAAAATAGAGTAACAAAATAAAGCAGTTTTTATAGTGTATTGTAGTTGTAATAGGGCTGTATTGAATGTCATTTTTTTTTAAATGCAAAGCTTCGATGGAAGGTTACGAGTGAGCCTTCAAATATCTGTCGTCATATTTTATTTTATTTTATCAATACCCTAAAAAGAAAAAGTCCTCAATTTAAATAAAGTGATTCATTCATTTTATTTTTTTTGTTATGTAAAGGTATAATGATCAGGATTTGTCGAGAGAGAAGCAGTGGTTCAGCCAGCGAGAGAGTGAATGAAGAGAGGGAGCTGTGTTAGCCAGAACAAAAGCAGTAAATCAGAGATCTAAAACAGAATTTTCTGATTGTTTCATGGAGGTTACCTATTATAGCACAAATAAACACTACCACACCTCCCTGCGGGAATTCAAGTAGAGGAGAAAGACTGTGATATAGCTTGGTCGCTACTTTTATATATATAGTCCCAACCAGTGCTGCATTAAAATGTTGATTTCAAATTAAAATTTTAACGTTATGGATGAAGCATCAATGCTTCAAACTATTTGTTTTTTTTAAGGGAAATGTATTGTATGTGGACTGTTAACCATGGTAACCCAGTGAGGTACAAAGTGTTGGCAAGTTAACGATTGTGTATATAATTACTTTTAACATCTCTCTAGCAATTATATTTTGAGCAGGCATTAGCTTCTTTAAGGGAGTGACCCAGTGTTGCCAGGTGATCAATAGTTAATCATATTTGTGTGATCATTTAACCCTTTGTATCATGTATGATCAATAATTCTAAAATACTAATGTGTGATCGTTTTGACGTGTCATAGTTTCCTTTTTGTTTTTTAAATAATAGTGAAATGGTATGTAGCTCATTTGGGCCCAGCCTGATTCGTCACACATTCATTCTGTAAAGTCAATAAAATGCCAACAATATACATATTATTTAGTTTTTGTCTCTTTGTTGTGGTTTTTTAATGGTTGACTTTATTAACTTTATTGAGCCCAGTGAATGCCATCTTAACATTGCTCCTATAAGTCACTGCTGGGGTTCAAACTGTATTTTCCATTCGCCGTGCGTTTTGCTAATCCCATTGTGTGTACTAAACCTTTCACCTTTCCCTTTGTTCTCTCTAGGTGCAGTATGTCATCCAAGGCTATCACAAGAGGAGAGAGTACATCGCTGCCTTCCTCAGCCACTTTGGAATGTGAGTCAACTAGAGAGGACCACATCCTCCACTGAAGTGATCACAACTTGTGTTCGGCAGCCATGTATTTGTCTCTGTCCCTCGTTATTTTACAAGGTGCTGTAGGTGTAAAATAACACCTGGTGAGACTTTGCAGAAATTAATATGTGTGTGTATTGCAGGGGCGTGGTGGAGTATGATGCGGAGGGATTTACAAAACTGACTCTTCTACTCATGTGGAAGGACTTTTGCTTCCTAGTACACGGTAGGAAGTGGCAAAACACACACTTACATACTGCATGCATCACATTTGTTACTGTACAATAACCTTATTATTATCTTTCTCATTCGATATCTTTCTCTATCTGTCCCTCTGCTCCTCTTAGTGGATCTACCGCTGTACTTCCCCAGGGACCAGCCCACCCTCACCTTCCAGTCTGTGTACCACTTCACCAACAGTGGCCAGCTCTATTCTCAGGTGCAGAAGTCGTATCCCTACAGCCCTCGCTGGGATGGCAATGAGATGGCAAAGAGGGCCAAGTGAGTAGCTCCTGCCTCAGTAGATTCTATGCATGGAAATTATGCTATTTGATTTGTATAGATTTTATTTGCACATTGAGTTAGAATGAGATACAGTGGGCTTCAGCGACAGAATGTCTTGTAGGTATTGAAATACTCCACTAACTCAAGTGCATTTCAGGACTACTCTCCCAAGACTGTAACCCTTCTCTGATAAGTCATCCAGTCGTTTATCATGCTGAATTTTCTGTATGAATTACATTAGATATACCATACAATAAGACCGTATAGCTTGAACTGCACTATACACAACACAGGCCATTTGTTTATATTCACAGATTTTATTATACCTTCAGTAAACATTAACTGGTATGACCCCATTAGAGGAAATCTATAGGCGTCAGCTACGACCTGAATTGTTTGCTTTTTGCATGGCAAAGGTTAATAACTGCTGTAAATATTTGCAATAGATGTGAATGACACTACAGAAGGTTCAGAAGGCAATAGTAATCTGTTTTCTCAGACGTTATCTGTGTACTTTCTTTTATCACACAACAAATGCGGACCTATTTGGATTCTGGTCTGTTAGCTCCATGGATTTGACTGCAAGAGCTTTGGCTCAGCAAAGATTGATTAAAGGAAAATTCTGGTAGTTTTCATTCTTCCATTCTTTTTATTTTCATTCGTTCTAACGGAGCAAGCAGTGCAAGCCTCCTAAAGCTCTCTAAAACTGTAAAAACTCTGTAAAAACACATGTCCGAACAGAGAAATCTGCCTGCTGGATTTATTTTTGCTAACTGTACAGGGATCTGCAGTCAGACTGCTCGCCGACCTAGCTGTTTGGTTAGCCAACTTGAAAACAATCTATTCATTTGCAGTAATAAAAAACATATATTACTCATCATTTCATATATAGCATGATTCAACTTCAGTAGAGGTGAACAGACATTATATAAGGCTGAAAGACTTTGGTTGCTTTTTAGGGGCAATGATCAGAGGCATACAATTGTTGTAGTTACACAACTGGGATCAGGTATAGATTTTAATTTATAAATTAAAATATAAATATTGAAATATGTTTCAAAACAGAGTCTGTGGGGGACTAAAACTGCCAAAGATTTTTTTTAAATAATATATATATATATATAAATAAATAAATATATGGCATTAACTGCACCAAAAATAATAAATGTAGGCTTTTCATTTATATATATATATTAATTTATAAAATATGACACAAATAGATCTTCTGCCTTTATTCAGTTTAACTTGTCATTCTACTAATACTTAGGTTTACAGCATACGAAAAGAAAAAAAAAAGGGAGCTTTTCTTTGCACTCTGATGACGATCAACCATCAGCCCATGACATACTTTAAATGACAGCCACCTTATTTGCATAATGAAGCAGAAATGTATAAAGAAATGTAAAAAGAAAATACAGAAATAAGTAAGTTTAGGGAAATAATAGTGTGAAAATGGAAAACTAATAAATATATATATATATATATATATATACATTTGTAAAAAAAAAAATCATTAAGAATGAATAAAATTGAAGTAAATAAATAGGGGAATTAATTATGTCACATTTTATAAATTACTTAATGCCTACATTTATTTTAATATAATGTTGGTGCATTCAATGGCATATTAATGTATTTATTGAATCAATTTATTTTTAATTTTAGCAGTTTCAGTCCTCCATAGTTTCCTGGGTTGTTCAGTGTAGTTTATATTTGAAAGTGTGATTTGAAAGCTTCAGAAGGCTTGTCTTATTTCAGGAAGCCACTGGCCTGGCCAACAAATAGTCGCACATACAGTAACTCCCCGTAAAACCATAACTTTGTGTACAGATGTAATGCGTTAATTGGTGAGCTTTACTGGTGCTGGTAGGCAGAGTCCCAATGTGTTTCCCCCTTCTTTCAGTACTGATGCTAAGCTAAGATAAGTTAAGAAACATATTGAACCAACAGATATGAGAGTGGCATCAATCTTCTCTTTTAACTCTCTGCAATGTTGAAACACACACATACCTATACACCACCTGAATATGTGGGCTGTGGGGGATATTTTTGCGGGGGGGGGGTTATGTCTCCTGTGTGTCCTGAGCGTTAACACATGGAGAGTAGATATCTCATATAAAGTTGTAATTGTAACAAGTAAACACATTCTGCCTTTCATCTGTACTTTGATACATTCTGCGGGTGGGACTGACCCAGTGAATTTGTTAGATGCTTTGAAGCAGTTGAAACACAATTATTGTCATATTTTGATGTTTTATTTTCTGTACTCTCTCTCCCTCCCCCCTCCTCTCTCTGTCTCTCACCCAGGGCGTACTTCAAGAGCTTTATCCCTCAGTTCCAAGAGGGAGCCTTTGCCAACGGGAAACTCTAGTACTCTCTCTCTCTTAATGACATGCCTGGAGAGTTGCCTGTGGGAGTGTGTATGTGAATGTGGGTGTGTTTGTGCATGCCATTGTGTACCTGTTTATGAGTATGCACAGACTTACATTTGTGAAATGTACTGTACTGTAACAGTACAGTGAGAATGACAGTGTGCTTTTTGCACACCGACTCTGTGAATTCCACAGTTTGACCTTGAAATGGTTGCCTCTTAGTTTATTCACTTTTTTTTATCTTAGTTTTAGTGAGAAGCCGCTGTGTAGAAATTTAGAAGATGTTGTCCTGGCACTGCAATATGCTGCAGCTAAAACCTTAAAACTCTCACCAAATTTCTGAAATAAGCACAAACACTGAAAAATAGAATTTATGCTGTAGATACAAGCAATTGGTGTGATGGTTAAGTTAAAGATAATGTGAAAGTAACCGACACATGAACAGTGAGCTTATGTCACATAGTGTGGTGGGAGCTGGCTGAAATGATTGTTTGGTGCTTGTTACCAGCTCACAGTAAAGGGCCTTTATTTTGAAGAGAAACTCCAAACTTGGACAGGAACTTGATGTGACAATCTGTCTGTCTGACCTAACAATAACTAGTATTGTTTAATTGTGTTGTGCCAATGATGCCTGGCTTCAAGCAGTCAAACCACAGAGGGTTGGGCTCGCAACACTCCATCCAGAGCTGCCGTGCTATGAACAGATATTTGTTGATATTTAAACAATATGTAAACTATTAACTACGTGTAAATCACAAAGAGCTGTAGGGGCGATTAAGAACACCTCTGTTTACTGTTTGTTTGTTTGTGTCACTCACACGATTGTCAAGTTGGGCTCCACTGTTGATGTTAAAAACTATTTTTGCCTTTAAATTGTGTGTTCCATTTGACTGTTTAAAGCCCTGTGAAGTGTTTTACTGACATGCTGACAGTACTGTAAGTTAGAATATGTTTTGTCAAAATTTCTACCCAGTAAAGAAGTCTGTTTCCCCTGAAAGTGTGTCATGTTTTGTCTGTGTGTTTGTTATATTGAAAATGATCATTGATATGAATTGGATGGGTGGGAAAGATTTGAGAGCGCTCACGACATCAAGACGTTTGTATGATTACAGAGTGAGGATTAAAATGCTGTGCACTGATAATATAACCATCCATTACATATGGGGTTAATTACATTGAACAACACCCTTGGGTTAACGTGAGCCGTCCATATTTGAATGTAACACTTTCATATTTTTAACTGCCAAATCGGATATACTGAAGCAGTAAAATCAGTTTCCCAGTCATAATTACAAATTGGACGTGAGCGCTATGTACAAGTTAGAAATTCAGTGCCAGTAATCACCAGTACTGAGTACCAGCACTTCTGATTTTTGTCCACATGAGTACTCTTACTTCTTACTGAGTACCGTCACCTGTCACACCAAATTTCATTTCAAATTTTGTACTATTTTGATAGGATTATATGTTTTCATTTATTTAATTTTTAAAAAGATTCCTCTGCGTACCACCAGTGTTACACGCACTGTAGTTTGAGAAGCAGTGACTTATAATGTTTGCATGTTAACATTTGCTATTTAATTAGCACTAAACACAAATTGTCATTAGTTTTACACTGGACAGTCGATGGCACTGGATTATTGATTAATTATTGATCTTGTCTGTTACATATTTGCAAATGGTTATCCATCTAATACTCATCTCATCATTTCACACGAAACTAACAATGTCTGGCAATTAAAAGATGAAGATAATGTCTGACGATAAAGACTTAAATTTCCTCTATAAGTCAAGGAATTGCCAAAATAATTAGGATTCATCCTCTGGGGACATTGGCAGTCCATCCAATGGCATCCATCAACATGGTGTACTGGCCAACCAACACTGCCATCCCAAGAGCCGCACTGTTAGTGTGGCCAAAAACAGAAACTGAAAATATTTTCAAAATAAAGTCAAGATGCTGCAGAGTTAATTAAATTGCAAATTATGGGAAGCAATTTTCTTCATTATTTTTATGCTGTCTTACTCATAAAGTTTGAAATTACTCTCTGCCCTCCAAATGTGTAAAGGTGTACTTTTATGTGTGCACCTCAGTATCTGTAAAGCATTTATAAACCCTCGAGTTGTTTTTTTACAGGCCCCAATGTCCTTGTGTAACAAGGAGCTACAACACACAGAGGATGTGTGTGTGTGTGCACACACGCCCATGCATGGATGTGCACATGCATGTGCTTGAGCGAGGCAGAGTGTGCGCTCGCTTGTTTTCATCATTAAATGTGAGGGTCATAGTTAGGGGTCCTTCCTGGCCCAAGGCGCAGCCTTTTGCTATATTTATTGTTGGTAATGCAGCAACTGTCAAGTCTAATTGAGAACTATAGGGTGAATGTATCTGGGGCATTTAATAGCATCAAGGCTCTTAATAAAATAATTAAAAAGCAAGATTCTTTTTGTCTTTTTCACTGCCCCGCTCCATGTTTCTTGCTCTAACCTTTCCCGACCTGCTTTCAGAACATCTCTGCTGTCAGCCGCGGGACGAGCTGCTCTCATTTTGGAGATCTGGGGGGGTGTTTGAGGGAGACGGGGGGGAGTTCAAAGGAGGGGTAGCAGGCTGATGGGCACCATCTATAACAAGCATGAGCAAAGAGCACTTTAACTTGACAGTCAACTCGAGACATCAGGACTTTGCACTCAAAAGGTAGCAAATGATTTTCAATAGTGGTGAATTTCAGCATGGATGTGGCCCCTGTGGGTGAACAAAACCTGAATCCAGGGTTTACATTAGCTGAAATAACAGAAGAGTGACTGGATCATTAGATTTAACAGGTGTAGCTTAAATCATTCTTCTGAATACAGACCATGACATTGCAATGTGTGAAGTGTGCCACTTAGATTGTCAATGTGAGGAAAAAGTATTCACTCCTGAAGTTTTCTCCAGTCCTTGATGTTGACCCAAGTTGACATAAGCCCTTTAAGTAACTTGTAAACAATTCCTTCCAAAGTGCTTTAAACTGTGTCACTGTTGCAATGCTTAAGTCACATTTAGTTAGCCTCCTCCCTCAAAAGTGTCTGCACCTAAACATGGCTCACCTTTACACGCTTTTAAGCAACTTAACATGGATTTATCCAGTGTAATGATCCTGTGAAGGTGCTGCTCAAGGTACCTTTTGAAGATGTGTTTCTCAGCCCCCTGAATCACAGTGCAGAGGTCTGCCAACCCTCCGAGCTAATACTCCAAATCCACTAATCCAGCCGTCTTTAAGAGATCTCAACAGCAGTCGGATGGAATAATTAAAGGCTGGAATAATTAGCTCGGAATCTGTGGACGGGGGATGATTAAATTGATGAGAGTGGGTTTTTTTGTGGTGCTGCTGAGTTCACGCTTTGCCGGACTGGGATGCAGAAGCAATGGTCATTTTCCCTCTGAGGGCGAATGGGCGGTTGAGTGGTGTTTTAACCATTGTTTTTACTCCACTGTATGACTGGAGGTGGGAAGATCTCCATCTTAGCCCTGCTGGTGGCAGGACGGCCAACCTGACCCAAGCTAACAAAATAATGAGCATACAATGGATGCGAACAGCCTCCTCCAGAAGCAGGTGTCATTAGCTAAAAGGGAGCTGGCAAACATGAATATTAGCATTAGATTAACGTTAACGGCTCTGGTGACAACCCCATAAGCAGCTAGCTCGGAGGCAGCGAGGACCTGCCAGCCCAGGGAGAACTGACAACTGTGTGAAACAGGATCACTTAAAGCTGAGCAATGAGCACCTTCCTGGGCAATAACCCAGAGCAAGCTCTCGGCATCACTCACCCCACTTCACCTCAGAAGTCGGGCTAGTCGCCGGAAACTTTTTAAAAAGTAGAAAATATGCGTAAGGCCGACAGAGTTGCTTTGAGTGTGGCAACAGATGTGGGGAGTGTACATGGAAAGATGATAACAGAAAAGGAGGGAACGTGTAAAGAGTGATTGAAAATCCTGAATCATCACCTTGTGAACTGAGACAGTAAACAGCTGGGGCAGTAGCGAGGATGAGGTAATCAGAGGGAAACAAGGAGCAAAGGCCTGAATATGTCAGAGAGCGGTAAAGGCAGACAGCTGCTTCGCTCGCGATTGTTTGCTTCCTTCCCCTGTCACCGTGTCCGAATCACCCAATCTGTCAGCCTCGACTCACTTTTTTTCCCCCCCATCTTCATGTTTTTGAACAGCAGCCTTTTGACTTAGCATATATTCCCCCGGAAAAGACAAAAGACAGTTAGCCAAGTGAAAGAGGAAGGGGGGGGGGGATCACAAACTCTTGTGACTGTGGGGTACTTTGTCTCTAAGTACAAATTCAGAGTGACATATGGGGAGTTTTCTCCCCCCACCCACCCCCCTCATCTTCAGCGTGTTTGGATGGAGGGGGGCTGCAGAGGAGTGTGTGTGAGGAGGGGTGGATTTCGGAGGCTATGCAGCATTTGCGATGCAGCGTAGGGTTGTTGATGCGAGCCATGTTGAGGATGATGGAGCTGAGAGGCTTAACTAATTTTGGAAAGAGAGAGCAGGAGGAGGAGAGCGGAGGGGGGATTTGGGGCCTTTTGTTACAGCCTGTTTGATCTGGGAATTTGAAAAAAAAAAATGGCCCAGAGATGTCGTGAAAATGAGAGAATTACTGCTTGGGTCCCTCACTCTTCTTTTTTATCAAACTCGAGTAGCACGGGAATTCTAATGCACTCCCGAGTCAAAGCGGCAGATATTTTTCTCCCCCCTCTTGCTTACAGATAATAACTGGATCTAGTTAAACCCTGATTGTTAATTGCTAATTACTCCTCGTACATGAGAAGCCAGGAGAGCGTAGCTAAGCTGATCAGATGAGTCTTCGCTCTCTGGAGCTTGTAGGTTTTCCCGTTTTGTCTCGTCTTCGTGTTGTTGAGGCGTTCTGGATCGGCTTGTTTTCGTTGGCTTTTGACAAGATAAAGAAAGATTTTTGTCGAAGAGGGGAAAGAGCAGAGGAGGGTGGCGGGGGCTTTCTCCCCATTTTCCCCTGGGTGTGATCATAGACACTAAACCTTTCATGGGTTAACCAAAGCACATCCCGCCGGTGTTTTTTCTCTGGAATACAGCCCTCGGTTCCCCTGCGTTAAGCGAGCAGTTTGGCCTTGGTTCAATGTGCTTGATTGTCGTAAAAGATGAGACTCAATTTACTCAAAAATGCTTAAACGGGCACCCTGTGTTTCCGCGGCAGAAAGAGGATTCTGAGCTTTAATAGTTTTAAGGGTAATGTTTGGCAACAATTGCTCCATTACAAAGCGTTATCTCAGAATCACTTCATTATCAGATGGTTTTATGAAATTCAGGAAAGCAGCGTTAA
>NW_023339873.1:20466869-20484019 GCF_004916995.1 Morone saxatilis
CTCCGACATGCACTCCACCACCCATCAGGCCCTCTAACCCCCGCCGATCTCCCTCTTATTCTCATTTGCGGAACAACCCCGGTGTTTGAGATCTCTTATTTACCTTTTTTACCCACAGTCTCTTTGGACAATGACACTTGGAGTGTTACCAGGAACAGCCATAGATAGTCACCATCCACAGTTATAGTTCCACGCTGCAAGGGTCTTGATGACGGACGGCGGTTGCCTGATGGTGGCGGGCGCTCGCCACCTCCGATGACCACGACGGAGCCCGTGATGATGATGGGACACAGTTTAGAAGTCTGTAGGCTGCTGAATGGAGAGAACGGGCAAAACAGAGGATATTGCCTTATTTTTTTACTCAAGCTGGCTCGTGTGACATTATAATAATGCGAGCTTAACCAACTCACGACCTATACAGAGCGTCAGTCGTCTGCTTAATTATTATACTTACTAGTATGGTTCAATATGTAGCGAGACTATATAGGTTGGATTAACTAATCTTATATCAATAATAGAACAGAGAGCGAGGGTGGGGGATGGCTCATGCCAAGTGACACAAACCCCCCTTGGCAGCCTAATTAAATTTTCCACTTTTCCACACTCACATTAAGTCTCCATCGAGCCGGAAGGAATGGACGCACCAGAGGAGTCGACCCCAGGAAGAAGATCAACCGCCTCCCCCGCCTCCTTCCTCCCCATCCCTCCCTGATAATTCACAATTCTGTTTGAGCAACGACTGTCCAACCACACAGTCTCAACTGATACCTTCATTTACTTGTCTTTGTGCTGTTTCTGTTGTTCCAGTAAGAAGATAGAGGTATGTTTCAGTGTGTCTGTTTTTATTGACAGGTGTCTACATTTGGCAGTCCCCAGGAAGTTGCAATGTTGCAATCGCAGCAACGTGGAGATCCTCCTTGTAATTTCAGTCCGAGTCACCGCAACTTTTCCACTAATTTGATTTGATGATTGAATCATTGTAGTATTGTCATTTGGAACACTCCAAACTACTAACAATTTTGCTTCTGCATCATCTTTCTTTAGAGAAGCTGCTGTGAAATCAGACATTCTAAGCTCCAACGATCCCCAAAAAAGCCTAGGAAATCCTGGAGGGACTGATTGGGAAAAATGTTAAAACATTACAGCAGTAGTCATTTAAAAAATTACAGCTGCTGAAATGCCTTTGTCAGTTAACTTATCCCTCATGGTGGCGATAAACTGCGTGACTTCTTGGTCAACAGGAATAACGTACACTGAATGCATTTGTACAAATTCACTACCTTTAGCTAGGGTTGGTACTTGGTACTTTTAAGTGCACTGACTTAGATACTACGGAGCACCTATTCACATTCGATTAACCTGTGCCAATTTCCAGTAAACAGGGGTTACCTAGTCTGTTGCAGGACACATTCTGTTTTTTGTCATGCATCAATATCCACAGAAAAGTTTGGTTGTATCTTAAACTGGAACGTTTGCAGATGGATTCCATACATCTGATCAGCTCCATACAGACTATCTCTGACTTTTTCAAACACAGCAGGTGAAGCAATAATACAGTGTGCTTTATGTGGACATTGTGTCAGAGGTTTGTCTCCATATAGCCTGTCTGCTCTGGTTAAACCGTAATAATGTAACCTACATATTGTCTTCCCTTCATTCCACCACTCACACAATATACATACACACTGGACACACAGCCTGCCCTGCTCTCCTGGTACCCCACCCACATGCCCCAAGACACACCTAGTGGAGATCTGCACTCTACTGAGCACTCTTCTAGTAAGCAAAAGGTGAACCTGTGAAATATTTTATGCTAAATATCAGCCTGTTATACCTACTGATTGAGCTCAGACACTATCTCTACAGTCTCACAGAGCCGCTAGCGTGGCTGTAGACTCCATTTGGACTGGTTTTATTTCTCCAGGGGAGGTGGGGTTATTTTGACTTTACTTGCACTGTTCTGTGATTTTAATACCCTCCAGAGTGTGTGTGTGGGTAATTTTGCACCGCCATCCCAATAGTAATTAAAACTGCACTGTTTTTCAGTGAACAGGCTGGTCCTCCTGCAAATAAATCCCATACATTTTTTGTTGTTGTTGGTTCTACTGCATCAGCTTAGTGTGGAATCTTTTCTTTTGTGTGGAGATGAAGGAAGTTGAAAATGTTTTTGCCAGTCTGATAGAAACAGGATAACACCAAAGAGCTATCTGGGAACCAATAGAGTAGCCTACCAGGAAATGAATGCACTTCCAGTTCCCTCTGGCACTTCCTTATACTCCAGCTCTTGCAGACTATTCCCCCTTAAAACTTTCCAAGTTGTAGATTTTAATCAAACGATTTAATTACAAGTTGGACATTTGGTGGTGGTGAAGGTGAAGTCATGCGACCGTGGTGTAGTTTGTAGTTTGAAAACATCCAGTTGGCTTTTTGTCGAAGGAACCAGGGCAACTTCCAGGTTGGCCTACAAAAGCACATCATCCCTGCAGCACTGTATACAACAAAAAAATGTAAAGCCATCAGGCAAGCAAGACCCCATATGCATATTAAATGGGCTGTGTAATTTATAAGGTACTGGTATTCTCTTTAGTCTTGAATATCAATGTCTGTTACAGATGGACAACAGCCTGTAATTTAATCATGGTTAAAATGCCATCCAAAGTATAGTCTTTTTAAATTTGAATTTATTTTGAATGTATTTCTGTGTCTATTCACAGTTTTATATACTTAAAAACTTCATAATAAAAATAATAACAAAAAAAACCTTAAAAAAACAATGTAAAACTTTAATTTATTACTTAAGATTGTATTGCAAGTTGCCGTATTTCTGTCTTCCTACTCACCTTAAACTGTAATAAAGTTAATATAATAGTAAATAAGGTATGAGACATCTGACAGGTAGTAAGATATTACAGAGGCAGCAGTGGGGCCAATCTGAGAGCTCATCAGTTACAACAGTGATATCCTCCCATCTGATTCAACAATAGATTGCCCACCGAGGACCCAGATAAACCGAGCTGAAACAATGTGGATTATGCTGCAGTGAAGATAAGCCTCAGAGTGGCATGTGAGAGACCGAGCGAGATATTGGCACACATAAAGTTGAACACAAAGAATTCTCTATGTTAACGCCGAGTAATGCAAGATTGCATCTACAGACAAGCCAACAGTGCTAATCTCTCCAAAGCTTTAGGACGTGGAGTGAAGTTTTCTAATACAGCACCGCTTTATTCAAAGACTCAGCAATATGGATAAAACTGTACATTAAATCCACGTCTTCTTTTTTTTCCAAAAGAGGCCTTTCTTTCTACCTTTACAGTAACAGCATGATTCAACCTCCAGTGCAGAAAAGCTTTTCGACTTGTTGTAAACATGTTTACCACCTTCTGGGAAAAATCTTTTGGTGCACATGACGTGATGTGTCTGTGTTTCCAGACTTCCAAAAGAAATGGGTAGTAAGTCAGTTAGCTGAGCACATCAAAAGCCTTGAAACTCAAACGTCATCAACCACAAATCCAAGATAAAATGATGCCGCCCACACTTTTAGTTTTACAGGTGATTTCTTGGAAGTGTAGTGCAGAAAACAGAAGCAATAACGCACCAAAGATGCTCCGGGACTAAAAATAAACCAACAACCTCCTATGTTACACCTTTTTAGATTTAAAGATAGCGTCTTCTTTCAACTTCAGACCGTTTTTTTTAACCGTAGAGAGGAGGATGGTGGTTTTTCAGCTGAGGTCAAACAGCCGGACAACTGAGTTCCTTAACCAAAACCCATTAACATTCCAAGCTGCACAGCCCTCAGCCTGCTCTCAGGCCAGCATACTCATAAATTACACTGACAACCTTGTTGACGGAGTGAGATAAACTTGCCCATTGTGTGTGCACTGTGGCTGCACTGAGACGTCACACAGAAACACTATTTGATTTGACTGTTTCGGGCCAACGACGAGGAAAACAACACGCAGACAGACCAAAACAAAATAATACGCAAATATAAAGGCCATTTTTGTCAGGCAGCCAACATTTTCCTTTCCTTGGTTTCTAGTATCGGGCGCAGAGGGGGGACTTTTGTTTTCTTCCACTGAAAACAAGCAGTCCAGTAAAAGTGGAAGGAACACCAGGGTCCTGTTTATTTGCGAGCTACAGGTGGCTGTGTTGACCGGTCGGTGCCTGCTCAGAAGTCCCCCGACCACTCGTGTTCTTTTCTTCGCCCAGACCCTGTTATTTGTTCACTTCTTCCACCACATGCTCCAACATTTCCCCTTCTCTCTCTCTCTGCTGTTTTTGCCCGAGCAGCGTTCCATTCTTCTTTGTCTCGAGGTGCAGCACGTCTGTGACGCACTTCCTTCCATTGTATCAGGAACTGATACCTTAATGCTTGTGAAGTTACTGTCAAGAGTCTGTTCGGGCGTGTTGATACAGGTAAATATGTGGGTCTCCACTTGGCTATTAGCCTGTGGTCATTTGATTAAACTAAACTTCCTGGTAAATTATAGAGTAGAGCGAGTTTCTTTACTGCAATCTCCTGTAACAAAATGTATTTTAGATTTGCCAACCAGTGGACCTGCACAATTACGTGAAAACAAGTATTAGCTGGACTCGAGTCAGATGAGGTCACTTGGTTTATTTCCCTTCTGCAGCAGCAAACAAGCAAGGAAATATTTGGTTGCTACGTGATGGCATTTAATAAGATGCTCCCACCCCCTAATTCCCACCTCACGGCAATTCCAGCGCTGCTCTTCTTGGAGTTTAAGGAGCAGTAAACAGTTCTAGTGAAAAGACATCTGAATGGTTGAAATGCATTTGTTTACTGTAAAAAGAGATTCAGCTCCACATCCAGCAGCGCTGATGTGTAGGCTGGTTTCAGGTTCAACACTTTAACCACAAATCAGCCCTGCAGGAACATCAGCAGTTCTCCCAACTGCCTCCTTTTCTTTTAATTGCATGGACAGATGTTTGTATAAGTGGAACCTCTTAACATAATTCATATTCAACAAAATAACATATTTAGCATCAGACATAATAATTACCATAAGAAAACCTAGACCTCCCCTCAGACTGGACAATTTGGGAACTGTATAAATGGAAAATTCAATAATTTTTGTTTACAGTTAGATGAGAAGATCAATACTACTTTTATATCTGTCCAGTAAATATAAGGCTATAATCTTTATACTAAGCCTAGCTTTAAGAGTGGAAAACAGCTAGTGAATAAGCATATTTCCCCAAATGTCTACTTATTTCTTCAAAGCAACTATGGATATATATATTTTTAAAACAGCTTGAAATGTGACAATATGAAAGGGGTCGCTTGTAGAAATGAACCTACAGAGAATTATCAGCTGAATCTGCTGCAGCTTTATGGAGATTTATAGCGAGTTTCAGCTCATTGTTTGCCCACAACTTCACTGGTTTTCAGCTGAAGCAGGCAGCTTTTTCAGCGCAAAAAGCGTTAAAAATCTGCCATACACTACCTGCCCAGCATCAGACACAGTTAGCGACTAGCTGGTGAACACAGAGGAGCATTTAGCATATTCTCCTTAGGAGCTGGCAGAGACCAAAACCAAAGTCGAAATTACTAGCCAAAATTAAAGGGACAGAGGCTGATCCAGATGAAGACACTACATCCTACAATTCCCATCATGATCAATAGCGTTTTTCACTTGATCACCCGTGCATGGTAAGCACCCACATCTTTTAAACTTCACAAGCCCAGTTTGTAACACAAGGTTCCGGTTATAAACTGAGACTGAACCTGAGACAACGCTGATGACATCACATTATACAACTGTTTTCACTGGCTGAGTCATACTTCCCATGACGAATAAACTGATCTTAATGTGTACAATGGGTGTAGTGCTTCTTTAATTACTGTCAAGATTCCAACAATATAGAACTTTGTCCACTGACATTTATAATGTTTTATTGTTGGTATTTGTTTCTGTTTATTTATTTTTTTGGTTATGACATGTCAGTTCCATGGTGTGTCTAAATTGGTGGACGGGAGCGGGTTTGACCACATTATGTGACCCCTAGACTGGAAAATCTGATGAGTTAGTTCAACTCAAATTATTTGAGGAAACTTATTTACTTAAGTTTACTTATTTAAACAGAAATGCATTACCTCCAACAATTTAAGCATGAAAAAATATTTGACTTCAATTACCTCAATTATTTATTGTTATTGTTTTGTTCCTTGTACCAATTTTATTCAGTTAATTAAACTTAAAACGTATATATATAGTATATTATATACTATATATACCACTTAAATTGAATTTACAAATTTATTTTCCACTAAAATAAATTATTACATTACCTGCCAAAACAGCTGATGTATGATAATAAAAACAATTGTGGCCAATTCATTTTGTGGCTTCAGAGCTTACATTTTTGTAATGATATAAACCAACTTAAATACAATGAATCAATGGAACAAAGTGGAATTATATCACCAATACTTAAAATACTGCACACATTTCAGTTTACTAAAACAGCTGAGTTGTTTCAACAATTAATTTTTTAATTCAGTTCAATTGATGGTGGAGAGTGACTCCACATTTTGTGGAGGATTAAGTTAAGTTAGTTATTTTATTAAGATGTGTTGTTAGGATTTTCAGTGCAGATACATGCGCTATGTACCATATATGGTGTGTATTATTTATCTAAATTAAATAAATATAGAAATATATAATAATAAATAAATAAAAATATGAATTAAGAAAACAACACAATTCTAATGTCCATCCATTAAACCATCACTGAATATCTGCAAATATTTGCTTATGTTTTAATTGTTTTAGGGATCTGCATTTAAGCTTAAAGCAAACCACAGTAGCTTGACATAACATGAATGTATCTTATTATCCAGACACACTGCATATGAACAAGAACAAGATGCTGCCGAGCAGCTGCAGTGCTTTTGGCATACCTGAATGTGATTGGCCTTATTGGAGGATATGCAGCCAATGAATTCATATTCTTCTCTCCACAATCGCACACTCCAGAGGTCAAGAATGATCAAATTATCCCTCTGTGCTGTTGTGTTTGACTGCTTTACATGAGTCACCAAGGCAACCAGTAAATGAAATCACTGAAGGATGGTTACTTTAATTCACAGGAGCTGTCTGCCAGTCTGGCATTCAGTCTCTTTTTAAAGCCCTTGCACAGTGGGCATCCTGATGAAACTGCTGATTAGATTTCTATTTAAAACGTCCAACTTGCACAAGACGCTGTGACAAGAGAGCACAACATGTTTGCTACTGCATTGTCAGAGCAGACCAAGTCATACGGACTAGTTTCAATAGATTTGTAAGCAGTGTGGGGGAAAGAAAAGGGTGAGTGTTGCTCACCAGTAGGTCTGCTTAGCTTCCTGCGTCATGCAGTGAATTTAGCAGGCATGCATTGCTGCTTCTTTGCTGCATCATAAAACGGTATATTAACTGCTAGCGCAACAATAAATCCCACTGTCAGTCACACTGATAGTTCTTTAACCCACTCTCTATGCTCCTAGTCAGCACTTTGGTGCCTGCGTGTGTGCAGAACCTGAGCTGTGAGATTAGCCATGCTGATCATGTTGAGCTATTATCCAGGTTAAGGTCTTACAACGAGACAGGTGAGCAGACGAAAAACAAGGGAAGGCAAGGGCAAAAAAGTGCCAGTAAAATTACCAAACACACTGATCATTGTGAATTCTGAAGTTGGTGACATGAAGAAAAGTTTCAGCTCACATAATACAGTCTCCTCTCTGTTCCGTTGAGCAGCTTTCCTGCTAATTATTTAGCAATAAAATAACTCAGTCATACTGTAAATGCTATGAGTGCACTGTTGAGTAGGTGTTTTGAATCTGTTTCACCCTTTACAAAAACTAAAGTGGAGAATGGCTTTTCTCGCTATCAGAAAATGCACCTGAATCATGCCTGAATCAGTCATGACTAATGCCAACAAATGACACTGCACATGTGAGAGGTATTTGAGGCTCTGGTGTGCATTTTGCAGATTTGCACACAAAATCTTATTCTAACAATAATGTCAGTGATGATAAAGGAACAGCCAGTGGAAGTAATCTGATCCCACACTTAATGTTCAATTCAAATTAGAAGCCTGCATGCAGCAAAATGTACTGAGAGTATCAAACATAAAATAAAATTCCTCATTATGCAGCACCATGGCTCCTGTAAGGATTGTATTACTTTACATTATATTATTAATTAATACTGATGCCTGAATGTGTGAGCAGTACTTTTGAATTAAAATGATTCTGGTGTGACTATTATATGCAATGTAATCTATAACAATACTTTGTATTTTATAAACTAATCATATGTTGAAAATCTGTAAAGTAGCTAGTACAATAGCTGTGTAACAAATGTAGTGGAGTAAAACATGATATTTACCACGTTGCTACTTTCCGCCACTGTTGGTAACTTAAGGAGAGAGTGCGATATGTAGGCCTCTATGTGAATACAAATGTGTGAATTAAATTGCACACCACAGAGCAACTATTAAAAGATAGCATGTTCATAGTGTTCATGCTTTCTCAGAGTGCACACTGACCCAGCATAGGAAATACACTGAGTGAGATGGAGCTTCAGATGTTTAGCAGGGGCAACAACTAAAAAGTTCATTTTATTGATAATAATATATATATTTGGCATTTTGTACTGCATGTTTCTTATTTTAATTTTAATTAATGATTAAACTTCATATACCAAACACGGTCTGTGCATAAATTGGTGTCAAACCTGAATAATCTATTGAGTTTAGAGTTTTTCAAATTTTTACATTTTGAATAAATTCTTCTTAGTGCCACAGCGGCTCCGCAACATTTGTCCTAATGTCGCTAAAACCTCATTTTATTATAGGCTTCATTTTTTCATTACACTTTACCCAACGCATTTGGCCAAACTGCCATTTATTTAAATGTCTCACATTCGGATTTAGCAGACGGGTACGTGAAGGCAGCATTAGGGCCATATCAACGCTCTTGCGTCACGAGCACCTGTAACGCGTCGACCACGGCCAGGTAAGCCTCTTGCTTATAGTCTGTCAGTGAGCATAATTCCTGTGTGGACGGCAAGCTGGAGGAGATGTTCTATATGCAGTTGATTCCTTATGATGTGTGATGGATGTGCCGGCCTCAGTGCGCACACTGACCCCCCAGCATACATCTCTCACCTGACCTGACCTGACCTGTCTCCTCTGCTGCAGTGCTGAGGCACTCAAATCTTTAATAAGTCCCTGAATCTGTCATTAACCCAACTAATGACAAATTGGAGCAATAACATCTGACTGACAGGCGTCACATAACGCTGTTTGTTGTGCATTCCAATTTTTTGCGTGATATCTCATTATGCACTTGGACTCATATAGGAACAGAACCTGTCACAGTGCCATACCTTGCTTCCCCCAAATTGACGCCGATGGGTGCATCTCAAATTATATTACAGCATTAATTATAGGAATATAGAAGATTAGATTTCCCCCGAGCAATTTAGCAGAAACGGTGTCGCTTAGCAACACCGTTACCGCTCAAAAGCTGCGTCGTTGGAAGATGATAAACATTAATCATTAATTAATATCATTCAAATACAGATTTATTGAACATCTGCGTGCTTTCCGTCTCAGTTGAAGCCCGGGGCGCACGCTGAGTGACTTTAGTCCCCACACAGGCAGTTAGAGATCAGTGCGCAGGTCAAAAGGCAATGCAGCGAAAATGACACCCGGTAACTTTGGAAAGGGTGACATATTGGAGAGCTGGAGTACCTACAGTGTAATTGACGTGTTCACGTTATGAGCAAGCACATAAACTCAGTCCCTCCGCGGCGAGTGGTCACCTCAGAAAACCCCCTGCAGATTATTTTCCCTCCGCTCAACTTCCCCGACTGAACACTGCAGCCGAAACTTTTTGATGGGAGCGACTCGTTCTGGCAACGATACGCGCGGCAAACAGCTTTAAGATAGCTCAGCAGAACCAGTTGTGGTGATACAGATTAAAATAGGAACCGTGGCAGATTGGATTATACTTAATGCGCCATTTCATATCGTGTAAGGTGTCACATTCTGGGCGCTGTGCCCTTGTTTATGAGGTGCGTCCGAATTACAATTAGCCCACATTTCACTGAGATTCCTTTGAAGCAGCCACGCTGCACTGTTGTGTAGACCTAACCAGTGGGCCATATTCATTGACCAAATGCATGGGATCATGCTGTGTTTTGTACCATCCTTTTGCGCTCCGTGCCACCTCTCCAAATTACGCACAATGCGTCACCGCCAAATAACACAGACTGTATTGTGCCGAAACGCCGCATGTCCAATCATTTTGAGTGGTCTTTATTAATGGGAACAGCGGCAAACGGAAGCCGGCGGATGCTGAGCTCGCGTGTCTTCAAGCAGTGGAAATAACGGGCATGGTGCACACGAGTGGCCTCTCTCTGGTGTCAATACATTTTAGACACAGATGGGGATGTATCGAATTAATTCTGACACAGGGAACTTCCGAGAGATGCTTTTAATGATCTAAACTCACTCCTGCTGTGTGCGCGCACGTCTGTCCCGCGACTTTACCCCAGCGTGCGTCCATACGCTCTTTATCTGTACGTTTAAAGATTCAATATCTTCGTTTCTCTGCACTGACGGGTAACCGGACCGGGACCAGAGTCCGGAGTGCAGTGTGGAGGGGAGGGAATCCCTCCAGTGTCTGACGCTTCCTTTACCAAGGAAACCCACACGCGCTCTGACGCAACTGCCCATTTTAGGAAACATGCGTCAATGGATCAAAGCAAGTGAGACAAACAGTGAACTCCACAGCAGGCACTGACGTCCGCATCCAAAATAAATCTCTCCAGACATATTTTAGCTGCTTTTAGTGTCTCCCAGATTCTCCGCGATCTCTCCAGTGTCCGCTGGGCGAACGATGGTCACGGCGGATCTTTCTTTTTCACTGCCTTATCCAGAAACGACCCCTCCCTGGACGAAGTCGCAACGCCCAGGTGTGACGTAGGCTGTTCGTTTGTGTTGAAAAGCCGTTGCAGTTCTTCATAGTGCCATTGAAGTGAGTCATCTCTAGGAAGTGTGGTAAAAAGGAAAAGAAAAAAAGTTAGAACTGTTCCGTGAACAGCAGAGAGCTCAGATAGAGTGTAGTAGGCACGGCGACGGAAAATCTTCAGAAGAGCAGGCAGGCATTAGGCTTTAAAGCGAATGTTAACCTGCGTGAGTCACTCTGTAACTACAGGTTCACTGTCTGGATTTGACTGCTGAAGGTGTGCTGCTGACTTTAGATTGAAGTTTGCGCACCTGAGAGGATCTCTAATAGTGCAGCGATAGTTCCTGCGGCGCAAGAATAATAAAGGCACAATAAGAAATAGCCTTTACAAGCAGGGCTAGCACACAAGAGAACACTGATTCCAACCGGTAGGCTAATATCTGTGAGATGCTTTAGGTTAGTTTAGAGGAGCATAATTGCACTTTGTCTTTGCCAACTCTTCTCTGGATATCCCAAATTAACAACGTCTAACAACTGAGGATTTTCCTGTTGGTGCCTTTTCATTGCGAGGATTTTTTTTAAAAAAAAGGGGGGTTCAGAGATCAAACAGTCTACTGACATCCTCCTCTTTCCTGGATCATGTACCAGGACTACTCCGGGAACTACGACACCTCGTCCCGCGGCAGCAGCACCTCTCCGGCCCAGCCAGAGTCCTTCACTAGCGGCAGCAGCACGATCGGAAGTCCGATCTCTACCTCAAGCTACCAGGTAACGAGGAAGCACCGGGCCGTGGCCTCACTATGTACGAATAATATGTCTAGCTGTGTTTGGATTCGATTTCCAGTGCAGGCGCTGTTACAATTGCAATTAATTAACTGTTTTAATTTAACTGTAAGTTAATTTTTTTTATCATGTTACGGGTTGTGGCCGTTAATAGGAATTTAGGAATTCTCCAGGTGGCTGTGGGGAAAAAATAACAGATGAGCCCGATGACACAGATTGCATCGGTGACTCAACAGATGCAACACTCGATCTATGCACAAGTATTTTGGACTCATAGCATCTGAATTGTGTCACGGCCCATCTAAACACACACGGATGATGCACTTTTGATCAAATGTCCAATTTACGCGCCGGCTGGTGCGCACGCAGTGAATGGCGAATGCTTGGTGATTTTGGTCATATAAATAAAAATAAACATGTATTCTTCAGTTGGTGCTTATTGTAAAACACAACTTCTGAACACACCGGGGTGTGAGGCGGTTTTGAGCTGTTTGCTGCTGTAGAAATGGGACCATTTTAAATTCCAGATTGCAACATCAGATCTCTCTCTAGCGCTCATATAGCGCTCATATTATTTGCCTAAAATATAATATTTTGGGGGTGTTTGCAGTGTAGCACCCGACCGGAGACGCATTTTACGCTCGTGCATTATACAGACCATAAATCCTTTACAGCACATAGATGTGATACCCTGTATGTGGCTATTAACCGGGGTAGCGAAATAAAACGTACAGTGGAGAATGCAACAGGCATTAACACAAGGGTAAGGAGATGTCTCATTTCTTTTGGCCATCGGTTAAACGCTTTGGAGAGCACCAGAGCCGTGTGCTGTTGTTAATATTAGTCCAGTTACAGGTGGTATTTGTGGCAGATATTTCTCTTATTAAACTATCACAAATGCCATGAACCGGATTGTAGTCTGATTTTCTCATCTGGCGCTGCACATGGCACATTTCCTGCAGCGGGAAGCGCGCACACACCGGGAGCGCAGGGCAATCAAAAGCATGTATATCCCTACTGAGAAAATGCCCCCCAAAAATAAACTGCCGCGTTCTGAAAGGCTGTTTAAAAGTAGAAATTGCATCCGAGGTTAATGTTTCGTATATTCTCAGTGAGCTATAGCCCACATACACTGTAGGCGTGCCAGTGTAGTGCTGGGAGGACGCCGTGTCCCTCTAGTCACAAATAATAGGATATAAATCCGGGAAGAGGCATGTTGTTTACCCGCATCCAAGTCTTGCGTATAGAGCACTTCTGTGGAAAAGCCTCGTCAGGCTCACGCAACATTACGGTAAACGACTTTTGGCCGGTATCTACCATTGCTTTGGTTCCCTGTAATCACACACTGCCTGTCTGTTTCCTATTACAACGGACTGGAACATGACCTCTTTGTTGGGTTTATTGAGACATATCAAAACATGGCATGCTAATATAATTTTTATAAGACCAGAAGTTTTAGCAGATACACCGAGACTTTTCTGTGTTTACTGCAGTGCCTCCACTCAGTGTCCTTCACACACCACTACATATACATTCATGTTCTTTTTTATTTTAATGGGGGTTTTAAGGCTCTTATATTGAGGCCAAGCTCGGCAGAAATATAATTCTGGCTAACTGGCTTGTTACAGCTGGCTGCCTCCCCCTTTACTGGAACTGACCGCGTTTTCACATGTGCTTAACAAATCCCATACACAATGACTCACCAGATAAACAAAGTTCCAATAGACTGCCGGGATATCCGACGGAAAGTCGGGAATAACGGGGATATGGGGACGTGCGTAAATTACGCACACAGACAGGCAGTCCGTCTGTCTGTAGATATGAAGTAATACTGATCTGACATCAGTTCTCATACTGAGTATCAGAAAGACAAAGTCACACTAGTCTACCCTTCCTTTAATATGCATGCATACATGTTGATTGTATACATTGCATACATTTAAGGATAGGATAGGATAGTTACATTTGAAAGGGCAGGCTCCAAAATTATAATTAATTAAAGTTAGTGTCAAAGATTGAGTGGCTTAAAGTCTTTAGACCAGGAACATAGTATGTTGCATCACATTTTGGCTTTAGACACACCCAGAACTACAGGCTATGGATGATTAACTCTAAAATAATCATTTTGTCGGTTCATTTGAACTTGATTCCAACAATCAACATTTTAAACTGTACAAAATTTAGTAAAAATCCCTTTGGAACAGTTATTCCTCTGGATGTTATGAGAAGGTCTATGCCACCATATAAGCCTTACATTATCTATCAACGCAGGCAACTTAAATGTATATTTACCCTCCTGACTCTCCAGACGCGTGTAACACTTTCCCAGCACTGTGTTTTGTCTGGTTATTATGGTTAGTGTAGTAAAGTGAGATGCACTGGACACCTTGGGCTTTCCCACATGATTCACAGCATGTGTCACTGCTCCACTCCAGGGGTTACATACACAGTGTGTTGCCTATGTGAATTGAATCATTACTATAAGAAATGAAATGTGGAAAATGTGTGAATTTGATAATGGTGGGTGGCCGTGTGTGTCTCTGCGATTGTGCTCTCAGTGAAATGATGCAGGCCGCATAGATATAAACTAAGATTATGTGATTCAGTTGTGTGCATTGGACCAATGCCAGCATGCAGGGTTGATGCCACCCCACTTTTCCAGAAAATTTCCTTTAGATGCCATCATGCATCCCCTCTTATCAAATCTCTCTCATTCCTTCTTTTTCCAGAAGTACAGGGTCGACATGCCCGGCTCCAACAGTGCCTTCATACCTACCATCAATGCAATCACGACCAGCCAAGACCTGCAGTGGATGGTACAGCCCACCGTCATCACCTCCATGTCCAACCCTTACTCCCGCTCCCACCCGTACGGCCATCACCTGACCAACGGGCCTGGGCTGTTGGGGCACAACTCGCTGGCTCGGCCCGGGGTCATCCGCTCCATCGGGGACGCCAGAGGCCGACGCAAGAGGGATGAACAGGTGAGGAACCTGGGATGACTATGTGGGCGTAACAGGGCTGCAAAAAGACCACTAGGGGATTTTATAT
This sequence comes from Morone saxatilis, assembly GCF_004916995.1. Taxonomy (NCBI): domain Eukaryota; kingdom Metazoa; phylum Chordata; class Actinopteri; family Moronidae; genus Morone; species Morone saxatilis. The sequence goes on from NW_023339873.1 coordinate 20,481,688, forward strand.
AAGGCTGCACCTTTCTTCAGAGCACAAGTTTCAAAGAAATTTGAAGTGGGGTTGTTCTGAAAACAAAGCAAAACACATTATCGTTAATGGATATCATTAAATAAACATGTTTTTTTAATGTCAGAGAAGCAAACCGTTGAGTTTATTTTATCATGGCAATAAATTCTATGTCTTTGTATCATTGTTATTCTCCTCACAGTCAGCCAGTAGTAAACAGCTCTTATACTCTTGCTCCTCGCTTCATATTGATTGTGTGCGCCTGTCAAACAGCTTATTTTACCTGCAGTGTTCCTTCTTTTACTTGCCCTCAGCTCACCCCGGAGGAAGAGGAGAAAAGGAGGGTGAGACGTGAGAGGAATAAGTTAGCCGCCGCCAAATGCCGCAACCGCAGGCGAGAGCTCACCGAGATGCTGCAAGGGGTGAGTAGAAACCTGACAACTGGAGCCATCAGATCAGATCAGACTGCTACTGGGTTCTGCTTTAATCATATCAAATAACCATAAGTCAGTGTAAGTGCTGGAGCATCATGTTCCTTTTATGTGACAGACACCTCTAGCTAATAAACACCTATGCTTCCTGTTTTGGGGCAAAATCTGCCATGCTTATAGTTCATGAAAAAGGCACCAAAAAAAAGCAACAAAAGAAATCATTTGCACAAAGAGAATAAATGTTGTACAAGAGAAAGAAAGTCAGACTTGTTCAGAAGTCTGGCAGGGGTCCATATTTTTTGATGGGTGATTGAACTCCACACCTAAATTTACAACCTCACATTACTGGTTTGACTCTCTGAGTGCGAGGTCTGAGTGAAGAGATGACAGGCGATGAAAAGCTTTTTGTCTCAGGCGGCTGCAGACAGAGGTAGGGCTGTCTCGCGGCCCTGCCTGGCAGCCAGTGACGGCAACTAAATGGACTAATTAGCCGAATTACAGTGAGGTTGAGCTTGTCAGGCCTTAAAAAACCCCCAGGAATGGAATTTGCTGTAGGCAGCTGTCTCCATGAATGCAGGACATTTTGTAAAAGGGGCCAATTGCTTGTCTCACAATCCCACATAAAGCCATGCACACACCACAGCCACTGCTTCCAGGGAAGGAAAAAAAAAAAAAAATGCTTTCTTGTCTTCACACGCCTATTTTTCAAAAGTCCAAATAAGGAAGTGTCACTTTCCAGTGAAAAGGAGCAGTATTCCTGCAATGTCTCCGCTCTGATTGACTGATAGCTTTCATTTAAACGCCTCACTGGGTGCCTCCCCCTCCTAGCACCGTGTGTACAACTTCCTAATACCTTTGACCATGAGTCAAAGTTCTCAGACAGCATGTCAGCTTATCTATATCAGCGTGTTGTCTAGAACTGACGGACGGCCTTTATGGCTTTATCTGGTCTTTTATATGACACATTATTGACACACTGTTGAGGCAGATCTCATGTCTAAGATACAAAACTAATGCACAGTCCTCAAGTGAGACTCAGATTCAAGTAGAAGGATTAGAAGTAGTAGAAGAAGATTACTCGTTGTGAGTCTAAATGGCCCCTGACAAATTCTTGATTTAATGTGTTGATTTTGCTAGTTTCTCTGTTCAGGAAACTGAACGTGAACAAACAGTGCCCTCTTTTGGCGCTTTGGGGGAACACAATTTCACTTTCTTACTTTTGAAGAGAGTTGTACAAAACTTTGATTAGGCTGAAGATCATTTTTGTAGCCATGTTCTCAATGCTTTGGTGTTTTATCACTGAGTATTCATAAAAATGATGTTACAGTATTTGTTTTCAACAAGTTAAACTATCCTACATAAGTGGCCTGTGGGTTAAGGTACTGACCATGAACTGCAGCATCCATGTCTTGTAGCTGTCAAATAAAAGCAAAGATGCCCTAAAAACTAAAAACTAAACCTGCTTATACTCAACTCAAGTGCTCAACGTTATCTTCTGTTTCTCCTCCCAGGAGACTGAGAAGCTGGAAGAGGAGAAAGCTGACCTGCAGAAGGAGATCGAGACCCTGCAGAAGGAGAAAGACAAGCTGGAGTTCATGCTGGTCGCCCACAATCCTGTGTGCAAGCTCCCCATCGAGGAGCGCCACCAGTCATCAGGGCACCAGCAGCACCAGCAGCAGTGCACCCCCCTTCCCCTGACCATGCGCTCCAACATGGGAACCCGGGCTCAAATGAACCAGGTGGTAGTGAAGCAAGAGCCGGAGGACGACGACGTGATGGGCAAGCCCCAGCGCTCCGTCATCAAGCCCATCTGCCTCGGTGGCGGTGGCGGGATGTACTGCACAGATGGAGACAGCCTGAACACACCAGTGGTGGCAGCGTCCACCCCGGCCGCCACACCCAAC
>NW_023339873.1:20484119-20492912 GCF_004916995.1 Morone saxatilis
CAGATGGAGACAGCCTGAACACACCAGTGGTGGCAGCGTCCACCCCGGCCGCCACACCCAACGCCCCAAGCCTCATATTCACCTACCCGAACATGCTGGAGCCCGACAGCCCCTCACCCTCCTCCGAGTCCTGCTCCAAGGCCCACCGGCGCAGCAGCAGCAGCGGCGACCAATCCTCAGACTCCCTCAACTCGCCCACCCTCCTGGCCCTCTGAGCGAGGGCTCGGCTCGGCGCAGCTGAGAAACAAACACTGTGGCTGAAGGCAAGCATGAGGATCAACTGCGCCCCCCCCTCCAGTGTCTTTTAAAGACCCAAGAGCACATTCAACAGTCCAGACCAAGCTGACCATGTGAGCCGTTTCCCCGTTCACGGGGAGACCCACAAGGGCTACGCCATGTGTTTCTTCTTGTACTGCTTCAGTGTAAAACATTTTTTATTTGTAAAAGTGTGTGCACCAATCCTACGAAGTGTCATCCCTTCGCCATTTCAACTCCAGAGTGTCAACTTGTTTACTGAGCAGACAATTGTGAAGAAAAACATGCCTAAATCTGGCAATTGTGAGTTGATGTGACTAAACTAGAGAGCGCGTTCTTAATATATTTTTTTGAAAATGTTTAAAAAGCCATGTGGCCGACACTTGCACTCCGCCAAGACGAATCAATAAATCACTAAACGAGGTCAGCATTCTACTGGAATATCTGAGGAGAGAAAGAGACAATGAGCAAAGACTTCCTCTCATCGTTTTTTCCATTTAGATTTGTCCTTTCGTATCTTGGACCTTGATTCAGGAATCGCTACTTAGAGTGTGTACACATTTCTAACGCTATCTCCATCTCTTCAATTGTATTTATGGCCTGTGCTGATTAAATTTTACAAAGTGTTTTGTTGAGACATTGTCCTCTCCTTAATCTGCCTGTAGAAAAGCAAAATAGTCACCCACTGGGCGACCAAAGCACTCCTCAGTGTTGCAAAGGATACGAGCCAACTTTCAATCAATTTCCTCAATACTCTATACCTTCTATTTTGCCATAGTGGCTTGACTTTACAGTAGTATTGGTGTGCTTTTCCTCAGTGATTCTGTACCTGAACTTTACAACATGTTTATGACAAAGTGTATGTGATTTACATTGATGTCAGGGATATCTCTCATGTGTAGTAGAACCCCATCGTGAAGAACGTTGCAGGACTGCAGGCTGTCGTATGGTCTAGCCAGAGTGTTGTAGGTGGTACTATAATGTAGAGGGACGATGAACGTCTTCGCTTCATTGTGTCAACGTCAAGAGCAGTTTGTCTTTTCACTCGGACAATCTCAAAGACGACATCAAAGTTTGACAAAACCCCTCCTCCACTGGATTCCGTGCGTCTCTCTTTGTTTCCTACATTCTCTAAATAAAGGTCTAACCTTTTTCAACACTGCCTCTCATGGCAGGTCAGGTTTCAAAAAGCCAAAAAGGTTTGTATGACACATGTAATCCTGTAATTCGTCCATCTTTGTCTAAAAGGAGGGATTTTTGCTCAAATTCGAAAAAGCCACTGTGGTCTAGACTGTCGCCAGCTGCCAATGATGTCAACCCTGTTTATACTGTGTTTGTAAATCTGTCACTTTTAGTAAAGAAATGATGTTTAAATTGAACTCAGATGTGCTGATTTATGGGTGTATGAACATATGCCAATGCCGAGGTACTCAGTGGGAACTTAGTGGAAGCCTTGTTGGCTTTAAACAAGGGCCAGACACTGTTCACTCTTTGATAATAAGGAAGGGACAAGAAGACTCTCTCTACAGCTGGCCTGAGATGAAAGAGGGGACACCTTGAGAAAATGTAATATTTCTGAAGTTCTATGAAGCACTTCTTTTTCATTATTTTTATGTGTGTATCTTAAAGGGATGAGGGGTTTTCAATACTGTGCACTGAGAAGGACACAACGGCGATATTTTTTGTTTACTTCAAACATTCCTAATGAGAATAATGTCAGGGGTCTAAGGGGGGCGGGGGGTGTCAACTTTGCTCAAACCCTTTTGTTATCGGAGGAATAAGAGTTGTGGTTGGAAGACTTTTGTTGCGCTGGATGCAGAAAAACGGACTTTGCAATTTAATACAAGCTGCTGCTACTTTGAAAAGAACATGTCGGCTGTTTATCGTGATGATGTTAGGTTTAACATCATGTGGATGCGACGGGCAATATTTGAATCCTGTATGACAACTTAAAGGGGTGAAATGATAACCAAAAACATTTTTGTGGGCGAGTCTGATGTGTCTGTATGTTCAAATATTCTGGAGCCCCTCGACACACATAGGAAAGCCATTGACTGTAGATCTTCTGTACATGTCATCTACTGTCTGTCGCCTGTTTTCAACTACTATTACTTCTTTTCCAAATGCTTTAACTGTTTAAAATGATTCAAAATTAATAAAAAAAACAGCAATATGTATAGCAGTGTTTGTTAATTTAAATGAATAATAATAAAAACAATCATTTTCAACCTGAAATTGTCCTATTTCGTTCATGGGAAGGCACTTAATTCCAAAGGGATGGGACTCAATTTAGACCAGTCTATCACCACCCTATTTATTTATCATTTTGATCATTGCAAAATATGTGAGACTGGTTTTGACTCGGCTGGTGGAATTGAAAGGTGACAAGTTGAAGGCCAAAACGTAGCTGGCAAAAAACAAAGAGAAAGGAAAGAGCTACCACAAAACAAACTATTATGTCATAAGTCCTTCAGGAGCCTATAATTGCTTCTTTAATTCTTCTCAGAGCAATGACACAGAACACTAATACTGCCATCAATGTAAATAACTTGAAATTAAATTGTTGTAAGAAGTATCATCCTCTATATGTCATATAGTGGCAAATACACCTCAGTTCCTCAGAATACACTTTGAGAAGGCAGCCTGAATTCTTTTACTGTAAGGCTGATTTTAAACCACTAGAGGACAGTTGTCTTTAATCTACACCCAGCTGCCACTTTATTGGTACCTCTAGCTAAAACTAATGCAGTGTAATACAACAGCACAGCAATAAAAACCTACCTTTATAAAGGTTATAATAATTCAAAAAGTTGCTGATTCACTTGTATAATCATTTTGTAGGGATGTAATTATGGTGCTGTTAAACTGCTTTACATTATACAGAGAGATCTGTTATTACACCCATCGCAATGTAAATGAAGCTAGGTTTTATTGCAGGATTAAACTACATTTGTTTTAGGTAGGCACACCAAATTGGCAGCTGGGTGTATATTCAGTGTTTCCAATTATAGTCATTTTATGATGGTACTTTGTCCAGTTAAATGCAGCATTTTACCTTTCTTATGCAGCAACGGTTAATTAGAATAAAACCTGAACATTAAATAATTTCAATACTTCACTCACAAATACAGTGTGTAGTAGTATATGTAATTCTCCAGGCTCATGTTCCTTCATTGAAAAACTGAACTACCAGGTCTGTCAAAACTTTTGGATGCACTAGACATTAATGAGTAGAGGACAGTACTGTCCTTATACAGACTAAGTTGTATCAGCTGCAATAAAGCCACACAACTGGAAAATTCATATTTTATCTAATTGACAGTAAATTAATTTTAATGCAACATCCCTGTGCTATCACTGTGAATGTTTTGTCCATCCCCATTAAGCTGGAGTAGACATAATATTAGAATCACTGCTGTATAGTTTAATAACATATTTAAATTTTGTTTTACTTTGAAAGTGGAAGCTGGAAGTGTTTAAGCATATTACTGTGTATGTCTAAGCTTGTGAATTATGGGTGTTTACTGCCCTCAAATGGTCACAATGGGGAATTACAACACTAGGATTAAAGGGATAGTTCAGTTTTTTTTATGAGGTTGTATGAGGTCCATATTCAGTGTGTTACCTGCACCAGACAGAGGTCAGCACTCCTCGGGTTTGGAGACGCAGACAGGAGTCCCGGCACGGAAGCACAGTAATGCACTGCTGTGGACAGGGGCAGCAGAAAAAAATATTTTAGCAACATGGAAAAGGCCCACCTCAAAATAAGCAGTATCAGTTTAGGTGCATGCTATATTTAGAATATTTTCACCACTTGACTTTCCGGTCAGACAACCCTTTCCGACGGGACACTGAAGCCACTATATTGCTCTCTTTAAAGCCACCAAACTCTTTGACGAAAACAGTAATTGTTCCTCGCAGAACCCGCGAGTTGCTGATCTACCACTGCCTTGATTGGTTAGGTTGTTTGTGTTATTGTGTGATTTGGCGTTTTAACACAGTACAATTCCGGAGTCTCCTTTGTTCTGTGAAGGAAAATTACTGTTATTATCAAAGGAGTCTGGTGGCTGTGACGTAAGCATAGATGGATATCGCAGCTTCAGTTTCCCGTCGCAAAGGGCTGTCTGAGGGCAATATAAAGCCGTGGTTCAGCCTTGAAACAACATTTCTTTTGCATTAAAGAAGTCTGATGCTTTTTGTCAAATGATACAACTGAAAGTAGCCTCTCTCTGAGGTTGGACATCCAGTGTAGAACACATGCTGCTGACTACGTACGACTAACGTGCTGTGTGATTTATGAACATAAATGAATGGACCATTCCATTTAGGCCAACAGAGTCAGGGTGCTGCTATTGTGCATGTTTGTAATTAAATGTAAATGTAAATTATAATTAATATCACTGGCAAAAACCTGTTTTTACCCTACTATTTCATGACAAAATGACTGCTGTGAGAAAGGTCTTTTGACGTGTAACCAGCCACTGTGAACAGCTTTCTGTTCAGTCAATCTGTGCTTCATCTTTAAAGAAATTACCTCAGTCTCACCAAATCAATAACATCTTCTAAACGCTGCTTAAAACGAACTTTTATCTGATCTTTAGTTCTAATTTACATTGATTATTGTTCATGAGTTTTTTTTATCTTGTCTTTCCAGACAGCACAAAAAAAACCCAATCTTCCTGCTGTACAGAAAATCTGATCCATGCCTCTGAAACACCACAGTGTAGTTGTGCTCAGCGGATCATTTTAAGAAGATGTCAGAAGAGTGTAATATGATTGTGTTTGTGGCCCAGTGCCCTTCAGACGTCAATAGTTGAAATCCTAGCATGGGCACTTTCTTTGAAATCAAACACTGAGTTTCAGGGATGTTTCAACCTGCTCAAGTGGTTGGACAGATATTGTGTAATTTAATCATTTCAAAGGAATTTGCTTAGTTTGCAAAGGCAGCTATGACAACTGAGAATGAAGCGTACATTTGTTGAGTTTATCTAGTCATTATTCATTACAATAAGGACATATTCTATGATACACACACTTGCAGCTAAAACAATCAACCCAAACAATATGCTACACACCCCTCTGATCTATATTTTGTGTTTATTGTATATTTTGTGTACATGATCACACACAGTGACTATTGTAACCTGGACATACAGATTTCTCAGTTCCTGTCACTACCATGTGTGGTTGGATGAAATCGATTCGACCCTGAGATCTGATTACAGCTCAGACTGAGTAAAAGTCATACAAACAGATAGGTGACCTTTTATTCGTCTTTCCTTTCCTTTCCTTTTCTTTTCTTTTCCAGGTGATGCTTCCGCCAGAATGCAAGCTTTTCCCCTTCCACTGTAAAAGTAGCATTTCAGGAACACTCCCTTCATTTGAACGCAACACATTCATTGTTAGGCAATGTGCATGTGCTGAGTAAGCAGAACAGCTGATTACCCCACAAGGGGAATTAAAGGGAAATTGATTGTGAAACTTGTGAAGCGATCGTGACTGTAGCAGAGCAGTAAAAGGTAACAAGACATGATGAACAAATGGAGACACTGAGACATTATTATGGTCATTCTGGTGCTGGAGTACAAACTACAAAGTGTTCAGGATGAGGCTGCAAAAATAGTTTTTATAGGCCATTTGATATCCTACTTTTAGAACACAAAACACTGAGGTGTTTTTAATTACATATTTGATTGATAAAAATGTTCTTCATGCTGTCAGAGGAAAAGAAGGTTGTTAATGTTAATCTCTTAATTAGAAGAATTCTGCAACTAAACACGCATATATCTGACTCCGAATGGAAACAGAACATTAAATGGAACTAAGTGTGTGTTACCAAATGGAAAAGTGATCAGTTAGAGTTAACCTGAACCCTTCAGGAGTCAGTGCAATTCGAAAACAACAGCATGTAAGGATAGAATGAATCTTGAGTAAGCATAGAATGAATCTTGAGTAAGGATAGAATGAGTCTTTCTGTGGAAGATATCACTGACTGTAACAGGAATGTGATATTGTGAAGTCAATATTAGATTGTATTAGACAAAAATACATTTCTACAAGCACATATACTGTATAATATTATTCAGTAAAAGGAAGCATTTCAATTTGATACATTTCACAATGTATTTCCAGGCATATGGCGTCATTTAATATGCTGTATCGTACAAGCAGGCTCAAATAACGTTCCATGTATAAATGGTAGTTTTTGAGTAAGCGTAAGATGGAAAGTAGAGTTCACGCTACAGTGAAGAATCATAATAATAATAATAAAAAGAAAAATCATCTTAATTTACATTGATATATATTAATCTGTGAGTAAACAAGGTGTTTATTGTGTTGTGTTCACTCCTCAAACTGAGCCATCATATCAGTAACAACAGTGATTTTCCTGCTATGAAAGGTCAAAATGTGAAAAAGGCCTGTTAAGTCCCGCCAGCAAGCACAATACCAGAACTTAGAGACAGAACATCTGAATTGAATGCAACCATTATGAATTCATTATTAAGTAATTCGTTATACCTGTGCTTTTCCTGCTATGACATGTCAAAATGTCTGTGGTGAACAAAGCCTGTTAGTAAAGAAGTTGAATAGGAAAAATCCAACACTGCAAACCTGAAACCAGGGTTCTATTGGATCATTTGCTTAGGGAAAAAAACTGCACTGTTAATAAAAATGTTTGAGGAGGGGTGCGTACGGCAAAGTCAGGTGGTTTGGGGTTTGCCACTGCATATGACCCCGTCACATCATACATGAAACTAAAAGTGACATAGTTACAGCTAAAATGTGATGGCAAGTTAGTAAGAAGATTATTCAAAAACACAAAAAGTGTGGACCAGGAGTGCCGCTTTTATACCAAATTAACTCTGGTTATTGAACTTGTTCCCTTCAGGTTTCAATAACATTTAACAATAAATAATCTTCCTATTATGAATAAACCCGATGAAAACCCTGATGGCATGTTTTCACTTTCGCAAGCAAGGAACTTCCAGTGCTCTTGTTGGATCTCATGGGGGTCACTAACAGGTTTATGCTTTCAGTCCCCACAGCACAGACACTGTGTCTATATTCCTGTGCAGGCTGTCCTTCAGTACTGAGATGACAACACAGATATTGCTGACGTTCACTTATAGCAATGAACTAAATCTGAGTGCAGTGCTGTGTGACTTTGAGCGTAAAGGCAGGACGCAGGAGGATGAACCCAAGCATAGAAAGTGACCATACCCCTGAGTGCTGACATAGACGTTTATTTAAGGCCCAAAGACACGAGCTGCTTAGCAATTCCTTGACACCTGACAGCTGCAAAATAGCAAAAAATGCTGTAGTCATCCGCTGCCAGAGAAAACACTGACTAAAGATCCCCACCACCATGATTTATATTAAATCATTTGGACTCGGATAGAAGTTTCTGTTGTGTACAGTATTGGCATTGTTTGGAGGGCAGCTCGGATATTTGGTCTGTTTTCATTGATCGGCACATTCTTATCTGTGGAAAAGATAACAGAGACAACGCACAGAGATACTGTTGATGAAGCAGCAGGAAGGAGAGCATTATAGCACAGCATGATTAAATGTTTGCTTACAGATTCAATACAACTGTGAAATATAACATGTAAACAGCTGCATGGAAGAAATATAAGAAATCACAGTTAAAAGACTATCGATACTTATTGAGGGATGAATTGTGAATTCAGCACTGTGCGAGGATTTTTATTGACTTTAACTGTTGTTGACCAGAGCACATTGATTAAGAACTAATTACACTGATGAGCAAACAAACAGTGAGAAGCCTCTCCTTGGATTAAGCAATTAAAAGCCTGACACAAATGACATCGATAAATAGCAAATGAGGACTTCAACAGCATGTCAGGACTGGAGACAAGCTTGGACAAAGGACAGGAATGAATGAACAACTACAGAATGCTGCGTCATTTTTTTTCAGTGGGCATGAATTTGGAGTTTGGATGTGACTTTTACTGTCACACTTTCATGATGCATTTAATGGCTTGAAAAAAGGCCATTACACTTGTTTGACTTGTCCATACTGTAAATGAAGTCAGTGTTAAAGGAACAGATCTACATCTTGTCGAATTACTGGCTTTTGGCCAAAGTTAGATGAGAACATTGATACCAATCTCGTATCTGTACACTGTGTAGCTGGAGAGAGCAGCTGGTGAGCTTAGCTTAACAAAAAGCCCGGAGAGGGGAGGGAAAACAGCTAGCCAGGCTCTGTCAGTAGGACAAACAAATTCTACTACAAACAAATACTAATCTGTACAACAATTCGTTGTTTTACATGGAGTTATGTGCCATAGTATGTCTTGGTTGCCTGGCAACTGGTCCTGGCCAAGAAATAGTCTGTGCTGGTAAGTGCTTTTGTTACGTTTGGACAGAGCCAAATTAACAGTTTTTCCTGTTTCCAGTATTTATTATGCTTTATTAAGCTTAAAGGTCCAGTGTGTAAAATGTAGGAGGATCTATTGGCAGAAATGGATTTTAATATTCATAGATATGTCATTAGTTTATAATTACCTGAAAATA
>NW_023339873.1:20493012-20507899 GCF_004916995.1 Morone saxatilis
ATACCCTGAAGTGCTGCACAATAGACGTTTATCTTAAGGCCCAAAGCACAACGACGGGCTGCTTAGCAATCTCCCCTTTGAAAAAAAAAAACCACCCCCTGGAACAGCTGGCAAAATATAGGCAAAATAAATGCTGTAGTTACATAACGCTCTCAAAAATATCTGCCAGAGAAAACACTCAGACTAAAAAAACGATCCCCAACCACTCCAATACCCGATTCCCTCAAGGGAACCTTAAAAATCAACCCTATAAATCATTTGGTACTCGGATAGAAGTTTCTCTGTCTGTGTACAGTTTAATACTTGAGCATAAAATGTAGTCTGGGCAAGGTTTGCAGCTCGGCCAATAATTCTGTCGAGCGCTCTACTTATCTCTATATATATATATGATTCCCGGAACAATCCTTCATCACTCTAACCTATCCAGTTGATCACTTCTGCGCACACCAATAAGAGAGACAACCACGCACAGAGATACTGTTGATGAGCAGCAAGGAAGGAGAGGCGATTATAGCACCAGCATCGATTAAATGTTTCGCTTCAGATTCAATACAACTGTGATACATATAACATGTAATACAGCCTGCATGGAAGAACATAACCTAAGCCCTCAGGACAATTCTTCACACAAGTAATATAGACACTGAGCGATACAGTTGTCGATAATTTATTTAACCTTAACTTATATATTATCTTTTTTTTATAATATTTAAAACTTCTCTCTATCTTTTTGTACAGTTTTACTAATATGTAGATATTTCTGATATATGTAAATCCTTCTAATGTTTATTATATTTTATATATCTTATAATGTTTTCCTTGGTAACCGAAATTATATATATTATATAAATTATCTTCCATTTCTAGAATTGTGTTTCTTCTTAACTCTTAGAAACGTCTCTCCTATATCTCTCTTTTCTATATATGAGTTTTTACTCTTCTTTACGACATTTCAGTTACACCTATATGGCTATACCCACAGGTGATTTGACGTTCGATCAACCGTTTGTAAACTCGTCAGCACTGCCTGCCGCACGGATTTTATTGCTTCACACACACACTCGTTGTCTCCGACTCTCAGCCACAGCATTTGATCCGCATCACAGAATTTAACTTACCACTTCGAATGATGTCCTGAAACACAACACGTGAGTAACCCCTCTCCCTTGGACTTTCACAGCAATTAAACAGCCTGACACAAATGACATCCGATGAAATAGCAACATTGAGCGGACTTCAACACATCGTAGCGGCCACTCGGAGACACAGGCTTGGGAGCCAAAGGACACGGACATGAAATGGAACCACCTACAAGAATGGCTCGCGTCATTTTTTTTCAGTGGGCCATGCGATCTTCGGCTTTGACTGCCTGATCTCTTACATGTCAACACCTTTCCATGATGCGCATTTAATGGCTTGCAAAAAAGGCCATTACACTTGTTTGGACTTGGTCCCAATCTACTCGCTAAATGAAGTCAGCTGTTAACACGGCGAACAGATGCTACATCTTGTCGAACTTACCCCGGCTCCTTTGCCCAAAGTTCAGCACTGCAGCAAAAGTTGATAACCAACTCTCGTATCTGGTACACTGTGTAGCTGGCAGACCGAGCCAGCTGGTGAGCTTACGCTACAACACAAAGCCCCGGAGAGGGGAGGGAAACGCTAAGCCAGGCTCTGTCAGTAGGACAAACCAATTCTACCTACACAAACAAATACTAATCCTGTACAACAACTTCGCTTGTTTTACCACGGACGTTAATGTGCCATAGTAATGTCTTGGTTCGGCCTGGCAACTGGTCCTGGCCAAGAAATAGTTCTGTGCTGGTAAGTGCTTCTTGTTACGTTTGGACAGAGCCAGAATTAACATTTTTACCCTGTTTCCAGTATTCTATCATGCCCCTTTATTCAAAGCTTTTTAAAGGGTTCACTCGTGTACCCCAAGGAGCAGGTACGGCCAGGACTCTATCTCCGGGCAGACAACTGTAATATAATAATTTATCAGGTATATTTTCAATTAGTGCGGTATAATCCCTGAAATACAGAATTCTACAGAGGGAGTGGTGGTCCTCTTCCACGACATGGCGCGCCAATTTTAACCGGAACCTCGGCGTCTCCTTGCGACCACCCATCAGTTTCCTCTATCACACTCTGGCAAGGCGAGCGGTATTCGTTTCGGTTGGAATCTCGGCAATTCAGCCCACTAGATGCCACTAAATACTACAAACTGGTGCCTAGCTGAGGTAACCAGCCGCTGGCGCAAGCTACACATACAGCCTATCAGACAGGAGATTGGTATCAAATCTTTCATGTAACTCTTGGTACAAAAGTAAATATGCAAATTTCCCGAAATGTCAAACTAATCCCTTAAGACATTAAAAACATTTGTCAAGACACAAGAAAAAAGACCTGACCTTTGAATACTAAGCCCTCATTTATTTTAGTTAAGAGTATCATGTATCATGGCTGCAGCTTCTTTAACAACTTCTCATGAGTTGTGAGTGCTGAAGGAGTTTGTGGGTTTAAAGATTTTGACATCCTGGTCTTCTTAAGAATAGGCCTGTATATGCTGGAGAGGGTTCAGTTATTGCTTTTTCTGAGATCTATTTGTCTTTGCCTCTCATAGAACTTGGAGAATTTATTGAAGATGTTAGTAATGGGCAGAGCCACGATCAGTAGCCCACAGACAATACATACGGTTCCTATCAGCTTCCCAGCAAGTGTAACAGGAAAGGTGTCCCCGTAGCCCACTGTAGTCATGCTGATGGTGGCCCACCACCAGCCTATGGGCATAGTCTGTAGCTCCGACTCTTGACAGTCTTTCTCTACACAGTAAATGAGAGCAGAAAACATGGAAATGCCAACAGACAAGAAAAGCACCAGCTGCCCAACTTCATGGGAACTGTGTTGCAGTGTGGCACCAAGAGAGCGAAGACCAGCTGAGTGACGAGCCAGTTTAAGGATTCGAAACACTCGCATCAGCCTTAAGATCTGCACAACTTTGCCAACATTCTCCAAGTCTGTGTTCTCACCTTCATCCATAATATCACAAGCTATAGTGACATAGAAGGGCATAATTGACATTAAGTCAATAATATTGAGAGGGCTGCACAAGAACTTCTTAGCTGATGGCGAAACAGCCAAACGAAGAACAAACTCTGCAGAGAAGAACATTACAAAGAAGCTCTCGAAGAAAGTCAGCACCGGGTTTTCAATCTTTTTCTCATTGAGATCCATTTGATGGATATCCGGCATGCTGTGGATGCACATTGCAACAATAGAGCCAATGACCACACTTAGGGATGCTACAGCCATCACTTTGGCTGAAGTAGAGTAACCTGGATTCTCGAGTCGTAGCCAGATATTCCTGCGGGCGTCTGCACACCAGGAACCTTCAAACATTTCTATGTTGTCCTCCGAAGCAGACAGCTCCTCAATAGACGAGTCCAAGCTGTGGAGCTGCAGTTTGTCACTATTCTGATCCCTGCACTTATCATCAGCAAGCTCTATCAGTTCATGGAATTTGTTGCTGCAGCAGATTTCCAGGTGGCGCTCCTTGATGCCCCAATACTCGATCTCTTGAATAAACGAGACTACGCACAATCCGTCCACCAGGTGGATTTTACCTGTGAGGTAAAAGTTGAAAACGTAGCAGAAGAAACGCGGATTGCGGTCAAAATAGTATTCCATTTCAGAGGGACTGAAGTCGTCGCAGAGCTCCAGGATTGCTTCTTTGGAGCTGCAACACAGAAGGCGACCCAGGCGTGTCTGTGGGAATCGTTTCAGAATGTTGTGCTCCATTTGTTGTTTGAAACCACCAACGTTGACATTGATAAAGCAACCGTCAGGGCTGTGTCGATGAAGGATCTGTCCATACACCATGATGGAGCAGCTGCTAGATGCTGTTCAGCTATCTTTGGCGAAAATCTCAGAGGCTTGGTCGCCTGCACACAAAGACACTGAAATTAGTACACCTCACACTCATTTGAACACACCGAAGTGCATTACACCAGAGGCGTCAAGTATCATGTTGCATCTGGGTTTCTGTGACACCCTGTAATGGAATGGATAAATGACAGCATCCCTTGCGGGGCAGGTTTTATTTACATGTACACATAAAATGTTTCCATCAGGCATTGAAAATGTATAGTTACATTTCTATTCGTCACAAGTTATATAGGTTACACATCATGGCAGTACTGTACAGTAGTGGTCCTAAATCTTTTTGGTGTGAAGGATCCCCAAATTGATACACATCAGGCTGTAATAAGATGCAGTCCGAGGGATCTCTGTCTGATAAGGTTTAGTTATTCCATAACTGTCTATACTGTAGATTGTCTCATTAAGTCATTCGTATACATATACAAGTTTTAGTTAATTAAATAATAGTGAAATTAAAATATTTCCATTTTTCTGGGAATGCCCTCAAGAACCCATGGGGGCCCATGAGAAGCACTGCTCCACAGTATGCATTTGCATGCAACATTATTAAACTTGTAAAATATGCTAGATAGAGTTAGATGTGCAAAATTGAAACAAAAATGACCCTAAGCCTTAACACAACTGGCTCATTACATTGCATGCATTGTCTACCTAAGCTTAGAACTAGTGCTAATAGAATTATATGCACCATTAATGTCTTTACAATAGACCTCTATGATACCTAGTGTGGCAAACCTTTTAGATGCAAACATTGACTATTTACTCGTAAACAGTCATCAATACTGCTGTCACTCTGCTTGTAGCTCTAAAACGAGCAGCACTGTCCCACTTGTATTGTGTTACGCACGGATATATCGCGTTTCAAATTGCAGCGAAATGGCAAACCAAGGTCAGATTTGACACGTTTTTTGCAGCAACAAAAGTTGTTAATGTTTTAGACTGTTTTAAAACCGATGGCGACGCATGAAAAGTGAAAGACTAAAGTGACACAAAACTGACTTTGTGCGACAATTGCAAGGACACTGGGAATCTTGCACCAAATTATCCAAAAATCGTGCACAAAATCTAAATACTACTTTATATTCCAAATAATGTCAATGGTCGCAGCAAGAGCATGGTGTTTCCTGTACAAGCATCTCTGCATAAAGGTAGAAACTGGAAGGAATGATCACAGCAGCGTACCTGTCCTGTCCATGTGCTGTACCGGCGGCGCAGATGTCCTGCTGGTTCACTTCGCTCAGTGTACAGTGCGGTGGAGGGGGGCTGGTTTGAGTCCAGCGCAGGGCGGAACGCAGCTCCTAACAGGACGATTGATCACACGGCTCCTGGCACATCATTCCCCACTAACAGGCTGCTTCATACATTAAAACCTGGATGTGTAATGTGCTACCAGTGTCCGGGGCGCGCCTGTTCATTAAGGTGTGCCAACTTTATCACTGTAAATATTTGATGCTTCTTCAGGCTGAGTGCTCACATTATTCTGTAGGTACAGGCTGCTGCTGAGTTTGTTTTCATCTAATTGTGGATATATTCTGTGGTATTTTTGTTTGCTCTGCTGATTTTTAAAATAACTGTAATTTAGTTATAAAAATAACAATAAGACTAATGTAAACCTAACAGAATACAGCAGAGGGGGGTAGAATTAATAAAAAGTACTAAAAAAGAACTGGTTGAAAAGAAATGAAATAGCAAAAATAGAGTATATCAACCTTTGAGAGTGCATCATTCTTGCCTCCCTTCATTGGCTTCCAGTAAAACACATAATCATTTTCAAAATCTTAATAATCACATACAAGGCCTTGCATGGCATGGGCCCCTCATATAAATTGTTGACCCCACCATTACCGCTCCCAGCCACTCCGATCTTGCAACCAATAACTTCTGTCCCACGTACACATTTTAAATCCAGAGGTGTAGCTCCTCAGTGTTCACCATGTGTGTGTATGGAAGTGTATGTGTTTGTATACTTGTATTTTACATGTGTTTTAATCCGATATGTGAAGCACTTTGTAACTGTGTGTTTTAAAAGGTGCTATAGATATAAAGTTATTATTATTAATATTCACACACACTGTTTGAAATTATGCACATGTGATTGTGATGCAGAGTTTGATGAGCTGGCAGCAGAGGGAAGTGTAAAAGTGTGCAAGAAAGCTGGTGAAGATTTAGTGTCACAATATGCCGCTGGAGTTGTGCATGGTTTTAAACATGCAACATTACTATCTTATTATCTAGTATTAGCCTTTATGGGCCCAGTGACACTTAAAGCTGATATTAAAGTTAAAAAAAACTCAGTAGTTGTTGGGGTAAATAGACCTCCACCTTAAAACCTGCATGTATTGGCACTTTTCTTATAAGCGAACATGGAGTATTATTTAGATAATTCATTTTAAATTACTCAAATGAATTAAAAAAACCCTTGGTGAGGGAGTCAGTGTCATGGCCTAGCCTAACCTTAGTAACCTTTAGTTAAAGTTTGAACAATGACTGTTTATGATGCTGTATCTGACACACTGATGCCATTTACTGACAGTAGGTGGCAGGAGAAGATCAGGTCAGCGTAGATCGCTGACATGCAACAAAACAATGAGAGCAAGGCCATGAGGATTTGGTTTTACAATTAATTCCTTCAGGTTATTTTCTGCAACCATTAACCCATTATCATATAAAACCAATTGAAACCACAACACAAGCAGCTGTGCCCTCATTGTCTGACCCATGGAGATCACATACCCAACTGTAAGAGTTCCAGCACAGATACTTATTTGTTCCGCACTATTCCCAAGTGCAGCGATGTTCTCAGTAAACACTATTAATGGTGTGGGTATTGATTGCTGTGGTTTTCAACTGGACCAGTTAATGGTTTAAAAGCCGTCTGCCCTTTGCAGAACAGTATTTTCCACATCATGTACAGTGGTCAAAAATGCTGCATGACATTAAAAGGTCAGCAGAATGAAATCCAATCAAAATACATTTTACATTGTTGTATATATGTGACAGTTTATTTACTGCTTACCTCCATATGAAAATAGTTAACAAAGCAGTTATATTCATTCATGTACTTTACAACATTTAAGGTCAAACAAATACATTTAACAAAATTATTACAGACATATAAACTAAAGCTCAGTGAACATATATTTTGCTGTTTTGATAGTCGTTTCATGAACTTAAAACATTACGTTGAAATGAAGTGCAACTATTTCCAAATCCTTTTAAAAAGAAACATGTATATAGGCTGAAGTATATTACAATGCTTTTAATGGTTTAATGGTTTAATGGTTTCCCCTCCAAAAATGAAGTTATCCTACTGTTAGAGAACTGTGACACAGCAGGCAGTTGCTATATTTGTGGATCTCTCGCTCTATAGCGCAGTGTTTACACACACTGCACATCCAGAACTGATACTCCTGGATCGGTAGGCCTGTCACAATGCACGTGGGTAATTTTCCTTCCACCCTAAAAGGGGAAAAATAGAATTAGTTGATGTCCATTTTACGGTTACTGCACTTCTGTTTTGACAATAGGGTAATGAGTATAGCTCATTTAAACATACTTCAATGAATTTTTAACTGGTTTATTGGTCATTTAACACTGATGCCTCTATATGACCTACAGAAACACACGAGATCATCAGTGAGAAGACTGGCTATTTCTATATAGTTATACTTAATGCCTGCCACCGAGATTCCTCTTCGTATCACTGAAACAAGACAGCGGAAACACTACCACCTTTGTCCACAGGGGCCGCCAGAATCAACACAACATGAAAGTTCCTTGCTCCTTTAAAATGTTGGTGTTGTTTCCTGAAACACTGCCTTACCCTGGCTACTACTTCTGATTCCTACTTTGGTACTAATTATTTAAAAACACAGCCCTGATAATGTGTGGAGGCAGAGTTTTATCTGAACTCACCCCTCTGATGATCCGTCTAGCTCCACCGTGCGGCTGTCCTTTGGGCTGTGCTTGGTGAAGATCACCAGGGCCAGATCCTCGTAATGCTGCCGCTGTTCTAGGTCCAGACTCTCTAAGGACTCCAGCTTGATGAAGGCCTGTGAGCACGTGCCAAAGGCCCGGTTGGCCGCGGCGCAAACGGCAAGCAGAGAGTAGATCTCCACCGCTGGGATGATGTCCTCATACTCACGCAGGTGAAGGGCTTTAAAAAAAGAAGAGAAACTAACTTGGCTTAGTGCATGTGAAAGTTCCTCTGGGGTAATTCCCCTCCAGAAGACTGTGACAGAAATTGGCCCTGGGGTTTATATGTAAGATGGACCCAGTTTTTCATAGGTCATGTTTTGCATGGACTAGTGGAAATACACTCATTATGTATGCATCCTCAGTCAGTAACGAGGGGATTTCCAGCGGCTCCAACCAGGACTCTGACGAAGACACGGAAGGGACAAGCCAGGACAGGAGAGGTGTCAAGCAGGAGAGGAGCGAGAGGGAGGGAGGAGTTGTGCGGGAGAGCTCATGCACAAATATAATGGTAATCATCGGTCGTTGGGCTGACGCTGGCCTGTTGGAACATTTTTACATATCGCCCAACCCTACGAGGAAGCTAAGCTATGCAAGTAGGATTTAAAACTGTCAACAGAATCAGGCATTTTTATAAGATATGGTAAGCTGCAAAAGCTCACAGGCCATTTAGATTCAATTTGTGAGACAGGAGACTTTGGTGAGATCAGAAGACTACAGATATTAAAAAAGGAAGCATGTTTTGAAAGTAAAGCATTGTGCCATGTACAGAGCTGCCTTTGATTCTAAGATGAAACAGGAGGCCGTGTAATAAGGCTTAAACCGAGATGAGTGCAACAAAAGTGATAAAACTAATACTTACACATTCTGACGTTTGTTCAGGTGCTTTCTCTACTTCTACTAGTTTGTATAGCTAGTAAAGATATTGATCGCATGACTGAATACTGTCCTACAGTTACTAAAATTATACTAAGGTATCTAATTTCATAATGCTACACATATCAGCATGATGCCTACTACAAAAATGTGTGGAGAGACAACCTGGGAAATACTAGAATTCTTTACTTTGTTTTCTTAATAAGACAGAACCATATTCTAAGTAGTCTAACTATCTACTGCTCTATATAAACTAGACTCCTTTCTGTAGTGGAGTGTGATTTGGTACCTGTGCGCATTGCTTTCTCCATGTAGCCTTCATATAGCTGCCTCTGAGCGAGTAGAAAGAAGTGATACGCCTCCGCTCCACGCCAGGCATTGTCCACAATACGATTGTCTGAAGAGGAGGCATCTTCCTCAAGCAGCCCAGCGAGTGCAAATGTCGCCTAATTACAGCAAACGAAGGACAAACACAGTTTGAGGTGCATTGCTCAGTGATGCCTATATCTAAAACACAACATAATATATAGTGTATATGTGTAAAGTATACTGTAATACATTACCTCAGACTTCTTCCCTTTGGCTTTGCTCTGCTGTGACGTCTTCACCTGCTCATGGTAATTTTCAACAAGAAGTGCTGCCAGCACATAGAGCTTCTTCACCCGCAGTGGCCGGGTCCTTTTCTCCGCCTCCTCATCTGCAATCTGTAACAGTAGACACAAATCCCATGGTGCTGTATGTGCCCACAAACACATCACTCCAGCAATTAATTAGCTACATATGAGATTAAAATATACATATTTAAGAATAATCTTCCTCTGAGTTATTCAATTAAATTCCCTTGTGTCTTAGCTCATCCATAACATCAAAGGTCCCAGGTGTGATTCACCTTTATTCAAATTGTTAACCCTGTTAAAAATACTGCTTTAAGGGTGCTGATGGAAGCTGAAACCAGCACCAGTTTTATTTTCATTAAGCTACTCAGAAGTAATGAGCATAAAAACACTTGCTTACTTTAAACATGAGTTTGGCTGCGTCAAGAAAATGGTGGGCTTTCCGATAAAGTTCCACCGCCTCTAAAGTTTTATTCTTCTCAAGCAGATGTGAAGCATATTTGGAAAGAAGAGATTTAATCTCCTTCATGTTGTGGGTCCTGGTGAGTTCCACTGCTTTGTTCCACTGTTGAGAAAATGACGGCACTTATTCAAAAACCAAATGAAAACATTATTATTTGAGATTATTCGACACGTACCACATTTAAAAAGTTACAAGCAGACCTTCCTGAAAATAACCCATAGCTGCATATCTCAATTACAGTCAGAGCACAACAGTTAGATAACAGTCCTTTCTCAAACATTCTGGGGAAGGTTAAAGGAAACAGTTAAAGTGACAGCCTGTTCATTTCATTGTCAAAAACATAGCATTAACGCAGCAGGAGAAACTGCAGAGGAGGGAGGAAGTTGGGACTGCTAACAACTTGTCCTTTTGGATTAACACACGGCCAATTAGAGCACAGATTTAACGTCCTTTCAACTACAGTCAGCTGTGGCTAAGTAACAGCTGCAGCTTACATTACTTGTGTAAAGAAAGTTATTTCTCTCTCAGGGTCCAAACCTGAACAAAGAACAGTTAAACAACCAAAAAATGGTTGAACCAAATGTTGGAATTTTCATTGGACAAGCATAGTTTGGGAGCAGCATTCACACTCCAGGGCTAAATATCACTCAGGAAGAGGATTGGGGTGGGAGGACAGCGGGTACCACAGTGACTGCTGTGGTCCAAAGTAGTCTTAGTGTGTGTTTAATCTGAAGACGGTGTCCGTCAGAAGCTCTTGGCGCCACAGGTTTCTCACCTGGTTCAGATGGACACAGGTGTCAACGGCAGCTTTGGGCTGGTTGCACTTAAGGTAGGCGTTCACAGCCTGTTCACACATGCCCACGGTGGCAAACATTTGTCCAATCTCCTGCAACAAAGAGTTGGTTTTAGTCAAAGCTACAGATTCAGAGTGATTGATGTCTGAGAGTTCAACATAAAGCCCAGAGAGAATATCAGAGTTACTTTTGGTCAAACATGAACATGTGGCTCACCGGTAAAAGCTTGTGATTGTCTGGCAGCAGAGCAGTCAGCCTTTCAAGGCCATCATAGTCTTCTAACATGTAGTAGCATTCTGCCAGCCTCTCCTGGTTACGACCCTGAAGGTAGTACTGCACTGCATTGGCCCTTGGAACAGAGAGCATTCATATATAAAACCTACAGTGAGGTGGGGAAGTTTTCAAGACTGTCTTAGAATAGTTTTCTCACATCCAATAATAGCAATACCCTAGCAATAGGGCCATGTGGCCAATATCCGAATCACAGAATGTTTTGATAAAGGCTCAAATGTGCGACAGAACAGCATTAAAATGAAGTACTGCGGTGCTGCAGAGATGCCTTGGTCTACAAATCTTGTCCCCCAGATCTAAGAAAGCAGTCTGTTTGGTATAGACACCAAAACATTTTACAGAAAAAAAATCAAAACTATAAAGATTGATGCAAGTTCATTCCATGTCTGGTAAAGCCGCATTGGTGTGTCATACCGCGCAGGCTCTCCTGCCAACAGTCAAGTTTCAACCAACATAAATAGGCAGTCTGAGATGTAGATCTGTGTGAAGGGCTAAAATACAATTAAAAGTTTCCAGGACAACAGAGATTATTTCCAGGATATTTGGTCATTTTAATTTCCAGGTGTTTCCATCACTAGAAAACTAAACCACATTTCCAGATTTTCCATGTTTATCAGGACAAGTGGGACCTCTGAAAAAGGATAATTCCCACTAATCATGAATCATATGTGAATAAAATCTGTTCAAATAACCCCTACATGATTTCTTTACGATATTGTGCAGCCCTAGCAAAAACACATTTCAAAGAGACAGTTAGTGAAATCAGATGAGTATCTTACAATATAACTCTGTTTCATACTGTTCTTCAGGAAACACGTGGAAAACGATAAAAGGAATCTGCACTCAAATGACGCTAACTTTGTAAGACACCCACTTGATTGAACTGTGAAGCCTCACGTTAGCTTCAACTGAGCAGCAGAATGCATCTCTGTACAAGATGAGGACTGTGGATTTATAAAAAACATACAACTTAGAGACTAATGGTTTATCTGCATTTTTAGATGCTTGGGATATTTTCTTGTTGAAATAACGAAAAGTACATATTATAAAAGTTGTTTTATACCAGAACAGATAAACTATGTAGAGAATATTACAAATCAACCTCTAACATACTGTAGTTACACATCTAAATACTCTAAAGATAGAAAAAAAGGTAAAAATTTAAAAGATTCAATACCACTTCTGTCTGTCAGCAAAGTAATCTCCAACTGCATTGTACGCCTGTTCCAGCAGAGCATCATCACAGTCACCAGAGCCAGTCTTGAGCAGCTGGAGCACCCTGAACCAGTCTCCCAGCTTGATCCTAAGGCTGATGGCAAGGTCCCTGCAAGAAATAAAACATCTACTGGTTATCATGCCAAACAAACTGGGAGACACTGACATTAAAAATGACAGATTGAACAAAAGCTAGCAAGAAATGAATCAGTTAGGGGACGTTGTGATGTCAAATCTGGCTAAATGTACCTGCGGTCCATATCCAGGTACATGCGCTCAGCTTCCTCAAAGCTGCTGAAGTAAGCTGCCACCTCCGCCTGTTTCATGGGCTCACTCTGCAGGTTTCCCAGCCGCTTGACAAACTCAATGCCCTGGTAGTCTTTGCAACGGACGAAGGCCTGCTCAGCTGTCTTCAGATCCAGCTTCTGGAGGGCTGCCTCAGCCAGCAGACGCCTGACAGGTTTGTAGCAGAGAGAGGGGTCTGTTAGCTGCTATCACCAGCAGGGCTGCATGGCATGATGTGTATGCATAAATCCTTACACCCACTCTAATATGATTCATTTAGACTGAAATTGGAATGGAGCTATTAAGTTGTATGAAGTCATTGCCAATCCATGACTAAGACTTTTACTTGTAATGGTAAATCAATATTTCTTTATCAAATAATGCCGGTAATCAACCCATCTGTGTCAAACTCCACGATTCTACTACTTTATAATACTATGATTGCAAATATTAGCCTTATGTCACTGACTGGAACTCCTAGAATAGGAAAGGGCATTTTTGATGTTGCCAGATTTTGAGGGATGCTGCAAGAATTGACACACCAACCAGAGAACACACATAAGCTACTGCGATCACACTGCTGCTTCAAAAGACATAAATCTCTTATAGTATTTTATACTCTGCTACCCTTCTCCCACACCAACATACATTATATGCTCAGATGAAAAATTATAGTGAAAGCAGATATTAATTAGTGCTAACCCAATCTCTATGAACAGATATCTGCATATGAATACAGAAGGTTTTGGCATCGGAAGAGTTCTGGTTTCTGTTTATAGTCTGATATTGACCAATCATGTCTGAGAGGGTTTTGATTCCATGCAGGTAAATTAGGTGCTTCTTAATTAAGCAGAACTTCAGCTTTCCTGAAGTTTTCTAACCTTGAAAGACACTTTAAGCGTCTGTGAGGTATTTCGGTACCCATGGAGATGTCCACACAGAGCTACCACTTAGTCATTGTGTCATTGTGATTAAAATAGGGCCTTTAAATCTACAGTCATGTTTTATGCTGGATCATAAGAAAGATCAAGATTGTTGTTTACCAGAGTCTTGGGTGCGGATTGTCTTCAATGAACTGTGAGGCATCTTCAATCCCCACTTTTTCAATCAATGCTCGACTGTCTCTGAGGGACCGGATTTCAAAGTTGATGAGGTTGTCTTTGTTGGGCCTCTCTGGATCCTGTCGTGAAAGATCCCACAAGTGAGTGTTTAAATAAATCAACAAATACACCCTTTGAGCACTTTCAAGGTACAACAACGTGCTAGTTAGATGAACCTCTCTTCATGCCTGTTAATCCTACGAAGGGATGAATTCTTATCATTTTGCAATCCGCTGTTTCCACGTTAGACAACAGATAGGTAACATCGAGACAAGTCAACAATAAGTCTAACTACTGAATCCCTCTGCTTTAGGATATTCAAGATGCCAAATAAAACTTTCAATTGAAAGTTATGAGAAATATGAGAAAATAAATATAATGATATTAGCATAGTAGTTATAGATACCAACATGCTAAGGGTGGGACTCAGCATCTCAAATCCACTTTATTACCAAAAGGTTTACCTTCATGATTTCATCAAGCAGGACAGATTTGATTTCCAGGTCTTCAAAGTTGCAAATGTATCCAGATGTTTGGATTGGTTCCTGTTTTTTCAAGATACAATACATTATTTCTACAGTTGGTAAATGTTTAGTAGCAATAAGACAATACCGCTGACCATGATGCAAACACCTGAGCACTCACCTCTGGGTCTAGGTCCCTGAAGACGTACATCCTGGTCTTCTCCATCATGGCAAACAGATCAGGATTGTCATTCGCCCACTTCATATCCCAAACATCCTTGCGCTCAAACTTGGACGGATCTCCCGCCTGGTTTCCTGTGCTGTCGTCTGTGGGGACACGAACTTCCAGGTCCAACAAAGTCAGCACGCCTGCGATGTCGATTATGGCCAGACGACTAAGGAGAATAGTAATTACATTTTATGTGACAGCACTGTAAACGTGTACACATCCGTACAGCAATGAGTTTAATCTGCATAACACCAATCAATGCTTGCCTGGAGTTGCAGTTCAAGGACAGATAGTAGGCTCTGTTGTTTAAAGTGTACTTCTGGATGAGAACAACGTTTGGGAGGCTGTATCTATGGATGGTGCCAGACTCACGGCCCTGTAAGCACACATACACACAAACACTCACTTTAATTATTTTTCTCATTTTATTGTATGGCTCAAATTTGCATAATTAAGACAGAAATGTACATACCACAATCAGGGTCTTATCTGTTGCAGTAATACAACAAATGGCATCTCGAGTTGCCTAAAGCCGAACAGAAATATTAATTTAACCATAACATATATATATATATATATATATATATATATATATATATATTCATTCAATGTATTTCCTTTGTGAGTTAACACTTTATTTGA
>NW_023339873.1:20507999-20527547 GCF_004916995.1 Morone saxatilis
TATATATATATATATATTCATTCAATGTATTCCTTTGTGAGTTAACACTTTATTTGACATTAAATTGCTACCTGTATGTTAAGAAACCTGTGCAACTTGAGAGGTGAAAATGTCTCTTACTGTGAAGGCTTTTGCAAAATCTGGACCGCTGTCATTGGCTCCAGATGGATTGCTGTCAATGTGGTAGACCCTAGAAAGGCAGGAAGTGAGAACAAATGAGAAAGAACCAGGGAGACAGCCAGACAGGCAAACAGTTGTCCCTTCCACTGAGGTGAACTGTGGTACAGGTGCTAGGATAGCCCTGGCAGAACATTAGGTCATGCCCAGCCTGTCTGGAACCTCAATGGCATTTGATTCAGATGAATGAATCCTTTTCATAGCAGTGGCAGTACCAACACCCTACACTCAAACAGAGAGCCAGTAAACCCAAGGTTTCATCCACTGACTCACACAATCTGCAGTAATCTTGCCTCCCTGTAACTTTCCATGATCTGCTCGATGTGTGCTGTAAGTTCTGACGCAGGTGTTGTATTTTGTCCCCATCCACTACCTGGCTTTGTTAAATACAGTCCTTAAGACATCCAGTTCACACGTGGTTCCACTGTACAGTAAATGTTAGGCTAATGTCTGAAACTCACCTCTCTCTTCCCTCCTTCTTAGTTCTCGTCACTTGGTTGATCTCCAGAGCAGTTAATTTCTTCGCCACTCTGTACTGCCACAAGTAGAAAGCCTCTTTGGACGCAGCAATCACATGTGTCTTGGTCATGGTGACAAACAGTGGATCTGTAAAAAAAAATAAAGTAAATAGACTAAATCAGTGTAGAGCAGGGACACTCACTTGCTTTGCCCGGGGGCCACTTCGGAATAATTACCGGAGGCCTAACACTAATAATATTAATCAGATAAAACCAATAAACATTAGAATTGCTAATGTGTACAAATAAAGCCAAATTCAACCTTTCAATGTTTGCTTTCCTCAATCCAATTGCAGGAGCCCTGCATTCAGAAATCAAGTGCCACAGCTTCGCTGATAGGCTAATATGCGACTTCCCAAGTAACAGCCAAGGGATGTTATTGATCATTTACCAATTGCTAAACAAACAAAAAGATCCTTGTGTAAATTTACTTTATTGTGAATTAGAAAATGGTTGGAGGGCACCCTATCTGGCCCACAATCCTTAAAGGTCCAGTGTGTAGGTTTTAGTGGCACCTAGTGGTGTAGTTGCAGATTAAAACTAATTTGCTTCACCCTTCCCTTTCCAAACGCAAAGGAAAAATAATGGCCCTATCTAGAGCCAGTGATTGGTTTGTCCCTTCCTGGCTACTGTAGAAACATGGCGGTTTAATATGGCTACCTTCATGGGAGGCTACCCATGGTGTCTTTAGATAAAAACAGCTCATTCTGAGGTAAAGAAAACATAATGATTCTTATGTTCAGGTGATTATACTCTAATGAAAACATACCAATGCCAACCATGTCAATCGATCCTCCATAATGTTGGACACTGGACCTTTAAGCTGAGTATACCTGATGTAGTCCGTATATAATTTTATGTGATTTGAGAGCAACTTGAAATCCACTTCCTGCTTGTGTTCTTTGGTGGATTATGCGCGTGCCGAGCATCTGGCATCTGTGACTGTATTACCAATGTCACCAACTGAGAGGAAAAGTTTGGTCTTGTTGATCTCAGACCATGCAGTTCCAGTACATAAATTGTACATAAATAGTAATTATGTATTCACACATATTTATTCGTGGATAAAAAGCTGCATAAAACACGCTTCATTCTCTTCTACTGTACTAACTATACAGAACTACATCGCAAAACCTGGTAAATTAATGTTTGTAACTGTTTTTGAACTGGGAACAATTCCTGTGTGTTCTCAAACAGATACACTTTGACCAGTCTGGCAAAAGAGGAGACACTTCTAAATAAGACCCACTTGAACGCTCTCTCTCTTATTATTTACCAAGGTGGGATATCTGACACCCATTCAGCCCGCTGAGGCTTTGAAATCTGCCGACTTTATAATGTGTCTCTGCCTGAGCTTCCCAGCAAACATTGGGCCGTGTCAAGCAGAGACAGAATGCTGAAGATTTGTGAGATATGAAGACGCCCAGCACTCACTGTCTATTTGCTATAGGATGCTGTGCAGCCCATGAAAGATGTAGGCTGTGGGCGACAGACGGCAGAACGCCAGCCACCACTTCTCTATACACAGGGTGTGATCTCTCACATTGGCTTAAAGAAATACACCAACCTTATGGTAAATTAGGACTCTGATCAACCCGCTGCTAAAGAAGATTATTACCAAGATCACTTCCGTATGTGTGCAAGCATGCGGGATACATGGCTTCTTTAGTAGATGATTCCCTTTAAGGGTGTGTTGAAAATGTAAATGAAGTGACATCTGAAGATTAATATTCCTCTCTTTACTCACCGATGTCAATGTATTTTGAGTCCAGTGGAGTCCCAATGGAGTTGCACAGAATCAGGACATACTGAAAAACATACAAAGTGCAACATTATTCTACAGCTCAGATTTATGATTCTTTATCAAGACAGAATAGTCCTCATTTTGAGTGTGTGGTTTCATTTGTACATTACCCTTGCATGACTCCCAGACTCTAACTCAGCATCCTCCTGTGTGGCAATGAATTAGAGAACGGGAGGCAAAACAGCAGAGAAACATGTGTGATCCTTACTGTTACAGCTGACTCTGTAGCTTCTGCTGCATATACTGTATCTTTCCCAATGTAAGAGTTAGCATAGATCTGTCAAAAGCGATGGACATGCTTGTCTGTGAGTCATACAGAATGTGACTAGTGTATCAAATCAACCTGCAATGCTTTATACATCAAGTCCTGTTTTATTTTGCTTTCCTCTCACTGTTTCCATGTTAGGACAAATAATCCGGAGGTGTTTGTACCTGAGGCTGGGTGTCATCTGCCTTGCTGGCGAGGATGCAGAAGTCCCCTGAGGTAGTGATAGACATCAAGCTCTTCACATATTTGACAAACTTCTCGTTGTTTTTGGTGTCCCAGAACACCACACAGTAGTCCTGACGGTCTGGCTTCGTGTAGGCGTACACCACTGTGCTGCAACAGTAGCCCCACTGTTGAGAGACATAAAAGAGCTGGTGAGATTCATCTGTTGAGTAGGGTTTTCAGGAGTTATTATAGTTTAGATTTTCATTTTGTTAATTTTTTCGTTTCAAATAGAGAGAGGGCTTGCTCGTTTCAGTTTAGTTCAGTTCAGTTCAGTTCAGTTTAGGCTTTATTTAAAAAGGGAATACACCATGTGGTAACGAACCCTTAGAGGCTTATAAATGAAACCCCAATAAAATCCAAACATTGTATTAATTAAAAAAAAACATTCACTTAATCTGTTCTCATGAACTCTGAGTTTGGCTAGCGTTTTAAGCATATTCGTATCAGATTCAAATATAGTTCTACGAGTGTCTTCAAGAATCGTTTCTTTACCAAAAACTTTAATTAAAAGCAAGCCACATGTTGGTATTTACCTTGTAGTCTGGTCTTATGTTGGCAAAGTAGATGTAGGAGTCCACAGCCAGGCCAATACGCAGGCCTCCTCCCTCCCAGGCCACTCCCGTCATCTGCTTCCCAGGAACTTTTAGAGTTCTCAGATGCTGTTGAAACAACAAAAAGCATTTGAAGTGCAAAGTTTAAACTTGTTCCTGCCGCATAGCATTTTTATTTCCCCACTGGGGATAGTAGGGGGTATGAGTGTGCAAGGAATGATTTTTAAATCAATTTCAGTAAGTCAAGAACTATTTTGCCAGGTGCAGAGAATTCTCCCAACCTAGTGGCATTTTTAACCGCCCAATGTAGGACAGCACGACAACAGATACAATCTTCATGTATAAAACTCTGTGTAAGTAAGGAAAGCCAATCTTCACCCTCACCTCTCCAAAGGGTGTGTAGAACTGCACAACGTTGAATTCTTTTTCCATATTCGAGGCTCTGAGAGAACCCGCCACCGCCAGAACACTGCCGCAATGATTCCACTGGATACTGACCACATTCATCAGGGTGTCAATACACACTGGGTCTGCAGAACAGGACAGCAGCATAGCTCATCAGCATTTCACTGAAGTGTAACTTCAATATACTTATAGTCTTTTAAGATCTTTTCCCCTTACTTTCATCGTTCTCGTAGCGCATGATCTGGCACCTTCCATTGTCAAAACAGATAGCAAGGCACGGACAGTCTGGTTCGACGTAACCACCAGTTCCTGCGTACCAGTGGATACCTGCTATACTGACAGCTCCAGTCGCATTGGTGAGACAGCTGATGGTCATTTTCATCTGAAACGTAACACAGATCAGAAAACATATGCTAAATTGTAATCAGTAAATGCGAGCATGTGATAGGATCTAATGTGCATGAAAGATGAATTCTTAAAAAGAGCATCCTATGAGTCAGGAAGCCATGCAGTGTGAATATATGGGATGAACTGACATTTCTGTATAAACGTATGCACTCACTATAAAGTTTCCTTGGTTGTCATAGATTTGAACTTCGCCGTTGGCCATGCCAAAGAGGAGGATCTTGCTGTCTGGCGACCATGCCACGTGAGCAAGCTGATTTCCCTTTAGCTCCTTTCCCCAAATCCGGTTTCCTACCAAAAAAAAAAAGGAATTTATCCCACTGTACATTCATTCCCTCAGTATGTGAACAAAGAAATCCTTGTCAAGAGAGCCTTGGTGATTTTATGCTAAATCTCGTTGCAAAACATGTTATGACTGATAACCATTTCATTTTTAGTAACCACACTATAAATCTTTTTTTTACCATCAACAGATCCAACAATGACCGCTCCGTCTTCATACACAATGCAGATCTTCTGACCATCAGCGTTCCAACTCATGCTCCTCACCACCGACTTGTTCCGGTTGTTGATCATCTCCTCGTACCAGGCACCTTCGAAAGGGGCAAAAACAAACAACTATAAAAGCCAAATTTATTACGAGGCAACTTGTATTGTTAGTCTTCAGATTCAGATTCATTCTTTATTTTGTTTTCAGTCTGTACAAAGTCTTATGGCAGTAATCACCTTTGTAGAGCATCCATACAATGATGAGTCCATTCTGGTCACTGGTGGTCAGCTTTTCATACTGTTCATTCCACGTGACCACTTGCACTGCGCCTGCAAGTGTAGTATCAGGAAGTGTCAGCTCATTTTCTGATGGCTCGCTCCACAGCCTTGCACCACCGGACTATGTCTTCATTTTGTGGACACTATACAAATAGCAGGTTTGGCAACTACTAAATACAACTTACCACTGTGTCCTTCTAGAGTCTGGTTCATTGACAGATTACTGGGTGCAGCAAGACCTTTAAGTTTGGCATCATCTGTTGACAAACCAGTAAAAGAGATCAGGTTCAGAACCTCAACAATGTTCACGCGATTCTCAGTGAGTTGTTTTTTAAACAACATTTTAAACAGACAACACTCAACACATAATACACATGGTACCATTTCTACTTACAGTGACTGGACACTGCGGCACCAGAACAGAGCCAAAAAGCTTATAAAAGTTTGAGAAGATTTCTTGAAATCTCAATCACATGGGTATTACATAATGGCTTTGACTGTAACAGATAAACATACAAAGCTGAATGTATGCAACATTATTATATTATTATTATTCATCCCCCCCCCAAAAAAAATAAATAAATGTTTTATACCCTGTAAAAGGAACAACAAAATAAACACATGCAAAATATTGAAATGTGAACACAGTGTCTCTGAACACCAGGTTCAGACAATATCAGTGTTCATAACAAATGTTACACTTTACACTGCATTTATGTATCATTATTATTATCATGATAATCGTTACTATTATATATAAAAGTGTTATTATTATTATCAAAGCCCACCAATCTTAGAAACAAGACAGGCACTCTGACCAGTGACATGACAGTCATTACAGGTGGATACTGCCAAGAAGGTCAAACAACTCTGCATTGTATACGTTTAATATTTTTTTCATTTTAATGCAAAAAGCTGTCCAAGGCCCCTCAGGCTGGTGGATAGAAATAACCTTAAATCACGAGTGTACCAGGACGGTGCAGGCTGTTAGCTCCATCCGCTGAACTTACCCGTCTGAGTTTCAAGCTTGAGTACTCTGAGAAGACCATCGTCCCCCCCACAGGCAATGAAGCCTTGATCTTTGTTCCAGGAGACACATTTTAGGTGAATATTGTTGGGGATAGCGATCTATAAAACACGTAAAATGTAAGCCACACTGTTTATATCTTATCTGACGTGTAGACAGGTGGTCAGCTGGGTGGCAGACACTCACCTTCTTACTGAGGTAGATGAACATGGTGCTGGAGACAACTTACAGACCTCTGTCTATCTGAAAGGAACTGCGTACAGCTCAGCTATACTAACCTAACGTCGAATAGCAAACTACACAGCTAAAGTGAGCCAACTGTTTCAGCCTAGTAGCCACATCATGCGGCCTGCATCTGGTGAATGTAACGTTAGCCTGTTCCGTTAGCTTTGCTGTCTAACGTGACACAGTTAGCGCACACTGTTAACGTTGAATTTAATTAGCCTCATAAATTAAACGCTCGGCTACGATTGAAGTGAATAACGTTAGCGAGTGAATTGGAAAAACTGCTCAAATTCGACGTTTCGTTGCTTGTTTTGGAAAACTCAGTACTCAGAGGCTGAGCTTCCCTCGGTCTCCCGTGGTAACCGTAAACCGGAAGAGTCGGGTTTGGGGTCTTTGTGGTAATTGTAGTTTTTCTTGTTCGCGCTCTGGTGTCAGGCTTTGCAGAATCGTCCGGTCCTTTTGACCCCCTCACTATAATGGGCAGTTACTCACTGTAATTTGTCTTATTTGGGAGAAAAGACAATAAGCTTTATTGAGCTTTGCATGGTTGTCTTGTATATTACTGTAAAAATGTAACAGGCATAAATGACCACTATGAAAAAACCTAATAAACCAGCACTACAATTAGGCTACATAAAAACCATTAGCTACATATTTTGCTTTTAGTTATGTTGGATGCAAAACAAGAAAAATGGGTGCAGTGAAGGTAGGTTATCATAGTCGCTCTCAACATGGATTGATTTTGGCCTATTCAGAGATTATATCACTATTCTGAGATTAAGTGGGCTGGTCACTAAGAGTAAAACACACAATACAAGATCTATGATCGATTATTTCAGAATATTTATTTTCCATGTCCAACTATATTCCCAACAGAAAATATACAGGAAAAGTTGTTTTCTATCACAAAAGCACCAGAATATGTTATGCATAGTCAGTTTACACCACAAATATTCATTTCACCTGTTTCAGGTGTTTCATGGCAATGACAAAATAGAAAACACAGAACATGTGTGTATTGTATGAAGAAAATACTGTAAATTTAAAATAAGGCAGTGATGTTTAAACCCCTGTATACTTGTGTATCTGTCTTTGATATTAGCTGACAATATTCTTATGTTTCTGTTTTACACTACTGTCAGTTGAATTGAAAATGCTATAAAAATAAAAGTTACTAAAAAAGCAAATACTGTACAGTGAAATACGGTTTTAACTGTTTACAAAGTAAAGTGGATTTTAACTCAAAATGCAATGATTTCAAAACTTAGTGCATTGAAAAATTGTCTTTAATGGCCCGGACTTTGGTCCAAGACAAGCCAAGTGTGCAAAGAAGTGAATTGGCCCAAACAACCATGAACTCCCTAAACAGTTTTCCCTCTAAGCCCAAAGAAACTGCACCTGTCTGTTACAAACAAAACAATTATTACCAATCAATGTTGTGCTATAAAGTAGTTGAAATATTTTAGGTATCAAATAAAAGGATTATAGTAATTCACCGTGATATAACACTGCCATGGGCCAACTGAACCAGGCTTTTTTTGGTCTTTTTTCTGTGTAATAGTGATGCAATCAGAAGGGTAACAACAGTGCTCTTGTTGTATAAGAGATTAGTTGTTGTGTTATGGTTATGGATGGAGGCTTTGTGTTCTACCTAGAACACAAGAACACTGACCAAGAAATGCTCTCGGCTCACTAAATACACAACAAGGATGTGGTACAACACTCCACAAGAAAAACATTAATTTTACAATTTCTCATACATATATTTTTTAGAAGTTTGTACCATATCTTTTCTGTAAATTATCTTACATAGTTTGAATCTTAACTCAGTGGAGGCAATCTAGTAATACTACAAAATACAGGTATATGTAAACATTTACACCAGTTACACCTGATTTTAATGTAAGAAGTAATAATAGACAGTGTTGTGAATACAGAATGCAGGTTTATAATACAAAACAGTAATTGCAACAGTCTACTGCATGAGAAATCAGTACCATGCAGAGTTCTACCAAATCAGACATTTTTAGGGAGATCTTGAGGGTTACAGATGACTTTGTCTGGTCACAAAAATTTGATACACTTAGAGCCCTGAAGAAGTTTTCCGACATCTCCATCGCTACTGCTGTTGGCCCTCAATCAGGTTCACTTTGTCCGAAAGTTCATCAAGTGAACATACTGTCAAGGAAATACAACTTTAAAAGTGTAGCTGTAATGTTTACCAGCTCATCAGATTTAGATTCAACTTACTGTCATTAAACATACAAATAAGACAAAAAGATTATAGCAGCAGGCCAAGCTAGTTAAAAAAAAACATTTGTTCTTAAATCTTAAGCGCATACTACAGATAACCACAATTTTTAAATCTTATATCAAAAAGGATATGTTTTCTGCTCAGCTCCTGAATGGTTGACTGCACTTTCTTCTGGAACACAATCTGAGCTTCACACATGCAGGCATCTTGAGTTATTTCACTTCTCATTTCCTCTGAAAGGATGAAAAAATATGGAAAGCATGAGTGAGTGATGTTTCACCGTGTTTAGTGTAGCCCCTTTGTAGTACTCGTTTGTAATACTAGTACAACATTTGGCTACTTAGTAGAAAGAAACAATACGGAACACAGCCCATCTTATGTTCCTCTTTGTGGACTAATGGCCAAAATCCTTTAAAAGAATCAGTGTCGATGCTGAGAGAATCGGATAAAAGTTAGGTGTTGTTTTAAATGAAAAGATAAGCATAACTGATATGGATTGAACAATATAGCAGAGATTAGGTACAATCTTGATTTTTCTTTTGTGAGTGAGATTAGATGTTAAAAATAGTTAATCCCTTCAATTAGTTAATCACAACCTAGGAGTGCCTAGTTAAAGAGATCAGGTGTGGACAAATTTAAAGGGGACACATGTTAACAACTGTTTGAGCAATATACCCATATATACATACAATTCACTGAAAAAGATACAATGATATGGGTCCTTTACATGGACCAAAGTTCTCATGGGCTCACACCACAACTCCCATTGCCTTAGCAGTCTGTCATTCCTTTAACCAGCACTGCAGCACACATTTATGTTTTATAATCTGCGCTGTAAATGTATGGATCAGTAGAAGTAGTGCTTGTCGTTGGACACAGTAGCTTTGGTTGCAGTCCACTGCAGACTTCTCCACAACTAAAGAATGCAAAAAGACAGACGTGAAAAGTATGATAACTATTAAAATAAAAGAAGCACACAAATTGCAATCTAAAATCTATAGAGATAGGGAAAGCCCGATATCAGTGCCATATAGGCTTGACCAAACTCCAACCTGGGGCAGTATACTGAAATTCTCTATTTATAGTCTATGTATAGTCTACATTCACAAATTGTCAGCAAAGGCTTACAGGGTTATAGACATGTGATCATATAATTGGGATGACAATCCTTAAACTCCGTTCTGTTTCATACAAGCTGCACCCTTAAGATGAATTTGTGGGTCTCCATTGAGATGTTGCAATACCTTAACATGGATGCAGGATTGCTACATAGAGGGTCAGGCTGTAGCCACTGTGCACCTGCTCAAAAATGTGAAAGAAAAGAAACATACAATAGATCCTTTAAGGAGCACAGCCAACATGCATCATTTTGGGTCAACAGGGACTCTTCTTTTAGTTGATGGCAAACCGTAACACTAAACTGGTCAGTTATAGAGTCAATTGAACTGTGTAAATCATGACACACTTGAGGGTGGTCAATAATAAGGTGGTCTAGGCAGAAAAAGGCTGTGATTATTTGCCACCAAAATTTTGGTAGCCTTCAAAGGAAGATGGACTTTTGCTCTTTTTGACAGTTTCTCTACTGGTGGGCTGTCATGTTGTACCAAACCTGCTACAGCTTGTGGTGAAGCCATGCCTCCACCTATGGCAAAATTTCAGGCATGGTATAGTTTAGCCAGTTGACCTGGTGATGTATGAGATACATTTCCTGTGCTTGGTATTACCTTTTCGAGCCAGAATATCAACAGAGCATAGTCCATTGTCTGGAATTATCTCCTCAACATGAAAGAAGATCCCCCATCGCTATAACACCCTGCACTCTAGGCTGTCTGGACTGCCCATGTTGTCAGTAATAGCAAGGTGGATGCCAAAGCAGTTGTGTTAGAAAGGGAAGGGAGAAGTCATGGTGGCCTTGTTTACAGTCAAATCAGCTCAGTACGACCCTCATAGGAAAATGGCCAAGCCTATAGACTCTTTAAGGCTGCTGGAGATTTGATTGCTTTTAACTACGTGTTTGCATACGCATGATGGCCACCATGCAATGCCTGTATATGGCCACCCATATCCTGAGTCCGTTTGGACCGTTGGTAGTGGACGTCCTCAGGCATGAATGCAACACATGCACAATGCAAACGCGTGGTTAAAAAGCAAGTATATCTCTGTCTTCAGAGGCCAAAGCCTGGGTCATATTTAAATTGATATAGAGGAAATCTATCTAATCTAAGCTAGAACAGATAGCACTGGCATCTCACCTCGAATGGTCTTGCTTATTTTAGGATGGTTTGAAAATGGCTCTTGTCAAACACAAGGTCCAACCTGTCTTTGATAAAGCCTTTTCAAATATCATAGGGAAAGAGTATTCAAGGAGCCCCTGGCCAGTTGTTGAAATTTGGTGGATCAAAGTTCATTTGAAGACTCATGGAAACCATGTCCATGTATGCCACACCTTTCGGTAAGTTGGTCCCAGTCTGGCCGAGCTCAACTCAAATTCCTGATGCTAGAACTCAAAATATGGACAATTTGAATCTTGATACTCCCAATACACAGACACCATTATCTATGCTGAAAAAAAATCCAGATCCTTACGTGAGCATGTTTTCTGGTCTGCATTCAACACATATCCCTCTCGACACTTGCAGGTATATGAGTCACCATTGTTGATACAAATGTGCTGGCAGTCATGTCCCTGAGCACAAGCATCTGAACCTGAAAAGAGACACTTCTAACTTGGTCTAAGTAATTCAAGGTCAAGGAGCTCTTCCTTGTCCCTAAGTAACTCTTATTTGCTGCTTACTTGCTTGCTTACTTGTTGCTTACAGTCTTTTGAGCTAGTATGGAATGACACAAAACATCTTGCGATACTGAAACAATGTTTACTTGAAAGGAAAAACTTTCTTACGTGAGCATGTTTTCTGATCCATGTTCAACACGTATCCTACTCGACACTTGCAGATGTAAGAGTTCCCATTGTTGACACAAATTTGCTGGCAGTCATGTCCCTGGGCACATGCATCAGAACCTGAAAAGAAAAGCTCACACCTCAGTGACTTAGTCTTATGACATAATTCTTGCCAAGCCTTTGGTCACAGTTCTCTGTAGAAGAAGTGAATGCCTCAGCCCTGTGATCAATACATTTAAACATTCCTAATCTCTATATCTCCTGCTTATTCAAGCTCACATCAAAAATGGCCAAAATTCACAAGAGATGTGGTGTGTCTATGTAGATGAGTCACCATGGTTGATACAAATGTTCTGGCAGTCATGTCCCTAAGCACATGCATCTGAACCTAACTGACTTGATCTAAGTATTCCAAAGTCAAGGAACTCTTGCTTTTATTATCTTCATATTCATGGAATCCCTT
The DNA here is from genome assembly GCF_004916995.1 of Morone saxatilis. Taxonomy (NCBI): domain Eukaryota; kingdom Metazoa; phylum Chordata; class Actinopteri; family Moronidae; genus Morone; species Morone saxatilis. The sequence continues at coordinate 20,519,989 of NW_023339873.1, forward strand.
GCCAAAACATGACATAATGTGTCGAGCGCAACACAAATGCTTAAGTAGCTTTTGTTGCGGGCACAGTCACACATACGCAAAATCACAACACTGGCAAGTTTTTGCCTCTCGTTCACTTCCAATCTATGTGAACAAAGGGGCAAATAAAACCCTTGCTTCCCAAGGTCCAGATTTGCATAGAGTTCAACATTGGTGAATTTTAACCGGAGAAGTTGCAGTGTGTTTACTCTTAAAAAGGACAACAAAGCAAACTGGTTTCCACGTGCGGCACATCTTGCACTGCCCACATTTCGCCTTCACAGCCGTGGGTCACTAGCCTGCATTTGCGTATGTGTGACTGGAGCCTGGTCTTTGGAACTACTATGGAATGACACAAAACATCTTGAGATACTGCACAAATGTTTACTTCAAAGGAAAAACTTTCTTACGTGAGCATGTTTTGTGATCCATGTTTAACACGTATCCCACTCGACAGTTGCAGATGTAAGAGTTCCCATTATTGACACAAATGTGCTGGCAGTCATTTCCCTGGGCACATGCATCAGAACCTGAACCTGAAAAGAAAAGCTCACACCTCAGCGACTTAGTCTTACAACATCAAAAACTTCAATCACTTTACATTTCGCCGAGCCTTTGGTCCCAGTTCTCTTTAAAAGAAGTAAATGCCTCAGCCCTGTGCCCAGCCCCTATCATGGTGTGTCAACTCCTATGGTGCTCTGATGAACATGCTTTGAAGCTCCAAATGTGCTTTGTGGAATATCTGAGATGCTGGATCACACCACAGACACCAAATATGTATATTGAAACAAATCAGGTGCTTACGTCCTTACAGGACACTTGCAGATATACGAGTCATCACTGTTGACACAAATGTGTTGGCAATCATGCCCCATGACACATGCATCCGATCCTGAAAAGAAAGACTTCCACATCTGACTTAGCCTAACACCATCGGTCAAGAAGCTCTTAACCCATTGAGAACCCCCGACTGGCCAAATTTCCTTTTACAGTTCAGGAATTCTATGGTCATCTATTCTATTCTTCTCGGAGCATCAGTCTGAGCATAAGAGGCATCATATATTTTAGAGAGATCCAGGTTCTTACATGAGCAAGTTTTCTGGTCTGCATTCAACTCATATCCCATTCGACACTTGCAGACAAACTAGTCATTAGTGCTGACATAAATATGTTGGGAACACATGTCTGAACCTGAGAGAGAAACACTTCCACTGACGGATTCCATTTACATCAATCAAAAAGCAATCAAGAATAAGTTAATTTGGTGAGAACCTGATGCATTGTACCATGGCATGCACTTGAAACTTAGACTTTGAGTCTCTTTTGAGCATATTTTCTTTTTAGTCTGTTCACACTAACTTCACAACTGACTAATCTTCTAATCTATAGGACAATTTATATGAGCTGATATGCATGTGACCTCAGCTGTGGTTCACCAGCTCTTGCTGTCCAGATAAATAATTTGGGGTTGTTTCTGGAAAACACCAATCCCATATGACCTTCCAATACATTTTTTAGTCCTCCAGAGAATGGCTTCTGCAGCATTCAGTCATGCACCTAGAATAATGGATTTGAGGGAACCCTGAAACACAGCACCATAACATGCACAAATTTATAGGTAAAATTCAAGTTCTTACGTGAGCATGTTTTCTGGTCTGCATTCAACACATATCCCTCATGACATGAGCAAAGATGAGAATTGCCATTTTTGACACAAATATGCTGGCAGCCATGTCCCTGGATACATGCATCTGAACCTGAAAAGAAACACTTCCACAGCTAACATAGTCCAACTCTGTCAGTTAATTTATCTTTGGCGTCTTATGACGTCTTATGATAAATCAACAGAAAATATTTTATGGGCATTTACCCTATGCCTTATTTTTTTTTCAAACACCTAAATTTATGCATTTTTCTAATAATTAATACACACTGCCATAAGACAAACATATCGTGATGTCCAGATTCCACTTGATCATTCAATTTAAAACGTATGTAAGTGATGAGTAAATACTCCATACCTCTATGTGGAGCATTTCATCAAGTGCATCTAAAATGTATTAGGGCACTTGACATTTTGTACAAGAACATGCATATCAAACAGTTATAATCAAACTTAAGGTTCTTACGTGAGCATGTTTTCTGGTCTGCATTCAACACATATCCCTCATCACACATGCAAAGGTAAGAATTGCCATTTTTGACACAAATATGTTGGCAGTCATGTCCCTGGGTACATGCATCTGAACCTGAAAACAGAAACTTCCACAGCTAAAATCCACAGCTAACTTCCTTGGAGAAGCTTATGATTGGCCAAAATTGATTAAAGAAAAACAGCTCTGTGCCTCTTTCTGAATCCAATAATAAAGCCCAAGTTCTTACGTGAGCATGTTTTATGGTCTGAATTCAACACATATCCCACTTGACATTTGCAGATGTATGAGTCATCATTGCTGACACAAATATGTTGGCAGTCATGTCCCTGAGCACATGTATCTGAACCTGAAAAGAGATATTCAGACTGGTAACTGACTTGTAACTGATGGTACCAATAATGTTACAGTTAGTCATGCATCAGTCCCAGTCTCCAAACTTCACCTACAAGTGATTTAAAACAATCTACAAGAGCTGATATATATACATCCACAGCACCGTGCTTCACCAACTTACCAATTGCCAATACTACATAGATTATTCTCTGACATTTATTCAAGTGAATCTTCAAGGTAAACCCAAGACACTGGATCCTCAATTATATACTGTAGGTAAAATTCTGGTTCTTACTTGAGCAGGTTTTCAGGTCTGCATTCAACATATATCCCTCATGGCAATTGCAAAGGTATGAATCACCATTTGTAACACAAATATGTTGGCAGTCATGTCCCTGGTCACATGTATCCAAACCTGAAAAGAGACTTCCACAGCTAACATTTACACCATCAGGATAGACCAGCATTAATTGAAAGCTTTCTCTGCCAACCATGCACATACATTTTTAATTTCTTGTATTAACTAGTGACACTGCGCTAATACATATCATAAGGTCCAGGTTCTTACGTGAGCACGTTTTGAGGTCTGCATTTAACTTATATCCCACTTGACACTTGCAGATATACGAGTCATCATTGCTTTCACAAATGTGCTGGCAATCATTTCCAAGGGCACATGGATCAGAACCTGAAAAGAGACATGTCCACATGTAACTTACATCTTATGACATCTGTTAAGGAGAACCTGGACTGTTGGAGCCACTGTCTGGCCACTGCTTCCCTAACTATTGACGTTAACTGTGGTCACATGCTCTATTTCTTTTTCTGTCTCAATCAGTCTCTTAGTTATTTAGGCTGAGCTCAGCAACTGACTTTGTGATCGTATACGGCATGTTTTCTATTTGACGCTTGCAGATGTATTCACTTGACAAACTATACACTCCAAATCTACTAAAAGGATAAAGTATCACTACGTGAGCTTGTTTTCTGGTCAGCACTCAACACATATAGCAAATAAACACTTGGAAACCTGAGACATTACACCAAGAGATGGACATGAAATCTATTGGTAAGGGTTCTTATGTGCACATCTTTTTTGTTTGCATTCAACACATATCCCTCATGACACATATGGAGGTATGAATAGCTGCTTTTGAGACAAAAGCCTCATTTCCGCTGCATGGTGCAGCTCAACTTGACGTAGCTCAACTTGCTTTAGGTACCAGGTACTCTTTGTACCAGGTGCTTTTCTCAATATGAGCTCATCTTGCTTAGTGGTGATGCCAAAAAAAAGGTACTATTGTATTATCCACAATTTTTGCCAGTAGAAAAACTAATTTCCATTGAGTTGAGTTGAGCTGAGCCGTACTATGCAGGGAAAATGTCATGTCCCTTGACACATATCCAAATCCGAAAGGAGACATTTCTACATGTAACGGACTGTAGCTGAACTCAACAACCAGTTCCCCATAACAACAGTCACAAGAGCTGTTCGTGCCTGATCCTGTACAAATTCAACCAAGCATTTACTTCCCACTTTTCAGAATAACCGAAATCCAAGAAGCAACCACCATCATTGAAGCAGAAGCGTAATGAAAGAAACTGCACCATAATGAATGTTGATTATGGTGCAGTTTCTTTAATGCCTGCTATGGCATCTGTGCCAAGATACAAGCATAAAGTCTACCTGAAAATTCCAGGTTCTCACGTGAGCATGTTTTCTGGTCTGCATTCAAAACATATCCCATTCGACACTTGCAGATGTACAAATCATCAGAGCTGACACAAATATGCTGGCAGTCATGTCCCTGGGAACATGAATCCAAACCTGAAAAGAAAAAACTTCCACATCTGACATGAAGCCCTTATTGTGGAATTTCACTTCACTCACCAGCTCCTGCTCTGTACAGTATATGGAGGATACATAACTTTCAGTCAGGCAAAACACAGGAACCAACCAAAAGACAGACAACAAATCTATGAAAAATATTCTGGTTCTTACGTGAGCATGTTTTCTGGTCTGCATTCAACACATATCCCTCTTGACATTTGCAGATGAACGACTCATCATTGCTGACACAAATATGTTGGCAGTCATGTCCTTGGGCACATGTATCTGAACCTGAAAAGAAACATCTAACCAACTAAGTCTTACTGAGTCAAGCAGCCTCGAGTCACTTTTATTTCAAACATGTGCACATCATGCATTAAATGGACTTTAACTAGGGTTTGACTATTTCATTTTGCAGATCTGTGATCAGCTTACGGGGGTTGTCCCTATAAAGCCAGTATACTCTACAAGACCACTCTGTATGTCAGATTATGTGGCTGTGGAACAGAACTGTAGCTGTTGAGCAAGCAATAAACCTAATTCCAGGTTCCAGGTAACCACCATTCATACTGAGGTTCTGATACTAACAAGCCAACTACCTATCCATCCTCTTACTGCTGGGTAGGGGGGGCACAGGCACGAGCACCCCCTGGAATGTGACATGCAAGTGTAAAATTTTTAAGAAAATTATCTTACGTGAGCATGTTTTCTGGTCTGCATTCAACACAAATCCCACTCGACACTTGCAGGTATATGAATCACCATTGCTGATGCAAATATGCTGGCAGTCATGTCCCTGGGCACATGCATCTGAACCTGAAAAGAGACACTCCCACATCTGACTGATATAGTTTTGGGTTCAGTCTAGAGAAGGAGCTTTTTAAAAATTCTCAGGCAAGTTCTATGAGTCACACATGTAAGTTACACTGAATCTAATATGGGATAATGTGTTTATCATGTGGGCGGGTCAAACTACAACAACTGTCCTGTTGTCTGCCATCTGTCCCTTTCAACTAACATAGTATCTTAATTACTACTACTACCCCTCTTTAGCTCTCCCGCAGTGTGGCCATTATTACTTTTAGAATTTGTGTCCCTCATCAGTCCGGGCCTTTATCATGTCCTGCTCATTTAATTTGTGCTGAATAGTCTCTGCCCTCATCTATTTAGGGCAACCCAACATTAGTAACAAGAGATGGTATGCAGTGTCCCGACACCACAAAATACCAAATTAATTGATGTCCAAAGGGAGCTTCACAACAAAAGCATATGATTGTGGAATTGCAAAATTTCTGTCAAAGTTCTTACATTAAATCTTATAAAAGTTAGACTTTTCTACCTCTAATAAGGTTTTTCCCCTCCAATCCCAAATTAGTGTTAAAGCAAGATTCAATTCAAGTATAATTGCTGATGTTCAACACTTATTAGCAGTAGTTTGCAGATAGTGAATCATGAAAAAACAAATGAGATATTGTGACACAGACATTGGACAAAAACATTAAGACAAAGATAAAGATACTCACGCGAGCATGTTTTCTTGTCCGGGTTCAAGACATAGCCCGTTCGACACTTGCAGCTGTATGAGATGCCATTGTCGACACAAATGTGCTGGCAATTGTGTCCCTGAGAACATGCATCCAAACCTGGAAAGAAACACTGTCTGATTGGCTTAAGCCTAATGAAATAATTTATAATTTATTCGTGTTATACTTCTCTGTTAGTAAGTTAATTTTATGTAATTTTGCAATTTTGTAATTATACAGAGGCACATGCTGATTAGGTTGCTTGATCTCTGTGCTTCAACTCTAGTGATGATACAGTGAATTCATTTTGTGGTTTCAAATCCTGTTTTTTTGAAGAGACGTACCATTTCTTACTTTCAACTGTTACACTGACTCAATTGAAGTCACCTGAATAACTATCCATCTTAACTTTGCAACAGAATTCATGTAGTTCAGAACATGCAAACACAAAACCTACATTCATAATCATTGCATGTCTTTGGTAACTGTTAACACAGAGGCTGGTTGATCTCACTCCTCAGGTTTAAACTGTTATATAAAGACAATTTTTTAAATTTGCGTGACTGGAAGTGAGTCATAATTTTAAGCACAGTGTGAGGAACTTGTATAAATAGCATGGTTAACATTAGCAGTTACCTTGCCAGTTTGGGTGGTACCAAAAGTTGAAAAGATTAATGGAAGTGACATTTTTAAATCACTTTTTTACTCAAAAGGACTTTGCCTCGAAAGGTCAGGGTGGGATCTTTTTTTAAGTGACATCACCTTGCAAAACCTTTAATGTTACCTCACAAAAAGGGTGCATTCCCGTGCAAAAATGTTTGCCTTACCAAGACTGTTTTGTGTTCTCTCAGAGTAACTTTTGTGTTACCTTTCATTAACGTTTTGCATTCCTGAGGGGTACTTTTACGATTCAAGTCTATTGTCTTCTGGTTTCAGTGAATAAGTGTAGTGAGCACTGCAGGTGAACTACACTCAATACTGCGCATGAATGCATCCTGTGGAGACAGACAAACGGCCTTCCATATGCTGCTGCTCTGCTAATGTGCTGCTCCTGCTACGCTTCCTGTGTAGACGTCTTACAGATATGGTTATGGCTATAGCTGCACTGTAGCTACTCTTTCAAATGCAAAATGTATTGTGAGACAACACAGCACTCACTGTGAGGGAATGCAAAAGTAGTTCAGAAAAAAATTCCACTGTGACCTTTCTGGGGCTCCGCTGTCAACAAAAAATTGAGAATTACACCTTTATTTTGAAATCCTCCTAGTTTATAGTTTTTCAAAATTCTGATATCACCCAAATGTGTCATGGCAATGAGCAGTTGGGCTGGATCAAGCATTCATGTAGCCTACAAGTATTAACTACCAGATAAAATAAATAATACATTTAGAGGAAAATATGTAAATACCTCATAGCATTAGTGGCGTTTTCCAAATTTGTAAACTCATAAATGTTTAACTCTTTTAAGCGTAACGATTTGATATTTTTCTTCCTAGAATTCTGTCATTACTGTGAGGTTGCAAAGAAATTGGCAGCGGCACCAGGAAGTCACTGCCACCAGCTAAGAAATAGTCAAGCACACAGTCCCTTGTGAAATCACAAATGAAGCGAAGCCTGCAAGCTAGTTCAGGCAGTCAACTCGAGCTGTGCTGCTATACACACATGACATGCCTCACTCCATAATTACTAACCAAGCGC
>NW_023339873.1:20527647-20551829 GCF_004916995.1 Morone saxatilis
CTATGTAAACATATCTGCGGGGAGTGATGAGGTCGGAGCCTAGACGCCAAAATCTAAATATGCGAGTTGGCTGACTGAACCTGTTTGTTATCGTATTGATAAAACAAATTAAATATAACATGTTTAAGCTAACTCCATCACTTTCTGACAGAGCTAGGCTAGCTGTTTCCACCTTGTTTCTATTATTTATGCTAAGCTAACTGGCTACTGGGTCCAGCTTCATATTGAACTGACATATTAACAGACAGATATGAGGGGTATATCTTAAGCGAACTGTTCATTTAAATGGGTCTACTACTTATTATTATTATTATTATTATTATGTTTATGTGAAATTTTGTACATGCCGTAACATTGAGCAATTTATGTTTTCTTCATCTTTAAATCTAAAGGTTTTTACTCAAATATATTTCAGTCAGATTTAGCACAAGCTAATTTAGTTTTTGTTGTGCAGAATGAGTTGCCGTTAATGTTCTGCCAGAGATAGCAAAAGCCCAAATTGTGGACCCAGGCAGCATAGCACGTCTTCAGGTAAGTGAGCAGGGTACATGGCATAGGGCACAAGATGCAGCGCAGAGTGCAAAGAGCAGCGCGCTCCCTGTGAAAAGTAAAGGCAGCATTATATCAGGTTTCAACCATTTTAAAGTGTTCAAGGTTATAGAATTTGTTGTGAACTGAGGTGTGTCTTCTTCTTTAGGTAGATTAGTATGTGACTTATTGTACATGTTTAATGTTGACTGCATTCACTTATTATCACCATCTGCATGGCAACAGTTAGTGAACACCTTTTGGTGGGAAATCCAAACACAACAAGTGTGGTAAATCATTGGTTACCTTGCGCTTGTTCTTAAGACCAAAGAAGAGGACCAATGACTTTAGAATGAAGATTCCCTGAATGGTGCTGCCCATTATGATCACAGGTGAAATTTAAAGGACGGATCGAACATACCGTTGTTTTCTCTATCATTATTTTTACCGTCTTTTCTGCCATCTAGGCTTAGTCCGCCATCTAATGGAATATCCGCACTCCCATTATCATCATCCTTACCACACAAGGTTTCTCTAAATTTGGAAGTGAGCTTCTCTATGACACCATAGGTTTCCACATAGAAGACATGGTCATCATATGGGGGGCTGGCCATGAGGCGGAGGGACATCATATCAGCTCGGTCTACTCCCACTGCGTAGATCTCGATGCCAGATGCCCGAGCGGCTGCTGATACCTCCTCTACCTTATCCTGGGGCCTGCCGTCTGTCACTATGATGGCTACTTTGGCAATGTTCATGGAGGTAGATCGGGCCCCTGCATCCCCCGTGAAAGCTTTCTCCATGGCAGTCTTGATGGCCATGCCTGTCATGGTGCCTGAAGCGAGGGGCTCGACGCGAGCCAGCGCCTGCTTCAGGGCAGACTTCTCAACATACGTCTTCAGCATAAACTCGATCTGCACTGTGCTGGCATAATTGACGAGGCCGACCCGTGTCGTGTCTGAGCCGATCTCCAAGCTGTCCACCATGTCTTGCAGGAACTCCTTGGCCTTCTCAAACTCAGCAGGGCGTACACTGCGGGAGCTGTCTATGATGAAGACCAAGTCTATAGGACGATTTCTGCAGTTGGACCTTGTTGCTGTAAAATAAAAAGAATGTTCTGAATTAATTAAAATTGTATTTTCCTTTGTTTTGAGATTAAAGATACAGTAACTCTCACACAACTTATGAAAATGGAAATCTCGTGGACTATATACATGGATATAACATGCATTCACATCCTTGCACACACATACAGTCACTAAAGCACACACACTTCAAACCATGGTCTGACTGGTTGGCAGATTCACTTAAATATATATTTAAATCAATTCAGAAGCAAAAAAGCTGTACCAGATGCTAATAGTGCAAATAAAGTGCTACAATTGTAGGAGACTAGAGATAAATACTAATATCATAACAGCTAATGTATCACTTTCAAATACTAAATGCATAAATATAGCATCATGTAATAAGCAAAGTAAATAATATTTAGCTTTTATTATCTAAATGGTCCATCACAATGTAGTGTTAAAAGATACATACCTTCAAGTCATTATAGCCCTCATTAGTGCCCCCAAGTCTCCAAATGATGTGTTTTAAGAGTTGATCATTTAAAAAGTAAAAGGGGATGTACCTTTAAGCATCAATGTACTATGAACTCAATACAAGCTCTAAATGGGAAATCCCAACTAATCAACCTTTTCTCCAGTCATCAAATAATACCACTATGACCATTACTTTAAGGAAATAATATTCTAATGAAACTACAGTAAGATTGGCATCTCCATGAGTTGTAAAAAATCAGTGATTTTCATCCTCTTCTGGAGCTGTATCAGAAAAATATTAATGTTTTCATCCCAATGAATGAGAAACAAACTTTCTGACACATATATGTTAGGGGGACGTGGTGACCTTTATTTTGAATTGTGTATGACACTTTTAAATTTGCCAGAGAAGACTGTCCACAGCTCCACATCAGTCTTTTGGGTGTCAAGTGATAATAATGGCAAAGGTTAAGTACCTGCGGCAGTTCTCATAGATGCGGAAGAGCCACTAGAGAGTAGAGTAGAGAGAGCAGGCTGACGAGATACAAATGGTGTGGCTTTGTGTTGCAGCTGTGAGAGCGGCTGGCTTGTCTTTGGCGGCTGCTGATGGGAGGGCTGATAGCGATAAAACCTGGAATTAGTGCCACCAGCTTTGCCACAGGAGACGGAAGAGGCAGAGGGGAAAGCATTAGAGCAGTGGTTACTTTGGTTGAGCTCAAGCAAAATGTGATGACGGGCATGCATATGATTATTGGCTTAATAAGGCTTAAATTTCAGACTTTCAGTGTGAATATGACAGATGGAAAAAGAGCGTGCACTACATACTTTTTGGGCTGTTGCTGAAGACATACAGTATATATCATACAGTTACTTACTTTACTGTTATGCATATTTACTGATGCAATTATATTAGGACTGCATGACATGGTATTAAAGGTATTAAAAATTATAATTTTATTGATTAATTATTTTGACAGATATTACAATTGCAATATGATTTACCATTAGTGGGAATAATCATTTTTGCATTACAAGTTTCATTTTAACTGAAAAAACTATTAAAATCAGGACAATGTGACATTTGTTGAGGTCTGTACCAAACAAACCTGTTTTCTTACATCTCAAATTTGTAGGCCATCTCTGCAGAACTACAGTACTTCATTATAATGCTGTTTTGTTCCACATTTGACCTTTATCAAACACATTGCCGTTTCTGTGATTTGGATATTGCCCTTGGCCATATAGCTATTTTAATAATATTTTGATTCATTGTGCATCTCTAAATTATATTCCCTAATTTATGCTGTATAATTTGGTCAAAACTTCATAACAAATACAATATATTATATTTTAATATATATATAGTACAATATAATATAATTATAATATTTCAAGTATGATGGGAGAATAATGTGTAATTTTAATTGAGCCCAGTTTGTGCCTCTCATGTATTAACAATGCATTCAAGTCACAGAGCTAAGCAGCCTATTTACTGAAAAATAAATACCCAGCAATCTTTGAAAAACTTGGAAGGCTCCTTAACAACACTTAGGCTACTGCTGTTCTGGAGGTATTTGCAGAATGCAAAAAGGCTCCACTAAGCATATGTAAGAAAAAAAAATATATATTCAATATTGCACGTCTTTTTCTTCATTAAAACAACCATTGTAGTTATAAATTACATATTTCCTTGCTGAGTTTGTACAACATGAACCAAATGTAACCTTTCATTATCACTCATAATTCTTTCTCATATTATGTATGTATTTTCATACAAAATGGCAACAAAGCATTCATATTTTTCTTATGTATTACAAAAGGACAAAAACATTATGTAATGGAAAAGTAAGTAAGTTATTTTCATTTATTTCTTCCATCCATATGGTTAGAATGGACTTTAAGGATTCTGCAAGCAGCTTGAGAACAGCAGCAAGTGTTAGCAGCCACTGGGTCTTCAGGTTATTTATGCTTAGCTCTGCGACTGTGTGATACATGAGCGCCATTCACTAATAATTGGTGCAGTTTTAAAGTTTATAAGTTTGCACCAAATGGCGTAAAACTGCATTAGAGGGTTATTGCGCACATCCACAGCATGCGCAGCAGGTGGATGGACATTAGGACACACAGCATCTGCAGACCAACCTCCACTGGCGGTTGTCCGTGTCTCCTGCGTCAGGTAGTTGTTGGCACCTGTCCGGGCACCCTGCTGCTGGAAGCCTCGGGGTGCGGAGCCACCCAGCTGCACCTCTTGGAAAGTTTCAGCACTTGGTGGTTCATCAGAGGTTTGTTCGATAGATTTGATGTCTTCAGAGCGCTGATGGACACTCGAAGGGATTTGCGGGGACACTCGTGGGATTAAAGGACTAATTGAGTGAATCTTCCGGTTGCGTGACCCAGACTGTGGGAGATTTCCCAGAGTTCCCGATGCCAGGATGCCAGTGAGACAGAGCAGTCCCCACACTGATGGAGTCATGTTGCCTGCGCACAGTTGTTTTCCGTCCGTCCTTCGGCCCACTACCACTGCTGACTATTTATATGGTCTGATCCACGGCCCACAAGGCGTGGGGGAGCAGGAGGCCCAATCCAGAGACATGTGGAGGAAGTGAGGGAAGGGGGGCACAAGTGAGGGTCTCACTTCTCTATAAAGTGTAGTCTGAACTAGAATGTCCTGGATTTATAGTTACATTCACAGTCATTTCTATTATTATATTATATGTTGTATTATTTATTTAATAAAGAATACAATGTGCATTTCCAAATAAGACTACATAGACTATCTAGACTACTCCTAAATCAAACATTGAAGGCAATAATCATTGGTGAAATAAAACTGTTTTCTCAAGTACTGTACTGTTGAAAGATAAAGATTTTGACCTAAAATATAATCAGCTTATAAAAAATACATGCATTGTTATGCAAGTAGCTAACAGTAGCTCCACATAGACCAGATAAAACATTAAAATGCTGCTTACACCTTAATGCAGTGGTCCACAACCCTTTTCCCTATGTGACCCCTTTTCATCATCATTTATTGAGTAAAGTGATGACCCCTGACTAAGTGATGTGTATTTTATGGCTATTCCATATTATATTCAAAACTGTACAATGAACCAGTGAACTCGGGAAGGATTTGAATGAAATTTAAACCAATTCTCTGTCTGTAGCATGTCTTTTTTGTTGTTGTTTTTGTTTTGTTCTGTTACAGTCAATTCAGTGTTTTTAGTTCTTTGGTTGTTTGAACTTCCAGCTACCAATGCAGGACGAGGCTGTTTATCACAGAGTAAAGGCTCTGTGAATATAACTTATGTTCAGTTTAAATCTTAAATAATAATCTAATCTAATAACAATTACAATAACAATAACAATTTTATTTAGTTTTCTTAAGAGATAAGATAAGATAAGATAGATCTTAATTGATCCCACACTGGGGAAATTCACTCGCTACAGCACCTTTTTTTTTTATAAAATTGAAAAATACAAGATAAGACAAAAATAGAGAAAACTAAATAAAAGTTGTATATAAACTATTTACAGCTTTTTTTATATACAGATGGGATTGATATAGAACACCACACAGGTCACAGCAGTAGATAGTGGCGTGGTGTAAAAATATATAATTGCACATTGACAAAAATAAATACAAATGTATAAATTAGCAGAAATATTTGCTATGAAAGCCTGAATTGATTTGCAAAAATATAATAATATAATATATATGCATATTACTCTAATTACATTAACTGAACAAATTACCATGATGGCATATGTGAGTTTGAACATAATCCTCTCTATTTCAAGGCACAAGATACTCAGTTAGCATGCTGCCCTCTCATGGGCTGTAGTGCAAACTGTGTCTAGCAGTTGCACATTTCCGAATCAGATTCCTGCCCTGTCTGAAGATTAGAGATCATGAAGACTGATAATGAATTACATAACTGTGAATGATGCCCCCTGTATGAGCAATTCAAATCACCTCCCAGTTCTCGTGCCAATTATTTCAGAGATGTGTTGGGAATAGGAAGTGTTTTGTATCAAATAACAGGTTCTGTCTGCCAATGCAAATGATCCTTTGACTTCCCACAAGGTTGGTTTTATAAGAAGTGTTGTTCAGGTATTAGTTCATACTCGAGCGAGAGGAACAAATGCATACATGTGTTCACCCCCGTGTATCCACAATGTTGTTATTGCTTTTTGTCAGTATCCTGAGCGCATTCTGCCCTTGTTCAGGAGAGAATGGTCTTCTGCATGCATACTCCCCTGGGGACATCATCATTGGAGGACTTTTCCCTGTTCACCGAGAAACCAATAGGAGCACAATGCCTGGGCCACTTAAATGTAGCGCGTAAGTATGACCTCATTGAAATGAATCAATTAACCCATTAATAAGTAATGACTACATTTAGTATGTTAAGGAAAAGCCTTGCAGAATCTTTCCTGTCAGAGGTGGCAACACAAAATCGGCTGTGGAAGCTGTCAAGATGTGGCTACACATGAGAAAATCGGCATTTTTGATTCCACATATTTATCATGCCTAAATGGTAGAAGTTGATTTTCTTTTAAAAATGCAAAATAAACCCTACAAATATAAGCAGATGTTCCACGCTTCCTGGAAAACCTAGATATTTAGAGACTTGTTTGTGGAAACGTCTGGAAATTGATTAAAATGACCAAATATACTGGAAATAATCTATGTTTTATTGGATGCCTCAGATTGCCTTCATAAACCTGGGTTAGAGGAAAAAAAATGTCAAATCACTGCAGAAAAACACTGACCACCTACCTGTAATGAATCTGAGACACTTCATCATGGACAAACTGGGAAAATGTGTAAATACTAGGCCTACTGTCAATTTATATGGCTGTTGTGAGCAAGTGGAAAGAAAATTTGTTCTTAGAGTGAAACCCAAAATGTGGGAACCCTGAATAAGCCACTTTCAATATTCATTTGTTAAGGTGACTATAATATATTCAATAATTTGATCTGTCCTCTTTTTTTTTTTGAAGGTATGATTTCAGGTCATTCCTACACACTCAAGTGATGATATACACCATCAGAGAAATAAACAAGCGCACACCAAGGGTTCTACCTGACTTCACCCTAGGATATGACATCTATGACACTTGTGGAGATGTCAACTTTGCCATCAGAGCAACGCTCCAGCTGCTGAAGAACCAATCAGACCCCCAGAGGTGTTTAATACCTGCAAGCTTTCAATCTGCTTTACCTGAACCCCAAACAAAGGCAGTGATTGGTGAAAGATATTCTGAAGTATCAATAGCTATTGCACGAGTTATTGCTCTGTCATCAGTGACCCAGGTTTGTTCTCCCCATTAATACTTTCCCAAATACTACAGTGGAAAATGAAAAAGATTTTGAATGCCTTTGTGTAGTCTGAGGCTAATGACAAGATTGTGACAGAATTCCTATTTTAATTTAAGATTCTGTAACATTTAATGCAATAATGGTAACAAATATCATTCTTGTGTCTCTAGATATAAACGTTGTTTCATGATTTGTTCCTGTTTGTTCCAGATTAGTTATGCATCAACAAGTGAACACCTCAGCAGGAAGTGGAAGTTTCCCACTTTTCTGCGAACAATATCTAGTGATGAGCATCAGACACGGGCCATTGCTGAGCTGGTGTGCAAGTTTAATTGGAAATCCGTGGCCATTGTAGCAAGTGATGATGAGTACGGGAAGTATGGCAGTGATAACCTTGTGTACATCTTCCGTGAAAAAAAGAATATCTGCATTGAATTCATTGACATCCTACCTGGTAACTTTTACGAAGACCTTACGAAGGTGAATGAGCTGGTGAGCAAAATTAATAGATCCTCTGCCGAGGCCATCATCATGTTCACCAAAGACACCAATGTACGTCCCATCATGCAAGAAGCCATTAATCAGACATTCAACAGGACTTGGATTGCAAGTGATTCATGGTCCACCTCTACAAAAGTTTCCCAACTGGAAGGCATTGAGAAGGCCGGGGAGGTTTTTGGATTCATCTCTAAGATGAACGAGGTGCCTAGCTTCAAAGACTATGTCATGTCAACGTTCAATGGAACCACTAACGCCATTCTCGAACATTACCTGACCCATTATCCACTTTGTTCTAATCGGCCTGATGAGAACATAAGTGCCTGTTTTACCACAAACAGCCAACCCGGGTCCGGGCAATGTCAGGACATAAGATGTGTGGCCGATAACATTGACCAGGATGAATTATACAATGTTTACCTAGCTGTTCAAGTCATTGTTGAGGGTCTCAGACACTTGCTGAAGTGTGACAACCAGCAGTGTAAACATAGCGGCAAATTTACAGCCCTGGAGGTACAGAGGAGTTATCTTTCTGACATATTTTTCATATTGATATTGCATGTGTCTTTAAACCAACAGGAAATACACTTATTTGCACTCCTGCTGAGTCCATATTCTCATCTAAAACTCTGCAAGAATCCAAATTAGGGTATTTCCAAAAATATCAAACTGAAAATGCCTTTTTAAGTCTTCTGTTTTATGTCAGTAAAAGCAACAATAACAAAATGTAATGATTGTCTCCACAGCTTTTTAAGGAAATCAAGAAAGTCAACTTCACTGTGAACACCACACATATATTTTTTAATGACAAAGGAGACCCCAGTTTAGGGTATAATATTGTGTATTGGAACATGACTAATTCCACACGCATAGAAAGTATTGGAGAATACTGGCCAGATAGAGAAGAAATCATAATCCCATTTGATGTTGTTGGAAAGCGCAATGTGACGGTGAGGTCAGTTCATCACATATTTATTTCTCAAAATAATTCATGTGTATCATGTCGCACTCATTCTGTTTTGTCTTTAAAAGGTGACTGTTTACAACTGCTCCAAAACGTGTGCACCAGGGCAGGAGTTGAAAATGCAAAGCAAAAAGTGCTGCAAAGATTGTGTTCCATGTGCAGACGGGGAGTTTTCTGCTGGAAATGGTAAGTGTTTTATTATTAATCTCTAGCAAGATGACCAACAGTCATCTCATCTCAACTCAACAGTTTCCTTCCCTTCCTATATCATCCTGTCTACTAAGGGGATCTGTACTACTACAGATACATAAATGAGAATATCATCACATCACAGTGCTGTGTGAATGTATATATATATTCCATACCACAATCAGCCATAACATTATGAGCACGGACAGGTGAAGTGAATAACACTGNNTGGGTGGGATATATTAGGCAGTAAGTGAACAGTTTGTCCTCAAGTTGATGTGTTAGAAGCAGGAAAAATGGGCAGCGTGAGGATTTGAACGACTTTCATAAGGGCCAAATTGTGATGTTAGACGACTGGGGACTCTAGATGTATGGTTTATATTATGTATTTATTCTCTGTGTCTGCTGTAAGGGCTGTGTGAATATATAGCATCAAATATTTTATCTTTATTTATTTATCCAAACAAACTGTACGCAAATGATTGGGCTCTGGATCATACCTTGACACAGAAAACATGTCTTGACTCCACGCTGATATAAGCTAATATGTAACAATAATTTACATTATATATTACATTGCCCAAATACCACATTAAGAGTTGAATTAGCAATTGCCAAAGATATGGTAAACATTACAAATGGCATGTCCTGTTTACCAAGCATTCCAGCTTCTTTCTGGTTTTAGTACCGGGCCTTATGGAAATGGACTCACTTCTGTAGCCAGCCTCAAGTTTCCATTAGAGGAACTGCAGGTTTTGTTACTTGGTGTTGGCTTCATTTGCCAAGCACAGAGTTGCTGCTTGTGCATGAGTAGCATACCAAACATACTATTCAGTATAATTCTAATTGAGGACAGTCTTGTTTTCCCAAATGTCTGAGGAAGTTTTGCATTTATATGCAAATACTGTAGAACATTACTGTCACACTGCTGTACTGTGAGGTTGAGTTAGTGCGGTGGCTTGGTACTTCCTTCTTTATGCAAAACAAAATGTTTTTTGTCTTTGTCTATGTATTTCTCACACGATTCTTCTCAAAGCAGGGTATTGGTCATGATGAATATGCAACAATATAAAATTTACATTTCTTTGTGTACTCCCACAGGTGAGGAGTGTCAACGCTGCAGTCAAGCTGAGTTTTCATCTCCACAGAGGGATAAGTGTTTGAACAAAACAGTTGAATTCCTACAGTGGGAAGATCCCTTTGTTATCATTTTGAGTTGCTTGGGAGTCTTTGGGATAATTGCTACCTTTGTGTTCGCTATTTTGTTTACAATGTATCATAGCACTCCCATTGTGAAGGCTGTTGGAGGCTACTTGTGTTTCTTGGAGCTTTTTTCCTTGCTCGCCTGCTTCTGTGTTATCTTTACCTTCACAGGAAAGCCCACTAGGGTTACCTGCATGTTAGGCCTGCCTGTTTTTGGCCTAGGCCAGTCCCTCTGTATGGCCTGCATTCTGGCCAACCTCTTCCAAATCTTAGTGGGCTTCAACTTTGATCCTAAGATAGGGTCCTGGATGAAGAAGCTCAATCGGCCGGTGGCTGTGGTGACCATAGTCTTTGGGGTCCAGTTGGCCATTTGTGTATCATGGCTGCACTTTAATCCCCCATTTCCTGATAACGAGACATTAAACAAGGCCATCATGTTGCAGTGTGACAAAGGCAATGACAAGTTCTTCATAGCCATGTTAGGCTACAATGGTTTCTTGGCCGTCAGCTGTTTACTGTTTGCATTCAAAGGTAACAAGTTGCCAGATTTGTATAAAAATGCACGTTTAATCACCACCAGTATGATGCTGTTTTTAATCATTTGGATCCTCTTAATCCCGATTTATATCAGTTTGATTGGGAAGTACAAACGCGGCATTGAAGGTGCAGCCATTCTAATTTCTAGCTACAGCATCCTCTGCTGTCACTTGGCCCCAAAGTGTTACATCATGGTGTTCAAGAAAGAGATTAATAATCAGAACGCCATCACCGAAAACATCAGGAAGCATTATGAGCAGAAAAACATGGCTGTGATCAAATCATGACCTCGCATGTACATTTATAAATTCTGTGCGGGTGATCGGTAACAATTAGCCACACTAAAATCTCTCCTCCTGTGGTGAATTCACAGCCACTGTGTCTCTCTTGCCCAACACCACAGACTTAGATAAGTGCTTGAGTGTGAGCGGCTGTTTAAAAGACATATTTCGAAACATAATCTCAGAAAGAGATTTATTCATCCTAGCACACCACTTTATTACCAACAAATCTGTCCTGTTTTATTGTTAGAATATATCTTTACTGGTTGGGGTTTTACTTCATTTTATTTCTGTATGATCTTGATTTAGTTACCTCAGTGCTGAAATGTTCCAATGCTGGTTCAACCATGTAAAGCACTTTGTAACTTTGTTTTTGAAAAGCACTGTATAGATAAAGTGTATTATTACAATTATATTATATTATCATATCATTTTACCTTTATGATGCTAAACATATAAGCTACAATTATGAGACTTTTTATTTCATATTTATTTACTTTCTTCATGGCAAGGGCACTTAAGGGACCGTCTGCCTGATTTGACCATCTTACAGAGTGGACGAGATGTGTCAAATAATCAATTTACTCATTTTTGTCCAAACAGCATCACACGCGTCTTTTTCTCGTTACTCCTCCCATGTTTGTTTGCCATTATTTTAACACTTCAGGATTTCCCCTGATAGCGACGTTGTTTAACACCACATCACTGTGAACCTTGGGTAACTCCCTGCAGAAAAAGTTCAACATTTTGGGAAATACGTGTATTCGCTTTCCCCTGTCATAGCTGTCCATTACATATGAAGCTACAGCAAGAAGCCTTCTCTGATTAGGAGGAAAGACGTGGTTCACTGCCATTGTATATACAATGTACACACAACAGATGTTTCACCATAAAGGGCTATATACTGTCAATGAATAAACTTTGCTTTTCTGTGTGAATCCTGCAGTCCTTCTCCTCCTGTGTACCTTGAACATTTGGTCCATGGCATGTTCATTGTATAGACAATTAATCTGCTCCACAGTGGAAAACAACACTACATTTACTCTTAAGGTTAACTGATGGTAACAGTTTTAATAGAAACTTAGTCTCTGGAACAAAGTTTATTAGTTATCTTGAAGATTAAGCATCTTATATAATCCAGTTGTTGCGTTGTGTGGAATCTTTAAAGGTCAGGTAAGACTAGAGGGATGATTTACATTCTGTTTAAAGACGTTCTTTTAAACCACATTTGGTGCATGAGTGCCATTTGAGTAAAGGGGCGTATTTCAGGGTTGATTCTAAGCTGACATGCAAAATCAATTAGATTGCGTGTGTGAAGCAGTTTTGAGTTGAAAGGCAGATAACGGTGAAAAGAAAGAAAATTAATGTCACAGCTATTTGATTAATCTGCTAATTATTTTTCACCATTAATCGATTCATCGTTTAGTCTATAAAATGTCAAAAAATGTGGAAAAAACTTCACAATTTCCCAAAACACAAAGACTCTTGATTTACAATGACTAAAAGCAGCAAATCCTTTCATTAAAGAAGCAGGAGCAAGCTGATGTTTGACATTTTGGGTTGAAAAAAGATATAATTACTTGGTTATCAAAATAGTTGGCAACTAACTTTCTTTGGACCTACTAATAATTGCAATTGTTATTGAAAACTCTGCATATGCAAAGCTGAGAATGTTACACTGGTTTAAAACAGTTCCCTCTGCAACCACTAGATGGGACTCTTGCAACATCCCGTTAATAGCTTTCTGAGTACTAATACTGCCTATACAAGTACTCCAAAGCATTTTGTACATATGGGACATTAAAAAACACACAACATCCATAATTCGGCTCTGCACCTAATGTTTTATTTATTAAAAAAATACAAAACTTCAAAAAGTTTCCATAGGAAAGCATTATGATTTTGCAGTCCCGTCTCTTTCGTATCCATTTCAAATGTATGGTTAAACATGGCTTCTTGTCTCGAACAGACTTCTTATCTTCTACAAGTTACAAAAAAAAAAAAAAAAGATAAAATAAGGAGAAGAGGAGAGGTGCAGTGTGCTTCTTGAGTCCCTGTGTTTTAAGTGTTAATCTTGAAGATGCGTTTCTGCATTTGTCTGGGTCACCAGACAAATACAAGGATTACATGCTTGACGTGGGTAATGGAAAGGTCTGTTTAGTGTATGTAAATATATTGGCGTCTGACAAGTAGTTTCATATGCTGCAGCCATATTAGCACAGAGATGCACTGTGTGGTGTTCTGATATGCAGGATGTGATGCATGTATGCATTTCCTTTGACTCAGATTACCATTGAGTTTTGGCTGGTGAGTGAAACAAACCTACCAGTCACTTGCATTTGCCTGGTGGTAATTGTGTGCCATGTTTGTAGCTATGCATATTTTGTTTTGGATGGGAAGATCAAAGATCAGATCATTTACAGAACACAAAAACACTGAATATAGCTAGATTATGATTGCCAGTAAAAAAAACAAAAAACAAACATCTTTAGGACTAACACTTGGCAGGTCCTGTATAGAAGTGGAGATCATGGGAAATATAAATACATAGCAGCCATTTTTGAGGAATTAAATCACCCTTCCAACCACCTCTTTGCGAGTTACTAGCTAGGGATGTGACTTCAGCTGTTAACAGGGCTTTAATGATCAGCAATTTAATAAACCAACCCTTTACATTTTGCAGGTCAGTTAGCACTGGTGATTGCTTACGCTGGAAGCAATCTTCTACTATACTTTTATATTATAAAAGGAATAGCACTGGAAACCCTTCACCTCTTGGGACTGCTGCTACAGTCAGTAAAAAGTAGTTGTGATTTTTTTCAAGCAACAAGTTCCTCTCCCTACACTACTCCAGTTCAGTAAATAGGTTCTTCATCAACTACAGTCAGTTCCCCCAAATTAGGACAGGAAGACTGCAGCAACAAGTTCAAGTACAGAGTTGCCCTGTCACACTGCCTGGAACACACAGAGACACTCAGAGTGTGATTCAGCCTCATTTCATTGAGGGTTGATCCCCAGCTTCCATACAGAACGCAGAAATTTGCACAAAATGTCCCTCTCATTCTCCTGTCAAGTAACTGGCCTTGAAATTTCACGCAGATTTGGGGTGAAGAAAAAAAAACAAATACAGAGGATGCGAGAACACTGCCGTAATGTACAGTACGAGTTTAAACCACATTGGCCTGGCAGGCCTTCGTGGGCATCTCCAAGCTGCTCTCTCGGCCACAGCAGGCTGGCACTTCGAACAGGCAAGACTCCTCCACAGGAGCTGGCATGCCCTGGGAACAGATCTGCTGCACTTGTTGCCTGCAGAAAACAATGGCGATAAAAGTTAAGATTGCCTAGGAACACAAACTTGCATGATCATACACCAGAAAGTAATCCATTACAGACGACCGCTTTCAGATCCTGTGGCATTTACTCACCAGGCAGGGCGGGACATGACATAGTAGATGTCAGGTCTCTGGAATCCGTTAAAGGTGGAGGAGGCGGCCACGGTGTAGGCACCCATGTTCTCAAAGACAAGCCAGTCGCCCACCTGCAGGTCAGGCAGGAAACACTGCTCAACAATGCGATCAAGGCCGTCACATGTTGGGCCCCAAATACTGCAGGGATACATGACCTCATCTGGCTTTGGCTTCTATGAGTAATAAGAGGTGGAGAAACAAACACAGAAGAGTTAACCATTTGTTTCACCATTCACTGAAACATTTATATGACCAGAAACTTGGTTTCCATTTCAATCCCATAACTTCACTTACCTTGTGCAGTGTTGGCAAACAGTGAGCATGGTCATAGAGAATACAGTTGAAGGATCCGTACACTCCATCGTTGACGTAGTACATCAGAGTCCTATCATTGGTCCCTTCGTCTTCCTCTGTGAAGGAAGCATAAATCATTTTACTACTGAGAAATGTTACAAATCTGATTGCAGAATAAATTCTTTTCTAATTCAGTCTCTTTAAATCAAGGCAGTTACCGTCAGAGGCTGACTCGTCATCCATGATGACCTTCTTGGCAATGACGTTGACAACCAGTGTGTAAGCAGACGCCACATAAAAGCGCCCTGGCTCAGCAATGACCCTAATACCAGTGTCCGCAGGGAAATACTTGTCCAGAGCTGGGGTAATTACTGCTGTGATCTAGCAAAGGAAGAAAGTATCCACAGGTAAATATCAGAATAATAAAACAGTTTTCTAAAATAAACAAATATTCAGCCTATAAAATGCCACAAACCAATAAAACATACCTCTTCAAACTGGAGTACAGAATCATCTGAACCAGGGAAACCACCTCCGATATCCAACAGGTCCATGTTGAAGCCCAGCTCATCCTAGAGGGCACAAAATTGTGTTAAGTTTTCTAAGTAAAAATCTACACATCAGTTGTAATTTCCCCACGGGGATTATTAAAGTATTTCTGATTCTGATTCATATGCAATTCTATAACAACTCACCCCCATATCAAAGACACAGCGGGCATCAGCGATAGCCTGGGCGTAGGTCTCGGGATCAGTGCAGCCACTGCCAACATGGAAGCTGACACCGATTACATCCAGCCCCAGTTCTTTAGCCCGCTCCAGAAGTCCTCGACAAGCTTTGAGTGGGGCCCCAAACTTCACACTGAGGCGACACACTGCCTTTGAGTCGTCTGTGGCAATACGCAGCACCAGCCTGAGCACAGCAGAAACAGAGTTAGTGAAGGGAAATGCATGGACTGAAGGCAGATAAAGAAAATACCACCACAGCTTTCTTATTAAGGAATTTAATTCTTACTTGGCATTGTCATGACAGCGGGCCACTTTCATGAGTTCCACCTCACTATCAAAGGTCATCATCTGGACCCCATGGGCAGACGCATACTTGATCTGAGAAACTTGCTTGCAGGGGTTGGCATAGATGATTCTGCTTGGATCCACTCCCAGAGACTGAACCAGCTGAATCTCCATCTAGAGGGGGACAATGCCAACATTTAAAAACACGAGCTGCCAATGCAATTTCATCTAATCATCAAGAGAGCTTTGTATTGTCATTCTGAGACCATCTAGTGCCATGGAAATTTTCCAACACCCACCTTGCTTGCACAGTCAAAGCCAGTTCCCAGGGAGGCCAGTGTCATAACTACAGCCCGACTGTCATTGCATTTGACAGCATAGAAAGGAGTGACGCGAGGCAGAGCCCTTGCCCAGCGCAGCTGTTTCTTCAGCACATCTCCCAAGTCGCAGACATAGAAGGCATCCCGGTCATCCTGTAATAGGATGGAAAAAGGTTATATGCGTTTAACAAAAGCATTTTTCCAGTATAGAATATTACATGATGCACTGCAAATAGCACTAATATGACAGACAAGGCTGTAGTGTAGGATTTCAGTTAAATAGCTTGCGTCTCAGTTGCATCCTATTGGCATTCACCACATAACAAATGGGCCCTTCTGTGTATTCCCTAAACAATGTCAGCACAGGACACTTACCGTCATGGATGACTCATTTATCTTCTGCTCAACAATGTCTCTGGCAGAGAAACCCTCCTCCAGGAAAGAGAATTCAAACTCAGTGGGAGTGGCAGTGTTCATGGTCACAAAACGTCCTTTTGATTGGTTGCTAGTAAACTGGAAGAGGGAGGGGAAGACATATTGAGATTGCATTCAGCTTTGAGAACACAGTGTCTTTTGTATCCTACTAAAGTCTATTTTATTCCCTACTCATGGGAAAGACTTGAAAAGTGCAAGTGTGAGCAATTCTCAGAGCAGGATACTTGACTAAATTACAATTTTGTTACAGTATTATCTCTACAAGATGACAATGCAGAATTTAATCAAACTGCAGACAGAAAGTGGGACACTTACTTGAATATGAAAGAGATGGAACTTAGTGTTGCTGTTACTCAGGTGCAGAGAAGCCAAGGTGGTTCACCAGTGAAATTGAATCCTTTCAAATAAGACTCAATGCCAGGGCCTGCTGAGTAGCCAGTGTGTCTTCTCCTAGAGTGAGTATTCTGTAAAGAGAGTTAACAGTATTTAACAAAAACTGGATTCTCAAGGGGAAAGGGTAAGTCAGGAAATTAACAGAACTATCTATGACTCAACTTAGTATAGTTAGTAGTGGTTTTAAAGCTCAATAAATTCAATACAAATGCGTGTGAATTGCTATAAATTCAGAATAGTATATTTCTAAATTTAACACAAACTTAAAGAATATTCCATTAAACCCATTATGATCGACTTGAAACTGACAAGACTGCGCAACACATACGCAGCTAGTCTCGTCCTAATAGCGCTCCATTTTATTACTATGGCATGACAACTTGACACCATTTGCACACAAAAAAAAGTCACTGAAACTACGAAGTGTTTAAGGCCCGCCCAGAGCACATTTAACCCAATTACACGAAGACCCGCCTTTGACGCAAATAACGGCATCAAAATTAACCAATCAGTGACTAACAAGTGACGCAAGCACGGACATGCCGGTTCCGTTACAGCTCTTCATGCCATGAGGCAATTTAACATTTACGTTAACGTGGTTTATTCTACTTTACACAGGCAATTCGAACATTTGATTAGTGTAACACCACATCACCGAAGTCTATAGCCCGAAAAAAAGTTGCCACCGCCAGCAAACGTTATGTCGATTTAGTAGTTTCTACAGAATGGTTGCCGCCTGACACACCGGCCACGTAGCGTTAGGAACATAAACCCAGAACGATTCCATTTTAAATCAAATTGACGCTATGGTTACGGTGAAATAGTTAGAATACCCTGCCCTACTAACTTAAGTTCCTGGTTCATTGTCCATTTTAAGCCGCCATAACCGAATGAGCCTGCTAGCTAACATTTGCTACCGTCAATTGACAAGCATTTAAGTAAGCTAAAGCGTGACGCTCTTAGTAATACAAAATGGAAAAGTCTTACCTTAAAAAGCATTTACAAAGAGTTTGTCCATTAGACCCGATGCTAGGATTAAAAAAAAAACAGCAGTTCCCTCACAATGAAGTCCGCTGCAGGAGTGCCGGAGTGCCGCCTCTCTCACTGGGCTATGACTGCTGTGGAAGCCGGCAAAGGAACCCGAGAGTATTTATAGAGAGCTCGTTACTATGGCAACGCAGCCAGCTGAAACCGGCCTCCCATCCACGTATGAACCGGTTTATCCTTGTCACCTCATCCACATGGTGGGAAAGACAACGACCACAGGGAAGATTACAAAAGGTAACACGGCCAGTTCAAACCGGCCTCCGCCAGTTAACGAACGTTAGTTAGCTCTCAAAGAAATATCTAGCCTCATGTTGTAACATTAGCGTTACTTCTCACATTGAAGTTGTCTCTTTTATCAGGTTTCCTTATCTCACTGAAAAAATAGATGTAACGTTAGATTTGATTTGTAGGAACGATTAAACTCATCTTATAGTTAATTACATGTTTCAGTCAAGTTTCACCCAAGATGCCAAACAATCTCTGGTCCTAAAGTTCTCCAATGTGTGGATTTGATGCTTTTCTTTGTCATATATCAGTGATTCCCATCCTTTTTCCTTAAGGGACCCCCTTTTCATCATTGCCTTAAGTGACTTACCCCTAACAAAGTGACATCATTTATGGAGTTTATGTAAAACAAGTGATTTGGATGGATTTTGAGCAGAGATGAGTTAATTAGTCCTGATATTTTTGGGAACTTTTTTCCCACAAATTGCAATTTGCAAATAGTACAATGGCCAAGTGTCATGGAGAAGAAAACATAGAATTTGTCCGAATTGAAGCCTATTAAAGATTATATTTTAAGTTTTCTTACACCCCTTAAAAACAAGAAGGCTTTGCAACCCCCCCCATGAAGCTTTGGTGACCCCTAGTGGGGGTCCGGCCCCCCAGGTTGGGACCCACTGTCATATATGATGGTAAATTGAATATATTGGGGGTTTGGACTGATTTCCAGATAAAATAAGCACTAAGAAATGATATTGGGCATTTTCATTTTATAGACACAAATTAATCGCTAACGAGAATAACAGTCGCATCCCTCTGGAGCATATTTAATGCTTAAATCTACCTGATGTCACGATGATGCAGGACAGGTTCCCCTCGGCCAGCTGTGATGGAAGAAACCTGCACTGGATTTGTGTTAATCCCAGCGATGCCCAGTCACGCTGGCAGACTACAACAGTCTGCTCGCTCTGTCTGACCACACGGTCTCACTCATGTGACCGATGTTAACCGCAGTCTGCTCAGCCCCACTCGGAGTTCTTGACCTTTCTGATGAGATTAAAGGAGATCACTAAGAGAAGGCAAGGTGTCAACACAAGCACGTATGTCACAACAGCTTTGTGAAGGATGTCAACATACTATGAATGCAGTCGTAAGTATTGCTTGAGAAAGTGGTGCATTGTGCATTTTATAAGAACATACATATGCCACTGTAAGTCATTGGAAATGGTCTGCAGGATTTTTAGAAAGTCTCTTATGGTGCGTGGAAAATGCCAAGCACCAAATGCCTTTTCACTCAGTCCCCTCAAATTCCTGTCCCCCAGACATTTCCCCCTTTACTGCGCAGTCTAATTAGCTTAGGTTGCTTTCATAGACATTTGGTTTGCAAGCAGACATTACCAAATGGAAGAAAATGAAGAATTTGGTTAGTGTGACCCAACTGTACATGTGGAAATGTTGCAGGAAACTTTAGGGCTTCATGAAGACCACATATCTGTGGCCTTAACTTAATATCTTTTCCAGGTCTTGAGGCCACAATCAAGATGGCATTCTACTCTCTGCACAACAGGGTTTCCATTAACATTTTCTGCAGGGTTGGTGAATGAAGTCATATTTTCCGAGCAGTTTTATTATCAGAAAGTAAAAAGCACAGCCCTCTTGAAATGGTCAAAAAGGTAAAATGAGGTTCAGTGGCAAATTTGTTTGATGACATAATTGCAATTATTTCCATACAGTACATTGCAGCTTCCCTTATAGTCCTGCCCTGTATCTGAACTTGTTCTAGCAGGCTTCACCTCTTATAACCATGCCTGTCAGGCAGGAAGTGGGCCCACACCCGGGGGCTAATTCATTTTCAACAGATGTTTATCAGCTTCCTCAAAATCACAAGATCACAACACACAGCGCATTACGTAGCAAACCCGGGTTAGATTGTTTCTCTTTGCTGCGATCATTTCCTTTTGTTTCTGTTTTTGTCTTTCCTCCACCAAGTGTCTGTGTTTCTACCCTCTCCTTCACCCCTCTCCTTCTCCTCCTCTTGTAATGTCTATCTCTCACTCTGTGTGGACTTTCTGTTATCATTACTGTGGACCATTGTGGCCTAACCCCCACATTTACAAGGCCTCACGAAAGACAAGGATGAGGATTGTTATTGGCCACCCACAAGATACAGTGCAGTGTACGGGCCTTGGTGACTTGTGTGTCACACTGCATCTGGCTTTGTATTTCTCTTCACTTCACTACTTTTGTACAATGAAATGCCACAGTCAACTTATGTTCCTGTACTGTCCGGCTCGGTGTGCTGCATAATACGTCTTGTGACAATAAGCAGAAGACACACAAGCTTCCCAGACATTTCTCAAGAGAATAAACTGTACTCTTCCTCATTTGTACCAAAATGAGGAAAGCTGGTGCACACTACTCAAGTGAGATCCTCCATACAGTGTGTCCCAACACCAAAGATCAATGGTGATATCGTGAGGTGCAGATTTTTCTCCTTTTTGCACAACAGTAGTTAGCTGCCTCAGTGTCTGCTCTGTATCTCTGTTGGAAAGAGTTAGAGAATTAGTTAAAGTCGTACAGTGTGATGTAGGAAAACTTTATGAACAACATTTGTATATTTAGAGAATCTGGGAGTTTTAATGAGCCAGAGGGGATAGATGTCTTTTTAAGAACTTTTATGTGGAAATTATACTTTGTTTTGCAGAAAGAAACACACCAGGGACACATTATTATTCTGACTATTTGCAGACTATTTGTATATTTGTCTGGAGGGGATCTGATGTTTAGTGTACCTAAGCTGAAAAGACTTACCGGGTCATGCCACCAGCGTAGGTATGTGTATTAAGTATTTGTATGTAAATTTATTTTGTATGAAATTCTGTGAGCGTGTATGTATAATATGTTATCTGTATGCCATTCAAATAGTTTGTCTGTGTGTTGCATCTGCACTAGAAAATGTGTGAATACACTCAATTCTGTTCCATACTGAATGAATTGGTATATATGATCAAGGACAATTCATTCTGTCTCTTTTAGAAGATACTATATACAGCATAAAACATTCGTGTTGAGAAGGAAAAACTGTTTGGGAAATTCTGGGTGTTCACAAAAACTACATGGAACCCTCCAATGATACCTATGATAAATAGGCATGTCACAACTGTGTAATGTGTGTACATGTATATCACAATACCACACGACGGTTTAGCAATCACTTTTAAATTATACATACCTCATACATAAAATCTACCTGCAGTCCCTCATCCCAGGGTGCATGTCTTTGAGTTCAGAGCTGTTGACTTTTCACTTTATTTGAATACTTTTTAGAACAAATTTGAAGAATTAAAATAATTCTATGCAGACGAATTAGATTTTCTTATTTTCCTATTCCAGTACTGCCGATCCCCCGGTTGGGAACCACCGGTTTAGATCACTAAATGTGGCTTTCTGAACATTTTTTTTTGTTCAAACATCATATTTTAAATATTTCCATTTATTGAGCTATCACCATCGTTCCATAGGCTCCTATTCATTACCATATGACAGTAAATACTGCCTGTATAAGGTGCCTACAATCATAATAACTGTGGCTTCACATAGATCATAAACCTGTTACAAACAGAAGCAACTGATTCATTCATTTAAACTGACTCATTTATTCAAATTGCTATGTTGCTGTGAGTCAGGTCAGGGATTGGCTGTGTTAACAGGCAGAACCTATGTAAGCTTAACCTCAATATACCTGAGTATCAAGGCCCAGACAGCGACTTATGAGACCGGAAGTCTTAATGTTTGTCTGCATGGCTCTGGTCTGAGCAGATGGTACCTGTGGTGGTTCTTTACTCTTCTGACTGTGATCCATTTGTCCTTTGAGATTAGACAGAGTGACTTTGATGGGGCGAGCCCCCAACAGCATGTGACACACAGATAGCTTAATCAACTTAAAGCTCTGGTGACACACTCCACCCAAGACAGCTGCGTAGAGTTAAAAGCATTGCAACACACAGCCACTGAACCATGACTAGCCAGCCACAGAAAGAAAGTGCATTGTTTTAAATTGTATCGCAATCCCTTAATTAAGATACAAACCTGATGTGGGTTTTGGCATACCATGGAAAGAGTGGAGGTAAATGTCAAGAACTGTATTTTCATAAAATACACAGACAATGGGAGGCTTGTAATTTAGGTCATGCGTAGTGTCTGGCATGTTACCGCAATACCTTAAAAAAAGTAAATTGAAGGTTTGGTCTCATGAGTCTCCGCTGACTGAGCTCATCCATAGTCCTTTCATTCACTAGGCGGACGCAACCGCTGCCTCCTTGACATCTTGTCCAGGTATTTGTAATTATACCATTTTTATTGCACAGTTCTGTAATTTTTAAACAGTTCACAGCTTTCCTTCAGTCGAGCCGAGGTATCTTTTACTGAACAGTGGCCACATCTGGTAATTATGGCATAATAATGCTTAATGCTAAAACATATTCTACAGTAGCCCAAGTTGAAAAGAGCCATAAAGTTAGTTAAATGGCTCAGTACCTTCAGTTACACAGCAATACATAGTTTGCTGGCAGGGGAGTGTCCAGACTTTTTTGACTGGGCTGGCACTGGCTTATGCAGGGGTGGCATTAAGTATGTGTCTTCACTTCCCATCATTCCCAGTTTATGCAATTCCATACTGTAACAGGCACACAGAAATATTCAAATACACCAGGTGAAAATAACACATTTATATAACACATGACTGCGTGTGGTTAGCATTAAGTTGCCATGTCTGCAGTGGGGAGACTCGTGGGTACCATAGAACCCATTCTATCTCGTGGTCAGAGGGGTCCCTTTTTTAAAATGGCCTTCCCAGTTCTTCTATTGCCAAAATTTTGCGCTGAAGCATTGTTTAGCCCCATTCCCAACATTCTAGCAGGACGTGTTAATAAGAATGGATGCGTTAGGTTAGGTCCTCTTGTTACATATGATACCAGTATCTTCATTCTCGCTTTAATACGAAGCCTGCTACAGCCTCTGAAAGACACTGTGGAGTGGAAGAGGTAAAGGATAATGGGGACAGATGCTATTAGCAACGTGTCAAATGTCTGCTGTGAAAAAGGCCTGTTGCCAGCTGTGAGCATGTTAGCATTTAGCTCAAAGTACACTGTGCGTAAGTAGAGCCACGCAGAGTGTAAACCACAGATCCATGTACAGCATAGTGCCATGTTACCTGGTATTAGGGACATAATGTCAGTTATTGTCTGGAAGATCAAACTGCAGAGTGTAAGATCTCAATTGATTTAGCTGTATAAACTTACCTTTAAATGAGGAACAGCTTTTCTGAAATGACTTTAACTCCATTGGGTGGTTTTAATATCACCCCATCAAGACAAATATGTGACATGCTTATTTTTAAAATGTCATGTTGATAATGTTAAGATAGTTTGCAGCTCCAGTGTGTCTTGTATCATTATATGTATTGAATGTGAAGGTCAGAATAACACTAAACTTCCAACATCCTTGCAATGTTGAGGGTACAGGCCGTTGCACTTATCAGGCTGCTTTAACAAAGTCAAAGAGCACACTAGATGATAGAATATTAACCCTAAAACCTATTTTCACTGTACATGCATGGCTGGTACACAGATACAGTGCCTGTCAACTTGTCTACCCACTCGCTGTGTATCAGGAAGAAGATCTCTTCTATTCGGTGTCAGTATCCTTCAGTTTTTTATTTTCTGGTGGAGCGCCTGCTGACAAATCTGGGTCACATCTTCAGCAACCTGTGAAAGCTCCCTGTGACAGTGCCCTAGATCTATCATTCATTTGGTGTCTTCGTAGGTACGCCTGTGTGTCAGACAGACAGGAAGAGACTGTGAGAAACAATGTGAATACAAATCACTGCACTCTAAGTTTAAAGAGCGGTAACATCAAGAGGAATA
>NW_023339873.1:20551929-20572403 GCF_004916995.1 Morone saxatilis
TTTTTGCCTCTTGTCTCCACACTTGCCGACGAACCGGACTGCTGGGCAACTACTACTTGAAAGAAGAAGAAATGTGATGTCAGCAGAGAGCCGAGGCTTAAACAACTGTGCTCAATCACTCCAGGGACCAGAGCTGAAAGTGAACGGCGCAGCTGGACGGTCAAAGCTAAAAAAACCTTGTTGAGTATTAATTTAGATGTAATTAGCTTACTTTAATATTTTTTCAAATGAATGTAGATATAAAAAAAAAAAAAAAAAAGTGATCGTATTTTCACTGGAACATCTTTTATGCTTTCCTGGGTTGGCCTGGATCTCTGTGAACAGGCTGCATCAGCACATTTCACTCCTTTGATCCTTTTGGGGAAGAAAGGCACAGACTGAAGTGAGATTCACATTGGAGGTGTTGTGCTTCTACTATTATCACATTATATTGGCTCTGCGGAATTTAGGATGAAAGGAGTAGAAGCAAAAGAGCTAACCGTTGCACATCTTAGACCACCTACAGAGGCACCTGAAGCAAGCTGGCATGCCTCTGTAATAAAATTAAAAGTGGAAGTGTAACCAGATAACCTAATCAAGAGCTTAATGACCTCTGAGTAGGTGCTGTTTTTAGAGATGAGCAGCTCTGTATTTGATGCTGCAAAGCCTCCTTGGTAAGTGTACTTTGTGGCCACGAAACAGCTCGCTTCCCGACTTTTGTTTTCTCATTTCCAAATGAAATCCGTCTATAAATAGTAAATGTATTTGATTGAAGAGAAAACATGCCTTGAAAATATCCACGAGACAGAAATCTCAAACCATGGTTAACACTGCAGATCTACGTAATGGTTTGGCTTACGAGGTACAGTATCAAATAGCCCTGCCTCGCTGTGGAAATGCAGTTTCCTTATGCTTTGTGCCAGCTTTGGTTGACCCACTTCCTGTGGCCTGATTGCCAGTTGTCATGGTGAAGCAAAAGCATTGTGAAAGGAAAAGGGGGCGATTTGCTTGGAACCCAGATTACAGAACCATACCCGATGACATTTTGCTAAATGATGTTTATTTGTTCTGCGGTGAGAGAGCGCCACCGGTGTCCCAAAACAAAGGAGAGAAGCGGGCTGTAGCTTTGTCTTCTGTAACCTACTCTCAACTGATGGTAATCTCTCAACAGAAACCGGGATAAAAAGCTTCCCGCTCATCCTCGAAAGGCTTTGTATTGACACATTTCTGTTATGAAGTATGATAAACCCCTACCCTGATCTATTTAGCTGTATACAAAGCGAAAGGACAATAAAGGCTATGTAACTTTAAACTTAAAGGTATAGTTTGACATTTTTGGGAAAACGCTTCTTGGCACTGTGGCTGGGAGTTAAGAAGACTGGTACCACTGTAATGGCTGTACAGAAAATATAATAGCCTTTTAGCTACACTGTATAGAAATCTGTAAGTTATATAGGGGTTTTGATGTTTTTGCAGTTGTTTTTGCATTTTTTAAAAGTGATGAAATAATGAAATATTAATACAATTCCAAAAATAGCGTGGGAATTTTCATGTCTAATGTAAAATGATGTGGAAAGTCTGCAACTGTTAATAATCATAAAACTGCTTATTTAATAGAAAAAATCTAACACTCTTCTGTAAATTTAAGCCTGATTTGAATTATAGCAGTAATTTCATTACAGTAGATTAAATTAAATATTAAAGCCAGAAAATTACACAAGATTTTATATAAACCTGACAACCCGTATTTTTTTTTTGCCCCGACTGCCAAAATATTATATTATTAGTAGTATGAGTTTTTTTTATTTTTTTTTTACAGTGTAGGCTTAGCATGAAGACAGAGAAACAGCTTGCTTGGCTCGGTCCGAATATAAATTTGTCCAACAACACCTCTAAAGCTCATTAATAAAACACTGTGTCTCCAGGAAGATACTGGTTAAGAAATACAGTAGCCTAGCACATAAAATGGCGTTTTTGAAGTTTTTGAAGGCAGATGGGTGATGGTGAAAACACATGGTGACATCAAATGAGTTTAAATGAGCCTGGGGGCCCCTGTTGGCATGCTTAGAGCTTAAATGCACCTCCCTCGCATTTGAAATGGGCCAATGCTGGAGCAGAGGGGGTTCACACCATCAGCACATTGGGGGATGGGAAGGACACCC
Organism: Morone saxatilis; assembly: GCF_004916995.1. Classification (NCBI taxonomy): domain Eukaryota; kingdom Metazoa; phylum Chordata; class Actinopteri; family Moronidae; genus Morone; species Morone saxatilis. The sequence goes on from NW_023339873.1 coordinate 20,554,071, forward strand.
AGGCAGTCCTTCCATTTCCAAGAACTGCTGTTGATGGGGGAAGGAAAAAAAAAAACTTTCCCCATTCACCATTTTCCTCATCCCCTCCTCTTACTTCTGACGTAAGTCATGAAAGAGGAAGCACGCTCGACTTGCACATTTTGAGCCATTTTTGCACTCAGTAGGAAATGATACATTCAGATTTTTCGCAATAAAAACAATATAGACAAGCAGGTGTTGTACCAAATATAATATATAGTACAAGTGTTGTTAATCCATTGTTTGATTAACAATATATAGTAATAACAAGTAGCATTAAAAAATACTGTTTTTTTGGGGGGGGGGTTTTACACACACACACACACGCCTTTTCTCCCCTTCATTATCTGAAATAGTAGGCTCCACTGAGGAGTGAGAAAAAGTATGCAGTCAAGGTATTTTTGGATAATGGCATAAACATTATATGCACACAGACAGCGACATAGGTAATCTTTTTTAATGTGCTCTAAATTTGCAGAGAGCAGCTAAACACATGGCCCAGACCACCCAGAAATAGGGGGGCAGGCTTGTCTGTTCATCAAGTCAGTCTCTGCTGCTTGTGCAGAATGTCTCCAGAGCTTCACACCCGCATTCTTCAACCCTCGCAGATATCTGCCAGAGAGAGTTAATGGAAACGCTGCAAAACTTTTGATGTTAGCCTGAGACTGTGCCGGAAAGGCCTTTTGCCATCAGGACAAAGCCTGGGAGATGCCCCCCCTCGCTCATACGGCCTCTCGCCTTCCCTCCCGCTCTCTCCCTCCTCCTCCTCCTCCTCCTCCTCTCCCTCCTCCTCCTCCTCCGCCCCTGCCCCTGCCGCGGCCCCAGCCTCTCCCGCGGCTGCTGCTCAGGTGTCCGGCCGAGCGCCTCAGCTTCTTCCTCTCCTCGTGGTGTTCCCACTCGGCCTGCTGCTGCTTCTTCTGCTGCTCCGACTGCAAAAGATTACAGAATAACATGTTAAACAGTGTTCAGCTGTGTGTTTCCATCTGTACTTTAATGGAGTAAAGTCCTTTTACATTTGGGGGAAAAGCAAGCAGTACTAACCCTTACTCACTTCCACTTCTAAAAGTTTTTTCTTATATTTTATGTTGAGTGTTTCAGGGTATTACCTGTCTGTAAATCTGTAAACACATCGCTCAATAGAGACTGAAGACTTTCTCCAAGCTTTCGTTGCTAAAACTGGGTGCAAACAATTCAAGAAAAAAACCTTCATTCCAAATACTAAAGGGCAGCCTCGTGTTGTTGCCTGGGACATTCATATTTAATGTGTTATAAAGCTCTCTATGTTACACAGTGACTTGCTATATTTCCAGTTTGTTTGACTACAGAGGAGTGTCCTTGAAGTGCCGTACGTTTGCTAGTGGCCATTTTTGCTGCTGTTCAAGCAACTACCTTGCCTCAACACTAAATTGTTTTCAGTATGTTATTGGTGGTACGGATGCTGGCTTATTATATCAAATGCCAGACCAAGCTTTCTTTACCAAAATGTAGCTCAGTAAATTTCCCATAAGTGTGAGACTGTATGAAGTTAAACTAATCTTCAGACCACCTTGGTGCATCCTCTCCAATTGGCTGCACTTGGCTGTTTTGTGTTTTATAATTGAACTTCATTGCTGAGGCAGAGGATGGTGCCTCATGTGAACAGTTTACCTTTTTGAGAGTGAAGGTCAGCTGTTTGCTGCCCACTGCAGTGTCGGCCATGTTGCTGGTTCCAGAGTGCTCCTCTAGCTTCAGACGGTCCTCCAAAGAAGCCCTGGAACAACACACACATTCCTCAGACACATTCAGAAAGTAGTTGGCTCTTAACTTGCACTGTAGAGTAGTTTTCTATTATTATTATTATAATTTTAATTAATATTCTTATCTATTGATTTAAGTTTGTCAATCTGTTTGAAACAAAGTTTCTTCCATAACTGGAGAGGTCAGGTTATGCCTCCTCATGAACAGCTGCAAACCCTAAAGCAATCTTAATAATAATCTGGGTTTCAAAGACAGCTGCACACTATAAGCCAGCACTCCTCCAACACTTCTGTTTAATGTATTTCCAAAGACATACTTCTGCAGTCTCTGCTTGCGGGCCATGTCGTTAAAACTTCTGAACTCCTCCCCGGCCTTGATCTGATAAAACTGAGGCTGACTTGTCTTCTTGCTGTTTGAGGTTCTCTCTTCTCCGTTGTGTTCCTTCTCCAGCAGGATGGTGTTGCGGTCTGCTTCCTTCCTGTCATGTTTCCGGCGGTCTCGGCCCTCCTGCCACAGCAGCCTCCGCTGCTCCCTCACCTCCTCCACCCAACTCTTGTCGTCGTCCGAGCTCTCCTCCTCGGAGCTGGCTCGCCCCTCGGGTTCTTCCTCGTCTTCAGCCACCTGGACAGAGATGTTACAAAGCTTATTGAGAGTTATTGTTGTGATATTCTTTCTTGGCGCTGAGGACAGGCCTAAGTAGTCATCCTAAATGATGTCTAGAAAATACAGTACGTGCAAACACAGCTCGTTCGCAGAATCCTGTGAACAAGATGAACAAAAGAAACATGACTGTCGGGAGGGATTATGAAATGTTGCAAGCTGATATCACACATAATACAGTTTTTCCAATACAAGAACTGAATGTGGAAAGCCACTATTTAGTTATGCTACTCCCTTTGATTCAAACCAATGCCTCCTATTTGTTTTCCTTCTCAAATGGGAGCAGCTCAAGTCTAATGTCCCTCACATACTTGCATTTCTAAACGCCTGGAAACTGTAAACACTTCTGTACCTGAGGAAATGTAACTAACAGATCTTTTGAGCGTTACCTGTTGAGAAGCAGCGGCCTGCTGAGCCAGTAGACGCAACTTCTTCTTCCTCTTTTGTCCGACCTTGGAGACAATGGGGTTGAGGAGGCGATACTCCTCGCTCTGCTCGTCCACCTGGTATTCTGGGTTTTCGAACATGACCTTAAAGCGGTCGTCTCCCAGGATGCTGGGGAGAGCCTGCCGTTTCGAAAAGTTGAGAAAGGGGAAATGATCAGGGCGATGGTTTTGTAGAGCATACTGATTCTCAGTTTGGTTTTAGACTTTTTCTCTTGCTATCTGCTGGGATGGTGAATACATCCAGCTAAAGAGGTACAGAGAGAAACTTTAAACCTTTATTTCAATAATTTTCAACTGAGTCCTATTTCATAATATTCCCAATCTTATGAAGGTCTCAAACAGAACAGAATGCATAACTCAAGGCAGATGATGAGTTCTGAGTATCTTCAGAATAAATGAATTCAGAGACCCGAAAACAAATGAGGCACAGTAACCACCTAGATTTTGTAATCTCTGTTGTTTTACCTTGCCCTTCTTTTTCCTAGAAGCCAGCTCTGCTTCGTCATCACCCTCCTCCATCAGCTTGAGAGCCAGTTCCTTGTTCACCTTAGGCAGTTTCTGTCTCAGAACACATTGAACATTTGGTTACACACACAAACAGGACATATTACTTAATCAGCTTCATTTGTGAAGCAACAAGCAAATTTCCCCTGGCATGCTTAAAGATTATTTGTTTTAAACATTTGAGAGTGAGACAGGATGTGAAGAAACATTGCATTCAGCAATGACCTTCTGGTCTTCACAGGCAGTAACCAGGGCAAACCAGTTTGAAATGCACATTTAAATGAAATTCTTGAGGGTAACTGGCCTATGTCAATGTGAGAGAATGTGAAAATTGGAAGGAAGAAGGAAGAAGTGATGTGTGTTTTGAACACTGGGTAAGAATCTTGTGATCACTGATTGGCATGATGTTCTCCCTTGTACAAACATAAAAGACAGAGAATAACATCTCAGGGCCAGAGATTTTAATAGTTCTGCTTTGCAAACTCTGTGAATCCGTAACCACCAAAGATGAAACATTTTCTCAGGATCTCTCACCTTAACCTGCACCCTTTGGGTCCTGGACTCCTCAATCTTCTGCCGGATCTTATCCTTGCGATACTCCTCGTAAGCAAAAGGATTTGCCATGGTTTTGACCTGCGGCCGAACCAAAGAGCAAAACTGTCAAATCTAAACTCACCTCTTTGACAACAACAACAACAACAAAGCAGGTTTTGTCTGTTATATCATGATCAGTCTGATTTAACAACACAGCCAATTAATTAGGCTTACAGAACATGATATAGCAGTTAGACACCTTACCTTGTGATAAAGCCTGATGTCCATGAAGTAGCCGTGCATGTAGGCTCTCAGGAGAGATGACCCCACCAGGTGAGACAAACCTGAGACAAATAAGGAAAACAAACAATCAAGTCAGGAATGTGCTCAAGAAATGAACTGAAAATAAATAAATAAATAAATAATAAAATCCAGACATTTTATATTATATTAGCAGATGTGTCTATGTGCGCAGTCTGTTGGCTTGCACTCACTTTGGACCAGACTGAAATAGATCAACAACTATTTAATGGATTGCAATTACATTTGGTACAGACATCTATGATCCCTTCATGATGAATTGTAATGACTTTGGTGACCCTGTAACTTTTTGTCTAGCACCATTGTCAGGTCAAAAATGTTGCTCTTTTGTTACTTTGATTTATGACCAAATACCTGCACAATAATAATTCCCATCAGGAATTAGAAAATATTGGCAGGCTAACACACTAAACTAAGTTGGTAAATTGTATACTTGCTAAATATCAGCATGTTGGCATTGTGAGCATGTTAGCATGCTAACTTCCGTATTTACAACCTCACAGAGCCACTAGCATGTCGTTCTCAGGATGTACCTGAGAACACATTATTTTATAGTAGCTCTATTTAAAGAGAATATCCAACCTGAGACGACTCATTTTAGGGTGTGATAGGGAGCAGCAGCATGCATGGGTTCTGCTGATCGTTAGAAAAAGCAGTTGTTGCGTCAAAGCATGCCAGCAAGTGAGAGCGTGTAGACAGGAGGGCATAAAGAATGTGGAGTAAGTGCTCTTCTCAGGATCTTCCGTCAGTGTGTGCCCAGGCTGCCTCGTGGTTACATAACAGGGCCGCATTACACGGCTCCTGTAAATCAACACCGCTGTTCCCCTGCCTGCCCCCTCCTCTGCTTTTATTCCACAGCAGCCAACCACCTTTCTGCTTCTTGTCATTTGATCTCTTTACTGCTGAGCCTGCATTCCAATGTTCATTCAACCCTTCCAGTGTCCACTCCCCCGACCCTCCTTCCTCCCACCCCCACACACTACTTTTCTTACCCAAAGCCCCTCAGTCGTTCCCTAGGCCTCTAGTTAGGTAGTCTAGCCACCTGTGCTAACCCCTAAGGCGGCAAAGTGGCTCAGATTGACTCATAGTTTTGGGTGTAACTTTCAGGGCTGGGATTAAATAACCCGCTGTGCTTTTTACTAAAAAAATAAATGCACCAATTTCATGTTTAATTTGGGGAAATCTTTTCTGTATAACTGGTTGTTTAACTTTGAGATGTGTTTCCACAAGTCTCACCCAGATTTTCCAGGTCCTTCCGGGTGACAAACTTGTAGTCATCGTACACCGTGCTCTCCGGGCTCTCTTCCAGCTCCTCTGTTAGGTTGTCCAGGAAGGAGCACCACCGGGGTGCAGGGCCCAGAGCCTAAACATACACACACAAAAAGCTAGTTCAGATTTAGACTGTTGAGTAAGTATGAAACCTGTCGTGTATTTGTTGAAACAAAAATAGACCAACTGTACAAGGTCATGTTTCCATTCCGGTTAGACAGTATTGAGCTCTTCCTTTTTCCAAGAAACCGTGGAATCGGCAGACATGCAAACCCAACACTGGTGGTACATGCTCATATTTAAAAAAACATATAATATTAAATCATATTAAATTAAGTCATATAATACTACCAAACCAGGAAATTCAGTTTCTGATACACAAACCAAACGCTGGCTCTAGATAGGATGTTTAGTGTTTTTTGTGGCCACTGTAGTTCCTCCTGTACACTTGGAAGGCTAGCAGTACTTAGGTGGCTGTGATCTATATTTTCACTGCTACATGGCACTAAATCTGACTTTCAGGTAAAAATGCCAAACAGTCCCTAGTCCCAGCTTCTCTACTGTGACAGTTTACTCCTCTTCTTCGTTTGGTGATAGTAAATTGAATATCTTTAGGTTTTTGAATTTTATATGTATCAGGTGAAACAAGTGAGTAGACAAGAGTACTTTGAGAGGTTATCTTCATCCCGGCAGCAAAAATACAGGTGATTGCCAGGAAGTGGCTTTTCTTCTTGAAGGAAAAACTTTCTGGGGAGAAACAGCTGCACTTTAAAATGTTTTTTGCTCTGATTCTATCCTCTAATGTTACCAAACACTGACTTAGAGGTTGTTGTTTCATGGATAAAGTGTGTTATCTGGAAATTAAGGTTAAATCGGAGTTTCTGTGTACCGTAAGTGCGTTCAAATCAGTATAACTTAACACTGCAGCATGTAGGACCGAAAGACAACATCTGCCAAAAGGTTCATTTGCTTCAAGTAATATGAGTATGATAATTATGTAATATTAGTCAATTAATTTTTTCTGTTACATCCCTATCTAGTGCTGTTTCTCAAAGTTCAGCACTAGTGAGTCCCCCATATGTAGGTACAGAACAGAGCGGCAACTTACAATGATTTCTACCATCGATTAATCTGTCAATCATTTTCTTGGTGATCAATAGGTTGTTTAGTCCATAAAATGTTTCACTGCTTCCCAAAGCAGCTCCTCAAGTGTCTGGTTTTGTCCACAGCCCAAATAAATTCAGTTTACTGTCATAGAGGACTAAAGAAACCAGAAAATATTCGCATTTGAGAAGCTGAAATCAGAGAATTTGTTTGTTTGACAGGATGACTCTAAACGATTAACTGAAAATAGTTAGCAATTAATTTAATAGCTAACAACTAATGATTGCAGCTCTAGTATAGAAGATACTGAACCAAAGACAGTAAGTAACTAGTTTAGTTTATCAAAGAGCGACTCATGCTGTGACATCTCTGAGTTAGAATCAATGGATGGGTGAAAGTCTCATGCAATAGGCTAAACCCAGCGTTTCTGCCTGTTCTGTGGAATTTGTTTGGTCTACGATGACAGAGTCGCACAGTGAGGTCAAGGTCGACAGAATCCAGCGTTCAGTACCCGGTCATTCTTTAGTTTCATCACTGCTGTGCTGATAAAGCTTCAAACCGTCCTACAGAGATAATCAGAGCTGCCTGCGACCTTTTTTTTGTGTGTGGCAGAAACATTGCAGAGGTGTAAATGGCAGGTTGCTCAAACAAGTCTGAACGCACATCCTGATTTTCTAGGAAGTCTGCTTCCTCAAACCATAAACACTCGCGTGAAAAGCGTCACTCGGGACAGGAGGTTCTTGGAAAAATCTAAACGTTCCGTCTGAACTCACCTCAGAAAATGACATCAAACACAAACCTGTCCATTCCTCATGTTGCCAAAAACATTTTGTTTTATACTGCTTAGGCTGCATTAGTACAGTAAGTCGATACTGATTATCAGTCCAACACACAACTATTACCACTGTATTTTATGGAAAAGAGTCAAACTGAATTTAATACCCAAAGCAGTAAAGCTTTTCTTTAGATCATAATAACATGTTCATGCACACTTGCAACAATGGTGCTGATGGTCTCGTCCAACTTTGGCTACAAAGCACAAGGTGAAGTCTTCAATCAATTAAACCAACAATCCGGAACCTAAAGATATTGAATTCACTATCAGATCAGACAAAGAATCAACACAGCCTTACAACTGACAGGCTGACACTGGACAATGTTGCTATTTAAATGGCGTAAATGTTTGTTTCAGCTGTAGATCCAACATGTATTTCAACTGCCATGTGATGTATTAACCTAACGCAGGGCAGAATGGCCTTCAGCATGTCCATGTCCACCATGTGGGGAATTTACAGATTTACACAAAGCAAGATCTAGTTTACTGTACACACACACACAAACACACAAACACCTTCTCTAGAAAAACACACACTGTCAGATAATATCAGAGTCACAGGACAGACTGTTGATGACAGACTGTTGATGACAAGCTTTCACCAGCTTTACTCATTATACAGCGGCCTCGTGTGAACCAGATTAATGAAAGAGGAAATAAAATGGCTCATATACCCTTAAACTAGGGCTGATCATTTTGTCAATATATTGATTATTTGTTTGGTCCATAACATGTCAGAAAACATTTATGAAGGCCCTCAGATGTCTTAAACATCCAGAGATACTGAGTTTACTGTTTTAGAGGACTGAATAAGTCAGAAAATATTTACATTTGAGAAGGTGAAATCAGAGAATTTAGACATTTTTTCTATAAAAAAGCGAATAATCTTAGAGTTAACAACTAATCTTTGCAGCTCTCCCTTAAACAGTCACCTGGACCACTGAGGCCTGTACACTCAACTGTCCTGGAACATCAAATAAAAACACCTTTATTGCAAGATCAGATATGTGCTGTCGAATCAGCATGTGATGAACAAGGTGTGAATGTGACCCGTCTGCTGCAACCTGCTCGTACCAGCATACCAAGTCATCAGTGAGGAATGCAAATGGCTCTGCACTCACCGGGATGTAGAACGTGTTCATCTTGGGATCTTCATTGGCAGTGAAGAGCATACCTGTCAATGAGACACAGGGTTGCGGGCAAAACAATGTCAGGATGGGAGCAGAGCAGATAGTAATAGAGCTCATCTGTGGTGTAAACACTGACTTTAGTTCCAGTCACGTATATATGAAGGTCCTATTACACTTCAAAAACTAAACTGGTATGTGAAATAGGGAACGTGGTTAAGATTTGAATTTACATATCCTGAGGGCAGAATACATTCCTATTCAAATAATGAGAGGGGAATAAGAGCTGTTCTTACAAAGTAAAATAACATTAGAATCTATGAGCTGAATAATAATGTGAAAATATCTAATAGCTTTAAGGATGGAACCTCATTAAAAAAAAGCTTAAAAGCAAAATCTCAAAAAATCGTATTAATTCAGCACCAAATACGGATTTTAATTATGACTTCGATGTCAACAGTCACCTTCCGTTTTGTGCCTGGTGTAAACGGACAGACAGGCAATGACAGTCAGAACAAACCTGCAAAGTCAAACAGTGTTTGAACTATGCTGTAAGATGGCGCCACCCGCAGGTAAAAGACAATGGTATAGGTTGTGAAGAGGGTTCGTATTTAGCTGCTAACACTGCTATCTGCAGACACAGCACTTTACCCAACTGCCACTTTAAGTCCTCCTAACTGCTGAAGTGAAGAAAAGTATTTTCCAGTTTCCTTTTGATGCTTTTGATCATAAGGAAACTGAAAGAGATACTTGTCTTCAATTCAGCCGTTAATCATTCTCCAGCATTAAAAAAAAAAAGAGTCTACCGTACAGTCAGCTGCTAAGGGTTAGATGCATTTGTGATTCTGATTATTCTTTTGAGTCACAAGCCAAAAATCGGAAAAATCTGAAGGTGATTAATTATTAGACAACCACATTAACAGGGTAAAGCCAGGTTCAGCTTTCTGACTTACTTAAACCTAGTTATAGAGAAACACTTTCTCAGGGGCTTACATTTGTGTCCACCTACAGTCCTGTATCTAGATCAGTCCAACAAGTAGTGAGTAGACACTGGCACCCTCAAACTGCTATCTATTTACCGTAATAAGAGGTCTTTCAACTTATGCGATTACCCAGTAATGTCATATTTCATTTTCCTTCTCATAACCGTATACATTGCTATTCTATGATGTCCAGTCATGACCACAGATTGAGTGAACTGCATTACATGGGCACTAAGACAGTGAAGCTGGTGGGAATGGGGACAGAATCATTCTCCAAAGGGAGACATGTTGGATACACTTCCTTGATACCCTCAACCCGATGGCACGAATGAGGAGATTTCATTTGCATTTCTTGTGTTGTGCATGCCATTTGATGTGTGTTTTTGAATTTCCATGTATTTTGTATCATGTCACTCTGTGCCTGTAGCTCCCCCTGTTGGAATGCACTTGCTTTATGATTTTACACATTTAGGATTTAGCACCTAGTTTTTATAGTCCTAATGGGAGTTGAGCACCTTATTTCATACGACTATGGTTCTCCCAATACACTTTAAAGTTACTATTTATGTTGGTGTATATAGTTTTTATGCTTCATTTGTATATAGTATATTTTCTTTTTTATGTTTTTAGTGCTCTAGTTTTGCTCTCTAAAGTTATCTTTTACCTTTGCTGCTGTGACAGTTCCATTTCCCTGCAGGGCACCAATAAAGCTTATCTCAAGATCATGATGTAGACGTTGTTCTCACCTGAATTTGGATAGATGCAAATATCATTGATGTTGGTCTGAGGCTGTATAGAGGAGAACACCTTCCCCTGGGGTGAGCAGAGAGAATACATAAAAGATAAATGGCATCAGAAAGAGTCTAGGCAGATCTAGACAGTCTAGTGTTTTCTTTGTTGTACTTTCTTGACATCCACACAAAGAACATGCACAAATTTCTGACAACCAATTTAACATGATATGGCGGCTTGAAACGGCTAATATATAAATATGAACAACCCTTAATACATCATCATGTACATGTATGTGAATGGCAATAGGTGAGTTAGGTCTTACAGTGTCTTTGTTCCAGATTTTTATAATCTTGGAGTCGGCAGACACAACCAGGTCCAGTTGATCGTGGAAGTTGAGTGACTTGATTGGCAGGTTGTAGAAGTGGTCTTTAACCAGCAGTGGCTGGCTGGAGCGCAGGTCATAGAGCAGCACCTTCAAGACAAAGCAAAGGGTGGATAACACCACTAAAATCTAGTCTGACCATGTGTGTATGTTAATGCATATGAGTGAACTGAAATTGATGTTTTTCTAATCTACATCTGTGAATTAAGGATTTATTTTGACCAAACCAGAGTTGCTGATGAACAGTGGAACGACTAACAAACACTGTTTTGGTGACTCTTATTGAAGTTACAATGTTACGTGAGGCACAATTACCATTTTTCTCTATGGAGTCTGGTGCTGAGTGATAGCGATATTATTGTTTCTGGTTAAACAAAAGCTCTATGTCTGTAGGGACCCTTTCCATAATGCTGTCAGATACTTAAAATATCAATCCAAGCCTGCCAGTGGCAGAAACAAGCACTGTTAGTGGATGTGCTTTAACCAGCGCATTTGTCGCTAGATTAGCTAACGTTACATGGCAGCCATTGCAGCCCATTTCACAGCTATTTTCCAATTTAACTCTGTGAATTAAGGGTTTATATCAACCAAACCAATATTGGTGATTGCTGGAAAGACTGTGGACGGACTAACACAGATGTCCAGTTTTAAGTGTGTTTTATGATGATCTGCTAGGTAAAATTACTGGTTTTGTCACTGGAGTCTGGTCTACCTAGTGTCACTGTTTTGGTATGAGATACTGGTGCTCTAGTGTGACATCTAGTGGCAACTGAATTTCATACCAACCTATTCTGAAAGAAGTAGGCTTTCAAATGCTACAACAATACTAAAAACATTTTAAATGCTAAAATGCTACATTAAACCAAAAGAGGCTATGTCACAGGGGCGCCAGCTGCACAAGACCTCCTCACTCAAAACAGAGCTCGTTTTGAGAACAGTGTAACCCTTTAGAATAGACATCATGACATCAGCCACTTCTTTGTGAGTCAACTAATGTCAGGAAGAAGAAGCAGAATATCGCACCATGTGGGCAGCTGAGAGTTCACAACAACAACAAAGAGAGCGAAAGTGAATAACGAGAGATGTAGACCAGTGTTATAGAGCGCCATCAGGACCGATTGTTCAGCTGCTGCAGATAGCTATCATGAAAATATAATGTGTCACACTTCAGTGAGTTATTAGCCCAAAACACGACTCCGTTTTTTTTTTTTTACCTGTCCTGTGCTGGTGCCTACTGCCATGGTGAGGGAGCCATTAAACTTCAGCGCACTAATTGAGGGCAAACCTTGAACTCTGTCAACAAAAACACAAATAAGAATAATATTAATAACAGCTGAATATTAAGGAGATAATAGGTCAAGTGAGACACAAAGACAAAAATCTGAAAAAAAGACACTGTTGCTGCCTTGTGACAGAATAATACACTGTGAATCAGTTGAAAGCTGGATATTTCTAAGTGTACCATAATGATGCACAGCTTGCAACTTGTTTTTCATGCAGTAGAGTTACAGGCACTGGAGAAAAGTCAGTGCCATGTGCCTACATATGCATCGTCAGGCTGACATCAGCTGAAATCATTTGTTATCTTGGTGAGAGATACGGTGCGACAGCTTGGTACGTACTCTGTTCCTTCAGTAAGGCTGCTCAGGGCGCAGTCCAGCATGCCCACTCGGTTCCGGACACGAGGGTCCCAGCATTCGACCCTTCCCTGGTAATCCAACGGAGGAGATGTCAAAGAGTCAGGCATATTCAGGGGAATGGAAGATTTGAGGAAGCTTACAACTCATGACTTTTAAAAGATTTTTTTAATTAAGTGGGACTTTAAAAAAAAAAAAAAAAAGACTAATAAAAAGCTGCAATGGGCAACTTGTTGGCAGCTCCTAATGTAAGTGAGGGCAGTAACGGTTTGAAAAACTTGAACTTTAACACTCACAATTCATGCAACAGATGTATTTTTATCAGCCCAGCTGGTGTGTGATTCTTACACCGAAAGATATCAAAGATGAGAGAAGAGAAAGATCTACAATTTTGGTAATCCAAAAAAGAATAGTCTGAGAAAAGCCTTTTTCTTATAAAACAAATATAAACATATATATTACATATGTAAAAATATAAAAATACCTGGTTAAACACCAGTGAAATCAACCAATTTCTTATTGAACACATCCAATGACAGTGAAACTCTACATGGCAGTATAAGTGAACTATAAAGTCTAACTGTGTAATTGTGTTACATTTTAAGCACAGGCAGAAAAACGAAACCAGTTACTGGAAGGAACAAATATTAGTCTTCTAATACTCATCAAGGACATTTTAATCCTTATTAGGGGATTATTTTATTTGTATAAACATATTTAAGATGTACTATAATGTAAGTCTTCGTATATACTAAAATGCACGTAGCAATGAACGAACACACACACACACACAGAGTAATGGTTTCACTTGTGTCTGCTCATAACTGGTGCCTCATTTCACACACAGCCTGCTATGGCACTTACCTCAGAAGTTCCTGTGGCAAACAAATGATGGACGGGATTGATGTCACACACATTGTTCTCTCTGGTCGAGAAGTCAAGAAAAAAAAAAAGCATCATGAACATCAGCTGAGAGCAACGAGAGCAAAGAAGTCATCAGTTAATGGTTAGTGGTAGAATCATTTTAATATTTTCACCTGGTTGAATCTAACATTAACCACTTACTATTACACTTTCTGTACTTACACAGCATCAGTTTGGAGTGAGTTGAGGAAGCGTCCTTGTTCCAGATTCAGCCTGAACACCTCTGAACTGAAAATGAAAACCAAAACATCAACAGTGTTGCCCAGCCAGCTTATTCCTACATCACGCACAGGACAGATCAGAAATGTCTGTCAGGCAATCAACTCTCACCTTGAGCCTACAAAATACAGGTCACAGGAGGGGTAATGGTAAGAAAAGCCCCGTCCAAACTTTGGAATGCGTGTCTTGTAGTAGTGTCCGTGCTGGGAGTGGAACTCCACGTAGCGGTCAGAGTGCAAAAACACCAACTGCACCAACACACAGAAGAAGAAACAGTGAGTTCAAAAGTGAAAACCAAGCCTTTTACCACCTCCAGATGTGGCAGTTTGTTTAAAACTGCACTAACTGTCATAAAATGTGTACTAATGCAGTTTTAAGGTAGTAAAGACTGCTTTCACTGTGGGACTTCATATGATTAGCTCTGGGTCCTGTAACTGCACAGATTAATATAAATGTAGTTATTTAATAGAAGTGTCTGTCCTTCTAATAACTATACTTACATCTAAGGATACCTGTGCACACAATTATTTCGATGTTTATGTTCCAATCTTTTTATAGGTAAGGTGACTGAAATGTCATTACCAGTTTCTGCTAACTTCACAGATCCTTTAACTGACAGCATGATAATACTATGCATTTACAGACCAAACGTTCAAGACAACCAACCTGCTATCATTTATAGTTTTTAGAGATTATGAGTGTCACGGCAGCATGCATAGATGGTTCAACTTAATGGACAATGCATGGAGGAATGACGTGCAACAAGACAGTTAAAATTCATTTTCTAAAATGATCCAGCAGCCAGGAAAAAATGCATGTAAAGATTCTGGACAGTGTACGGATCTTTGAACTTGTTTATCTTCTCCTTAATATTTGGTCAGTATTTCATCAGCCAGGATTACGTTAATATATTAAATTAACTCCCAGATGTGCATTCAGCTTTTTACACTTGTGTTATGAATCTTCCAGACAGTCATGGCAGTGACTTTGAGGGCTTAAATCAGGTGTGATCTCTGCAAATTGGCCTTTTGTTTTCTCTCTGAGATATTGAGATAAATTAACTCGGGATCTTGAACAGCATAAAAAACAATTGCAAGCAAGGCCGTTCTCAGGGTCTGTATATTACACCATGTTGATACATAACAACGTAAAAACAAACACTTCCAACAGCAGTGGATGAAGCATTGGGGCAAGAGGGCCGGCAGTTTCTTACCTTAGAGTAGTCATCAGACAGGATGTCAAAAGCCACAACTTTGAGGGAGAGAAAAGAGATAAATCAAATTTAGTCGTACATGACAGGGTGCCGTACAACGAGTGGGCGCGCCTGCTGACTTACCATCTGAATCCAGACAGCGCTCAAACTTCAGGGACAGCTGGTAGGTGTCATAGCAGCGAATCCTGGGTTTGTAAGTGCCTGAAATGAATGGAAAATAAAAAACATACACAAAAAATGAAGTGACTGCCTTCTTGGAAATCTGTTCTGAGAGACAACTGATCTCACTTTCTGGTGAAACACTATCTACAGCTTGTCCTACCTGCTGCCAGGATGAACTGACCATCCCTTGACACTTTGATAGAGGTGCACACTGTGGGCATCTCGAAGTCCTGGATGAGCTCAATCCTGCGCTGGATGTCTGAGAAAGAAAATGATCATATGGAAATAGAAATGTCAGAATAAGACACAGATTAAGCAGTCTGTGATGCTGAATTTGTTGCGGTCAACTCACCAACATCTTTCTTTTGCAACTGTCTCTTCTTCCGATCTGACAGCCACTGCATTAAAGAGGTAGGGGTGATTAGGATTTGGCCAATAAAGAATTAATTTCAAATGTTACAACTGTGCTACACACTACCTTTGTGTGGTTTATTTTAGCTTAGGTTAATATATATAACTGGTACAGCATTTAGTGAAATAGGCAGTGCATAATGAGGTGTGGCTGAATTGAGGAGTCTCAAATAAGGTTTTACTCTGTAGTTATGTGCGTTCCTTTATTTATATGACAGTAACATAAAGGTAGTGTGTTATTTAACAGCCAAATGTCAGGACTACTCACGGCTAGCTGTGTTAGCCAGCTAGCCAGGCTCCAGGTAAGCAGTAACTGTATAGCTTATGTAATGTAACGTTAGGAACGAGCCGTGCTTCTTACCTCTGGTAGAGACTTCCCATGACTTAAGTTGTAAATCTTCACATCATTCACGCTAGATATCTGCATTGTAGAAGGCGAACAGGACTCTGGTCACACATTACACTGTTACTACACACCGGCGAGCTCCACTCAATCCACGTTGTTGCTGCGGGGCAAAAACAGGAAGTGAAGAGGAGCGTTCCGAAATTGGTCCGACTAGAAACCACACTGACTGAGCAGAAGTCCCCCTCCTCTCCACAATGCTTCTGGGTTCACACAACACAAGAAAAAATATGGTTGACTAAAGTGATAAAAGAGTGAAAAAGTTCATCTTTATGTTACACACGTTAAATATCAGAATTGTTTTATTTTATCCATTATGTTAGTATCAGTCGTAGGATGTTAGCTTGTTACGTTATAGCTGAATTAACTAGCTAGAGAGTTAATTTAGGTTAATTGACAGAAGACTGTACTGTAAGCTAGGTTAGCAAGCTAGGTATGTTTATGTCGACGTTTAACATTTTGCACAAAATATCAATTTATTGGATGGAACAAATGACTGTTGAGGAGAATGATATTAAGACTTTTTAATGTCCACACTGCAGTACAAACTATAAATAAATACAGATAAAGGGAACCTAATCTATGTTAATCTGATTACTAATAAACTACATATTGTAAATTGTCAGCCCAGTGTTTTATCAAGGCCTTTTAAGGCGTTTCCATATATCAATGCATACAAAAGTACAGAAAACTCTAAAATAACACGTAGTTATGTTGTAGTTAACTTTGAGGAGCATGCTGAGTGACAGAATAGTTGCAAATTGAGAGTCAACCATTTTCAGTAATGTGCTTGCTGGCATCATCCTATGAAATCACCTGGAGTGATGTAACAGCTGCAGGATGTGATCTGAGAGGACAGTGTCTGTCCGTCTGTCTGTCAGTCAGTCAGTCTCAGGTGGAGCTGCTGCTACTTCACAACACTCACAGTGGGGCTGACACAGGACGGCCATGAAGATAACCTGAGGGTAAGCATCTCTGCCTTGAAAAGCTATTTCTTTTGATTTCATAGTGTCTGTTTTATTTGACTTTATGTAGCCATAACCAAGGAAATATGTCAATATAGTCATAGGACACTCAAGGACTTTGTGTAAACTGAAATAGAATAACACAAAGGTGTAAAATCATTTACCTAAATGTAATTTTACAAAATAAAATGACATGTATTTTTTTAAGTTCATCTTACTGTATGTTTCTTTGCTCTGGGTCACAGTCTATTTGGTGCCAAAGCCTTGTTCTTGTGGGGAGGATTTTGACTGGAGGTCTCCATGTGAAGCACTGGGAGTCATGACCGACTTGTGGTTGATATCTGTCCCTCTGGACAAGACCAGTTTAACCAGTGTAGAAAAACTCAAGCACATCATTGCCAAAACCAACTTGGCCTCCTGCTGCAAGTTCTCCATTCCAGATCTCAAGGTGAGGTTGTTTATGCCCCAGCAAAGAGCCCGAGGGAGCCAAATAAAGTGTAAAGAGTAATAATACACATAAGGACCAGATATTGAAGAAAACAAATAGCAAAAACAGTTGTATGTGTGTTTTTATTGTTCGGTGTGTGTTTATACCAGTACAGTAGAGTGTAGTTGAGGAGGGTGATGGTGTTTGGTGTCCTTCTCTGGTGAAGGGATAAAGGCTCAGGTTGCTTTCTACAGTTTGAGGCAAAATTTCCATCTGACCCATTTCACTCAACGTGATCAATGTTCACCTTGGCTGCCAGGAGTCACATTTTAACAGCAGTGTTTCAATTCTGTCAAGAGTTCAAACATGAAAACCCTTTAAATGGGGCACTGAATGTGATATGTGGACCCCTTCGTAAGTGAATAAATCACAATACACGAAGAACCGTTGGCCTGTGTTTAATGATTTGATACAACAGCTACAGTAACTAACTGTGCTGTCTATGCTGTGACCTCAGGTGGGAATATTGGACAGTCTGCTCAGCGTGTCAGATGATCTCTCCAAGCTCGACACACTGACTGAAAGGTGAGAAATATGATGAAACAAAGTTACATTTTTGCCCATGCTCTGTCATATGCAAACAAAACCTGTCTGCCTCAGTGGTCATTGCACATTTGTCGCTTAATGTGCAGCTTTGTCCTTAATTAGGACTTGTAAGTCTGAGCTTGTGTGCGGTCTGCGCCATGATTAATTGATGGTCAGGGGCAGTTGACGGTTAGTTTACCCTCCTTATTTTAAATTCATTGTTGTTATATCGGAGCTGACTCGTTGTGAGTTTGGATGTCGAAGCCTATTAGTGACATCAAAATGTGGTCTTGTCATTTTATTCACTTTGAGCCACTGTTTTCTGAATCTCTCTTCAACTAGAGGTCTTTGCTTAGATAAATAAGATGTAAGATGTAAGATATTCCTTTAATAGTCCCACAATGGGAAAATTCCAAGTTCCAAATTCACTACTTGCTCCACAATAATACGGTAGTTCATTGTGGGCCTCAGTCAATAATGAAAGAATCTGGATAAAAGAGATTTCCAGGAAAGGAGCCAATAAATTATTAAACTTATAAATAAATAACATGTAAAATGCATGAATAAAAAAAGTTGAGGCGCCTCTGTGATAATGATATTTTTCCTGTTGCCTGGTCAGTGTGATTAAAAAAACACACCAGTGTATGAGGGAGGTGATGGAGCAGTCCAGTAACAAAGTGATGGAAAACGCCTTAGCCAATGGAGGTGAGTCACACACAAACACACACACAC